>NW_027469081.1:947562-1259250 GCF_051020765.1 Lasioglossum baleicum | reverse complement strand
ATAACGTTGTGTGACAGAATGAGAAAGACGAGGTTCGTATGTTACAGTATCTTTAGCAAC
Source organism: Lasioglossum baleicum (assembly GCF_051020765.1). Lineage (NCBI taxonomy): Eukaryota > Metazoa > Arthropoda > Insecta > Hymenoptera > Halictidae > Lasioglossum > Lasioglossum baleicum. The sequence goes on along the minus strand of NW_027469081.1, from coordinate 1,259,190 downwards.
AACTAGCTTAGAAATGATGAATCTCTTCCAGTGACTACTTATTATACTATTACGGATCTATGTGATTATACGGTGTTCTTATATGTAGCGTAGAAACACGGATCGTCTTATGACTTTGCCCTGGGCGCAGTTACACCATCCATAGTGTACGTTAAGCGTGCAAATACCGAGAGGATGCTTCTTACAAAAATCGATTTCGCTGCACTGGCGAAGTATGCCCCCGACGAGTGATCCTACTTTCACAGTTGACCCCATTCCATGGTTCGCTTCGAAATAGACCGATGGAAGGGCCCTGTTTGTTCTGCTTGTCCTCGAACGAAGCACCCCTGGACCGTACAAGTAGGGAGGGAAACGAGAGAAGCTGTACCAGATCGTTGCAGAAAAATTACCGGTTGTTGTCGGAGACTCTCGCCGATGCATGGGGATACCTTAAGGGCGGTCGGCGATCGGCGTTTGCAAGCCGGAAGGGTTTCAACGTGAGCGTGAGAGCTTTCCACGAGACACGATAATTACCCCCAGCGGTCAGTGTCGACGGGAAAGCTAGCTGCAACCCCCCGCCAGTCTACGAGGATCCTGTATCCCCTATCTTTGCACTAACCGAAACGGATTAACGGATACATTGAATTTAGCTATAACACATCCCTTGGGAATGAGACCCGCCCTACATCTTGTCAAACAGACAAAATAAATTTTGCTAGTATGTTTTGTTCAAGCAATTGGGAAATAAGGAAGAGTGATGTATTTCGCATGTACCAAAAAGTAATGGTCATCCGTCGTAGGGGTGAATCTACATCTCTGGATCGGTGGACATTTGTAAGAGAACCTTGTCGCAAAATTGTCTACAACAAAGAAAATTGTTGTCAAAGTTTGTTTTTTTTTACATCAACACCTTCCGCTCATCCAGAAGAGAAAAAGTTTGAAAGAAGCCACATGACGCAAACAAATAGTTATCGAGATATAAACTGTTTTTGCAGAATTTGATTGTGTGGAGTTATACGTATACATTATACATAGAGAAAAGCCTACTACTACAGTCCACACGATCGTGTCGATGAGACGGAACATAATCGTGTGCGTGCTTCTAGGCAAACGAAATTTAAAGGGACATTCGTCGATAGACCCGTACCAAAAACTTGATCGCCTCCCTGTCCATTCGAATCATTTTGAAGTTGCAAACTGTGGAAGAATACCTTATTTTATATCCACTGGTACACATAAGAATATTAATCCTACATTATTACATTTATAGAAAAATTGAACATGTCAATATATGATTTCTCCTCTATTAAAATCATTAAGGGAAGAAATACATTCTGTTCTACATGATTTTTGAAATTTTATGGATATGAAATTGATGTAATACCTCGTACAATACTTAAATTAGTACATACTTGGATACCATACCTACAGTACTTAGATACCAACATATTTAATAATGAAAGCAATATTTTGAATAATGGTACAGCAATTTTTATCGGCGCCTCAGAGTCACCGCTCGACTGCTAAGGATTAAGAATATTTTTTTCGGCCATTTAGAGTGCGACACGAAGTGGTGCAATCGTGAAAGTCTGTGTCCTGGCTATCGTTTGCCGGCAATTTCATCTCTTCGCGACTAGACTGGTTGGCACTCGTCGAAAGACGACGGAAAAGTAATTTTCTCTATTATCCCGATAATCGGGCAAATTTCCCGCGATAATTTCGGACTAGTAACTGGTGGACGCGACTTTACCCGGTTTTTTGGCCCTTTTTCAGCTACCGTTCGAAGTTTAATGTAATGGTTAACTCGTGCACCGACGAGGTCAGATCCCAATCCCAGTCACGAATGAGTCACGAACTCTGAGTCCCCCAGTCACGAAACCAACGACTTACCATTGCTCCTCGTGAAACCATTGTATTACTGGCCAGTTTCTCAGTCTACTCTACATGCGCACATTTCAATCCCTTTCTTTAGTTACATGGAATGAAATTTTTCGCATTTCCTATCGATCCTTCCTTGCTGCCTTCTCTTAGTTTTCTATTTTCCGGCAACATTCGGTTGTGCGGTAAGACCATGCATTCGTTCGCTATGACACTGAACACAACATAACTTCCACGGGACGAAGCGTGTCAAAAAAATATGGAGAATTTTCATTTTTCGGAAAAGATGAATGTTATCCCTTTCAAAATAGTCTCCATTAGTATTATACACTTATGCCAGCGCTTCTTCCAATGCCCGACACGCTTCTGGAACTCGATCTTTAGGATAACTTTTAGCTCTGTCAGTGATCCGCTTTTAATCTCGTGTATGCTTGACAAACGACGTTGCTTTAAGGCAGGCCTGAACAACGCGCGGCCCGCCATGTTAAATTGTGCTCGCAAGGCGATTTTATATTTCTCTGTTGAAACTTTTGTTTCTTGTTGTGTGTATACAAAAAATATTAAATAAACGAAGTATCATTCTTATCATGCGCAAGTGCGACTATGGACTCCAGTTCTATATTTGATATCTTTGATATAATTGAGTTACAGTGCAACAATGAAATTAAACTTTTTGCGTCCACATCAAAATTTAATTTTTACAATACTTATATTACATTTGAGAGATATTCCAACTATTTTGCACAACGAGTTGTAAGTTGTAACTGCTTTTGGATCTACATATGTTTGTGAAACATTTTTTTCGAAGATGAAATTTACAAAGAGTTCATCACGTGCTTCATTAACTGATACCAATTTAGAGAAAGAGCTAACAAAAGACGTTGCACAACGTCAAACGTAAATATAGATTTACCAAAATTAAGTGAAAGAAAGGATAAACAAATATCCCATTCATTAAAACTCGAGAATTAATTATATTGAATCATAATATACAATAACAATAAAGTTTTAGTCACATTTTGTATTTGTATTAGATTTTTTACAAGCATGTTTAGCTAAAGTGCGGCCCGCTGTAACGTTCGCGTCATCAAAGTGGCCCGTGAAACCATTTGGGTTGGCCAGGCCTGCTTTAAGGGCACCTTATATTTTGCGGAGTCTCTTACAATGGGAGGACCCCAAGTGTCCGACTTCGATTTCTTTCCATTCACGGTTATTGTAATATAAACGTAAGAAAAATATAGAATTTTTTTTTCTTCGACTATAAAGCACATAAAAATTTTTTTTTCGAATTGCTATACGTGGATGACGCTCGTCAAGATGCACTAAAGCAAGTATATGCCACCAAAGTCTTATAACAATCTTCAAATATTAGTCAATGTCGCGGGTTTTCGTAGATTCATCCCACTGTGGCGCCAGCCCTAAGTATCGACAATGAATATCGGTAAAATTTGTCGCTACATATCTCATATATCGGAATAGAACGCCTGGGGTACCCGGATACCCCGGTTGTCCAACAACAGTGGACATTCTGGTTGATTACGCAAGGGTTAAACACAAAAGTAGCCAAAGAGAGACGAAAGCTCGCCACATGAAGTTCGCTTAGCTTGATTTAAAGCGTCGTGCGTTACTTTTATTCGTCTTACCCCTGCCACGAGTCGGGAAATTTGTATCGCAGTCAGTTCGCATAGTGTGCTCTTTTCCTGGCCATACGAGCAGCGGGACGCATAAGCAATAACGAGAACATGGATATTGTGCAGTCGATTTGGCTAGCGCAGTACGTTTAAGAAAGACTTTTATGTTTCCACGGACAATATCAAGGAAAATTTATTCACACCGCGAATTGCATCGCTCGGACGATCGATACGCACGCGTATACGAGCGTGTGTCCCCTCTAGGCATCGTCGAAGGTTAGATGCGAAATGAGATTCCGTCGACAACTGGGTAAATTGGCTGCGAAATTTTCGGTTCAAGAAACGGGTTTGTTTGGTTGAACGCAATCGCCGCGCTAAAACGACGTGGTACGATTTCGGCTGAGGTTTTCAACAAATGCAAAGTACCAATCACATTGCGGAGAGTAATTGTGCAGAAGTAAACGATTATCGTTTTGTTTCTTTACTTATTATGAAAACTATTTGTTTCTTTATATTTGTGCAGAACTGATTTATCGATTGTTCAATTGTGGATTCGCAAAATACATTAAATATTGTTTTAAAGTTTCAACTAGCATTTAGTTCAAGCAATTGGAAAATAAGGAAGAGTTTCTCTTATGTACATGAAACTAACGGATACATTCTACAATATTTCTGTCAATCACTAATATTTTTATCGAATTCATCTTTGCAAATATGCAGTAGGGTAAAGGTACCAGTTGCCGGATATTTAGCGACGACTTGAGAATTAGAATTAGAATTACACGGAATTACATTATGACGATCTACAAAACGTACTTTTTTATAGGTCCACATAAAAAAAGTTGTAAAATGGATCTTTTGGTATTTTCTCTACAATTCCGACTAATTGCAATTTTCGAAAAAATTTCTTTTCACATCCTGTATTGAACTAAGTGCTCTAGCTTCCGAAAAAAGTTTGAATCATACTATAGTCCAATATTAAAAAGATTATCGCGTTTTTTAGAGCGTCCGAATATTAATGGGAGTCACTGTATATAAATAGCATTTTTATTCTCGCCACATGCATTCTCCTTACAAATTTCGACTCGTGTTTTACATATATGGTATTTTAGACAAATACACCGAGTTATAACACATTTAGGAAACATAATACAGTATCTGGAAACAGAAAGTGGGTCAGTTTTCACCCGAGGAGCGTACGAGGGTTAAAAAAGTTATCGCCTTTTTCAGAGCACGTCTGTAGAAATCTAACGAAGACCTAAAAAGATTCTTTCGAGACTATTTATTTTGACAGTTTCGTGTTTTCTTAATGGTATAAGTCCCAGTTGTAGTTATAATAAGACAAGAAATTACAAGCAGGAGGGGAATCACTCTTGTCAATTCGTGCGACATACCGATGAGTCAATGTACATCTCTCTTCACCTCGGTCGTTCGAAGTGAGTGGACCACGACGGTGCGGGGTATCGGGTATGCGACAGAAAAGTTTGGCAAACATCTCGCAAGATGTGATTTTCAAGGTTCGTTAGTTCCGTCATAGAAAGGAGAGGAGGAACGAGGTTTATGAGTGGGTGAAACGCGAAAGCAGAGAATGCTCCGAAAGAAACATAGCCAGCTCGGAAGAAGACAAGGCAGCACCGTGAGGAAAAACGGAGACAGCCAGTTAGAATGAGACAGAGAAGCAGAGAGAGCAAGTTTTGCTTGGTTTGTACGAGTTGATTTGGTCGCTTGGATACGCGTTAGAGATCGACAAAGAAGGGAACAAGAGAAAGGACGAGGGAGTACTGGGCAAAGAGAGACAGAGACGAAGAGAAATAGGCGGAATGAGTTCATCTCCGTTAATGCAACGAGCTAAGTTAACTCGCACATCCTTCTTAACGTGCATAACCTCGCGATTATGCGAACATCGCTGTGTCTGCCGACCAGCGAGTACGCGAATAATCGCTCCGAGCGATGTACGATTGTCGAAACGTCTGCGTAAATACCAACGTCATCACTCGCCGAAGCTCTGGAATTTCGAAAGTGACTCCTGCTTGTCGGTAGAAACAGCCTCGAATGGAAAATAGCACAGGAAGGATATTACGATCCTTTGGTTTCTCCTTTAGTAAGCATTCTCCCCGGTTCAGTTCTCAACAATTCCGTATCCTACGAATACAGGAAAACCTGTTACCTATTTACGACACCTATTTAACGGGAGGTTCCGGTCTAGGATGCTAAAGCATTCATATAACTCTCGGGATTTTCTTCTAACAAAATAAATCAGATTTATATACACTATACCGGCTAAAAGTTTCGAATCACGGCGTGAATTTAGAGAAACGGAACGTTTATAAGAAGAACTGAATGCCTTTTGAACAATCAAGGAAGATGAGCTTGTCAAAAAACTTACGAGTAGTATGTTTCACATTTTGTATCATAATTTTTTACCAAGGAATGCGTATTTTTCTTCAAATTGTCCTTTCATTTAAAAAACCGCCTTTATTTTGAATAACAGTCTGACACATTCAGGGCAACCTCACACTTAGATTTTCGAATGTTTCTCATTTGATATTTTTCTTGTAGAAGTTGCCAAAGATGTCCCTTTAGAGAAGTGCATTCCGAACATTGTCTTACACACTAGGTATGTAAACTATACAAGAGCATTATGGACATAAGAAAATGCTGAAATCTGTTAAGAAATATTATTCAACTAGTCAACATTTGATATTATAACGATGGATCATTTCAAAATTTATCGATACATTCGATTTTAAAGAAAATCAGCAAGTGATTCCAAACTTTTAGTCGGTTGTGTGTACTACAGCTTAAAAGTATCCGGACACTTCCTTCTTCTTTACAAAACGTAGTTTAAGTTAGTAAGAACAATATTAAGAACAATTTTGTCACTTGTAATTATTATTATGTATATTGTGGTACCATAGCATAATAGAATTTATTTTTATGTATAAATTACATAATGAACACGCAATAACATAATTTCTATCCACAAATACGAAATATAGTGAAACGGTCTCGGTGCTTGAAAGGACATTTCTAAGGTGCAGAGCGAAGTTAATCATACTTCATAAACCAGTGCTGCTAATTGATTATAAAAGAACAGGTCGTTTGTTACAATTATAAAAAAGTTATTCTGTTTTAATGGGCGTTCGAATACTTTCGTGAGCCACTGTATATAATAATGTAGTAAACAATATTTTGAATAATGGTACAGCAATTTTTAGTGGTGCCTCAGAGGGGACAACCGAGTGCAAATGGTTAGTTTTCGAGTAAAAATAACTTCGAGTGTAAGGGGTTAATTATTGGTTCCAAACAGAGATATTTCCAAGCTCTCGAGATGAAAAGAGAATAATTGTTTGGACCGTCGCGTCGCGTCGGTCGTCCGAAATGGCAAAAAAGCCAGAATCCTCGCAGAGAAGAGAAATTGACCGTACAAGAACTTTATGAAGAGAAAGAAGGTTCATCGTATGGTCCTCGACTTGCAAATTAGTTGTAACTATACTTATTTTCATATAATTCGAAGAGAATATTTATACGGGTTTTTCTCGAGACCACATGTTCTGAAACAATAATAGTTTTCTTGTGCACATTTCGTTCAAGTTGGATATTTGATTTTTCTGTTTCCTCACAAAGCCATGTCATCGCTCCTTTTACATTACATAAAGTTTTAACCGCGAGTCATCATTTTGCATTCTGCGAGTTCTTCTTGATACTGCATATTTGAAATATCAGACAAATCCACTAACATTGGCTGCATCATCCAAGTTGGAATATCAATTTGTTCCAAATCAGAAAATCCTTCTTTTAAATCAGCCGATAGCCTCAATCAGCAGATGGCCCCTTTAATATAATCAAATTGTTCTCCTTTGGGGCGTGGGCCCACGTTGGGAAACACTGGTGTAGGCTACGAAGGTACAGGAAAGGAGACACAATGCGAAAGGTGGCGTAGGTGGTTACTAGAAGCGTATCTAGAGTTCTGGACGCTAGCCATTTCCTAATTGTGTAACCTTTCTGGCGTCTAGCCTGGCAAAGGTCTAATAGATCTTATAGGTCAGGTAGAACAGTTTGCGCCTGCATCTGTGACCAACATACTGGTTCAATCTGTTGTACGTAGACACCTATGTGTTTACATTTTCAGCAGTTTACCAAAATTGGCAGTGAAAGGGTCTAGCACGGTCCAGTGGCACCCACAACATTTTTTTTTATTGAAAACGTGTGCAAAACAATGCTTCTAGGTTGAAAGATAATCCCCCAAAATTTTAAGTCGCTAACCACTCATTTAACGCTAACCGTACCGGGTACAAAATGTGTCGGATATAAACATATTGTTTTCTAAAAATTGCAAGACTCAATTTATTCAGATTTTTCACAATTTTTATAACGCGTACTCGAATAAAGAAATTTATTGAACAGTTTCTAATGGAAGCATCTTTATAATTTCAATAATTAAGAAATAAACAATGCGAAAGCGGTCATTTGACCGGTCGCACGTAATTCCGTAAAAAATAAATGCTAGTCATATGAAGTAATGTCTAGACAGTAAGAATATTAACATTCCTCTGTCGGTAAAACTCCCAGTCTTTTTAAAACTCCATAAAAGCTCTTATACAGTAATTAATATCAATCGATATTTTTAAAATACGCTTTCTACTTACTTTTCTATATTCTAAAGTAAATCTTTATGATGAAAACTAACGGCGAATGTACGTTTTATTGTCTTAATTAATTACGTTAATTATATACATTCTGAAGGTTATGCATATAATATTCAATAAGCTCAAAGTAAGCAATAATTTTTTTTCTTGGTTGTTATTATATTAAGATGAAAAAGAAACGAAAATACTCGAACTTACCTCTAGGGCATTTCATATATTTTTTTTACAATTGTGAGCATATTGTGAAGGGTAGAAAAAATATTAATTTTTGGGGGGTGGGGGTTGCAAGCAGCCCTTTGAGTAACACCTCTCTACCAAAAAATTCAGGAACAATGTTCTTGAACCTATCTAATGTATCTGAAAGTTGCAAGATGATCAGTTTGGTGTAGAATAGTGAAATAATTGAAAAACAAATGAAATTACCCCATTATAATATTAGTTTCAAGTAACGGTGTTTCTTACGACCCTAATTAACACTAAACCTACCATCACCGGTCGAAATGACAGGTTTAATGTTGTGGAAGTCAGTGTTTTGATTGTATTTGAATATAGTACTTTCTCAGAAATGCACGCCTAATAAAAAGTTCAACCCTTCTCGCACATTCTCGTACATCGCGAATGAATTCCTACCGTATGGTAAATCGCCTGTCCTGGTCGCCCTCCACCCCGACCTAATTCTAACCAACTCAGTAAGTAAACTGAGCTCGGCTCCTTCTATGCGAAGTGGGCCAGTGGAGTGGGGATGAGTCGGAGTGGGAACATGTAGTGGAGTAGGTAAGGCGCTTGCGCGCGGAGTGGGGATCGCTGGCCGCGATGACGTACTACCGAGCGTCGCGCGGGGAGGTGTAATGGTTAAATTTTTAATAGTTTATATCTCCTAAACTCATAGTTTTTTTTTTAAATTTGTTTTTTAATATTGCATTGTCACCCAGTTCTGAGCTATGTTTGAAGTTTCAAGTCTCTAGCTCATCGGGAAGTGGTTTAAAATTCGATTACAAGATTTGACGCATACAACAACGACAACTCGGCAAGCTAATATAAGCGTGGTAAAAAAAAAAGATCCGTTTGAATTGAACTGCGGGAAATGTGTGTGGGATAGGAGCGTTCAACACGAACGAACACGTTTATCTCGTTTACGAGCTGGATTTACTCGCAACTACGGTCAAGTGTCGGTATCGTTCTTGTGTCATCGTTAACTCAGCGATCCATTTCATTAGCAGGAGAAGATTGACGGTGCGGTTCGTCGGTACATATACCGTGGAAAGGCAGCTTAGCACATCCGGTTAAGAAAAAGATAAGATGGATCCATGGGGCCTGGAGTAACGCCAAAACCGGTCTTATCGTGAGGAACAGGGAAACGTAGGCTGGCAATCTTTCTTTCGATTTATATTAAATTCCGTGCAGCCCCTGCAGCAACCTGTCTGCAAGAAATTATGCGCATGAATAAAGGTGCGCGACCATTTTTCGGGGGTTGCTAGTTTTGTGATCTGCAAACAGACGGCTAGACGTCGACGAGTATATCCTACCCAGCCAAACCAGATCGAAAGTGTCAGAGTTGAGACTGGTCATGGGCTCGTCTTTGAATACATACTACACTGGTGGAACAAGGAGTAATCTGGAAGCGATCAGAGACCGAGGACTGGAGAGATGCACAAGGCTCACGTATCCTCAGAGTCTCACGATCCGCTGATTCTTGGATTCGGTTTCTTCTTTTCGGCAACCATATTTTAGATGTGACACGAAATCTATTAATCCTTTTACTCCGAATTTTCCTCGACTTACCTGTATGGAGGACTCGATCAAGATGAAGTAAACAATAAATAAATCGTCGGTCGATTTTGATAAAATTTTCAAAATATGTTTAATCGATACAGATCTACGAAATGTGTTTTCTAAATTGTCCATACAAGCCCATATAAAACAAGTAGGAAAATACAACTTTTATTCTTTTCTCTGCAATTCCGACAACTTGCAATTTTCCTCGAAAATTTTATTCACGTTATGTGGTATAAACCAGCTGTCCTAACTTCTCAAAAATGTTCAAATCGTATGGTGCAATATTAAAAAAGTTATTGTCTTTTTAACAGTATCCGAATATTAGTGGGAGTCACGTATTGTTTAGACAATACGTTATTACTAGACTGCGGATCTTTATGCGTTTAAGGGAAAATTGAGTAGATGCAATTCGAAATTGTTGAAAAATTTTCAAAAATGAAGATGTCGATATATGATTTCTCCTCTATTAAGATCATTGAGGGAGGAAATTACATTCAATTCCGTTTCTATTTCTTACAATCGATGCAGAGAAATGTTGAAACGAATTATTGCAGGATTAATACCACACAGATTAGACTCAACGAAGTGAATTGTAATAAGAGCTTCGAAAAATTGGATTTATACTGAATTGATGACAATGGGCTTTGTAGGTTGATACAACGAGCGATACGAGGAAATCCTTGATTCAAATATTTACTGGAGTAACATATATTCGTTATTGTTGATAATGTTTAACGTTTCCGTTTGGTAATGCACCAATGAAACGTGGATATTTATGGCAATTATTCAAAGTAGTATTGATGCAGAAATTGAAGCTAAAGAGAGTTAAATACCTTATTCCGTAAATACAATAATGTCTTCGATACATTGATCAGTGGACCGAGATTCACGTGATTGAAATTGTCATTCAAATTGTCATTCAAATTGTGGCACATCGATTGAGATAATTACTATTAACCTTGTCGTAAATAAAAAAAGAACTAGTATTTAAATTTTAGCGATATCTATTAACATTTATTTTTCCTTTCTCCATTCTTGAATGAAATGAAAGCGTATATAAATAACGTTTACAGCTTATTAATAAAATTCAGCGATGTGTATCCGATATTATTCAATAGGGGAAACGATAAATAATCGGATCGCGGGGCATTCAAACTAATATTTCCAATCTAATGTAACAGCACGCGAAGCAAAATATACCGGCTGATAGTTTTTCCATGTTTATCGTGCACTTGTATACAGCTGTTCTTTTATGCAGAAAAATGTCTCATCGGTAAACGCATCTGGATACGCGCCAGCCGTGTGCACGTGTGTAATGTTACTCTGCATTGATTTCCCGGTATCTAGTCGTCGTTTAGGAAAATCTTTTTGCGGCCAGAACGTTGCAGCCATCAGTTAGTGCATATGGACGCCAGTAATACTGGGAACGAATGCATCTTTCGCATAACGATGACGGACACTAATAACGAAAGTTGGGAATTGAAAATTGGTTTGACTATGCTGACGCCTTCGTGCGTGTGTGCACTGCATGATTGTATGCCGAGAGAACTGCTATGCAATGGGTATCACGTGTTGTTGGAATAATGATAATAATAATGCGACTCGAGCAACGCTTTCGTAAACTAAAATACGAATTTTTGGTGGATGAAAATCGGTCAACATTACAATGAGTTACAAACGCTTAACCCTTAGGACTAAAAATTGATGTAGCATTATTCAAAATATTGTTTACACTATTAAATATGTCGTTACCTAATCAATTGCTAAACATTTAAGTATTGTACGAGTTATTATATCAATTTCATACCCATGAAATTTTAAAAATCATAGAGAATGGAAATATTCTAGGTTTCAGCTTTGATCATTTCTAATGGAATTGTCCTTGCAACTTCGATGATTATAAAGGAAAAAATGCGAGATGTACGGTTAGAGTTAAATAAAGTTTTAACTGACCAGTTAAACCATCGTCCAAGTTGGAAAATCAATTTGTCGCAAATCAGAAAATCCTTCTTTCGACGCGACAAAACCATGAAAATATGTCATTGTCGGGACAAATCAATAGTTCCGAGAAACTTTCATTATACTCCGTATACATATAAATATTTGTATATGTTATTTGTAGTCAGGTAAACGAATAGGAGTTGCAGACATTGCACCGTACCCAATTGTGTTTTCATTACTTTCTCCTAAACTTTTTCCTCTTCTTCATTCTCGAGACGTTATTCCAAGTAAATAACATTTACCATTGCGAACACGCTGGGCTTCGGGACAAATTGATCTCGCTGCAGTCACGTACGGCCTCGTGTCGGAACAACATGAAAATGTAATTACTCCTGTCATCGAATGAGAACTAGCAGAAGTCGGAGTATGAGAAGTAGTAGAAGAAGAAGAAGAAGAAGAAGAGGAAGACGGCATCGATCGAATCGAAGAAAGGACGTGATGTTTAGTTTGGCAATGAAACAGGGTATACACGACAGATGAAGAATTTTCGAGAAATAAATTATATTTATTAATGCAATTTGAATCTCAAGGAAGAGATTATTTTGCAGTACTCTGTACAGACTCGATACATTATGATTAGACTGCGGATCTTTATGCATTTATAGGAAAATTGAGTAGATGAAATTCAAGATTGTTAAAAAATATTAAAAATTGAGGATGTCGATGTATAATTTCTCCTCTTTTAAAATCATTAAGGGAAGAGATAAAATACAATTTAGTTTCTATTTCTTGCAATCGACGCAGACAATTTTTATCTCGCATAAAGATCCGCAGTCTAATTATGATACTTTATAGTATAATATACAATGCAGATTCTAAATAATCGCATATCTACTACACAAGCAGTCTATCTGCAGCGAAACAAAACATATTCGACACGTATATTTTAAAGTTTTAAAGGGAATTGTATAAAATCCGCGCCGCTCCAGAGGTTCAGCCGCAATTCAGGCGGCACATACGCTTTAAACAATAATAGCTTGAGCTCCGGCGCCGAATGGGCTGTGAATCTTACATGATTTCATAGAGAAAAGTTCGCTGAACATAATGCACTTTGATACAATCCGGGGTCACGTGGGATTCGAAAGATATCCTTGACCAAAGTTTGAAAACTTTGATGATTCTCTTTAGTTTGTCGAGCATTGTTATTCCAATAAATTATAAGTATTAAATCTTAGTACAAAAGATACACTGTGAATATAGACAAATACTATTAATTTGAAACAAAAGTGGACACAATATTAAATAGATTCGTCAGGGTATCAATAAGAAAAGAGTTAATTTTTTCAGTGACAAATGGGATTCATAAAATGTTGATTTTTCAATGCGTGTTCTAATCACAATTTTTTTAATGAGTCTCATTAATAGACTGCGGATCTTTATGCAATTGATAATTTGATAATTTTCAAGAAATCTTAGGATGTGAAATACGACAGAATTTAGTACAATTTTTATTTATTTTAGATCTACAAAGGCTACTATGTACCACGGAAAATCAGATTTTATTTGATTCGAGTTTCTCTCTTAAAATTCGTCTAGAAAAATTGCAAATTGCATAAACATGCGCAGTCTACTCATTAACTTGATCGTTTTCGAGTATGTATCATGGACACTTAAGAAGCAATATACATTTGATAAACATCGATTTGAGCAAGTTGCTTTTTAACCAAATGAACAGTTAGATCAGGCGAGTGGACCAGTGTGAACCATTCAGAAACGAGTAGATCAGTTTACTGGATCTGGAGAGTAGAACATTACACGAGAGCGGAAGAAAAAGATGTAGATTTTCTAATTGCTTGATAAATTTTCATCTTCAATCTTTTGATTATAACGCACGGGAGAAATAGTGAAATAGTTGTCCTATGCCCTACACGTGAAACTTAATGAAATAACGGAAAACCGAATTTCAGCAAAATCGAAAACAAAATGATATTATCGATTATAATTTCCTCGGAGTATAATTAATTCCCGTGATTCAACCCACCTCCACCGCCCGAAATGTCCCGACCCCACGCGGGTGGAGAAAAAGCCAAGGGGGCGGTTGTTTCGATCGATGCCACGGACTTTCGTGTGAATATTCAGTAACCGCCCCTTCGCTTTATCATCATTTCAGAAAGGAAAAGATTTAAACGGGGAGAAGACGCCAGAGTCACACGAAAGACTCAAAATTCTTAGAGAATACCAATCATCCTTTCTTTGGGGGACTTCTCCATGGAACAACGTTCATTCCGGATGTTTCTCGGATAAAACATGGAAGATTTCCGCGAGACTCTTGACGAAAATTCATGAGAGATCAAGCGCTGTGTTGTTTCTTTGTCCGGGTCAGCTTCGGACGGGAAGAACACTCTTTTTCACGGCGGTATATGTATTCGTCACATCTAGCGATATCAGTCTTCGCGGAGACGCGTGAAGGGAATATGATATCACCGTCTAGTGATCGATGAAACGCTTTCTCAAACGGTGAGAAGGTGGGGGAGGGGAGATAAAAAGGGATAAAGGATGAAAAGATCTTCGATTACATCGTTGTATTTAACACGCAGGGCTATACATATAAAAAGAATACCGTTTAATTTCGAATTGAGACTTTCTGTAAAGGTACCTGACTCGAGTGAGATTTCGTTCAAGTTTCGCCGGAGTTCACGTATACAAAAGACTATCGACACTATCCTCTCGTTGGTGCTAACAAGATCAGCGACGGGAGGACACGTGGCGAGAATAAATTTCGACAAAGACGTTCCGTCATCCAGTGTCATCGGGGTCCTAAACGCGTTTACGATAAGACAGACACGAGGAGGATTCCCGCTGGAACGAGCGGGACGCAACCTTACTTCGTTTGTTCCGTTCTTGTTCGATCGATCGTAATTTCCGTCAGTGACTCACGAAAGAAAGAGCGACTCGAGCTAGTATAGTAGGTATATATGCAATGTAGGAGAAAAGACACCAGGGTGTCTAGCAGGGGCTGACTAATCGTGACGCTAAACTAGCGGCAACCCTCCGCCCCCACGTGATTACGAGCCTTCTTCTTAGAATCGGCCTCGGTTTTATCCACCATTTATATAGGAATGCCAAATCGATCGACACTAAAAGAAACTTTTGATGGTTATTGTCGCAATAGTTTCTTCCCAGTGACAAATTGTCTTCGATTACTTTCATGGAAAATGTTCACCCCTTGCCGTGTTTTAACGAGTCGGACTCGTCACGATGATTTTAACGAAGTCGGACAAATATGAATGGTATGCCTTTCTTTTTGGATTTATAAAAGAAACACTTTGAATTTTTGAAAATAACCTATTTTCTAGATTATAAATGGGTGGTAGGGGTGGTCTGAGACACCCTGTATATGTATAATATAACCGCATATAAAACTATATACTACTTATATGTAATGTTATGCGTCGCGTTTGAAAAGAAATAATTGATCAAGAAGGGACTTAATAACCTGATAAGAAACACTGCACTGTATATTATACCATTACAATGACGTCATTTTATTTGTTTTTTAATATTTAACTATGTTCACCAATCCGACCATCTCGAAACTTATTTATATGTTAGATAAGCAACAGAACATTGTTCTTGAATTTTTTGGAAGTGGTCACTCGAAGGGTTGCTTGCAATTCCCACCCCTAAAAAATTAAATGATCCTTTTCTACCCTTAATAATTTGATCACGATGGTGAAAGAAGGGTATGATATGAAGGAGGTAAGTTCGAGTATTTTCGTTTTTTTTAAATCTGAATATCCTAATTAACAACCGAGATAAAAAATGATACAGTTAAGGGTATTTACCCTCATATCACCCTTATACGAAGGGTTAGCGACTTAAAATTTTAGGGGGTTATCTTTCAACCTAAAACGATTGTTTTCCACATAATATCAATAAAAATTGTGGGTGGGGCCGCTCAACCAATATTAGTCTGCTATGATGTAAGAATGATGTTAGAATCCTTAGATTGATTGCAGTTAAAGACCGAAAATCGTGAAAACCTGCAATTTTTATCATCTTTAAACGTTTGTAACTCGCAACGTCGACCGATTTTGATGAATTTTCAAAATATATCATATTTAATCGATACAGATCTACGAAACGTGTTTTCTAAATTTTCCATATAATCCCATATAAAAAAGTTGTAAAATATAACTTCTATTATTTTCTCTGCAATTCCGACAACTTGCAATTTTAGTGCGATCAGTAGACCGCGGATTTTATGCATTTATGACAATAATGAGTGGGTGTAATTGAAAACATTAACTGCATTAGACGAATTTAAAAATACTTTCATATTATTTTCAACCCATTGAACATATTAAGAGAGAAAGTAAATTTCTATGTCACACCGATTTGTTGGAATTCAGGTGGAAAATCTTTATTTTGCTGTGATTTTGCAATGATAAGTTATAAAAGATTTAACCTCTGTTTCACAATAATTTGTAAAGATGGACAAAATGTTAATTATTGTAGGTTCACGAACATTTTCGCAATATGTAGTACAGTTTTATTGCACTATCGGAGTCACCATTAATTGATCAGAAAATAGGAATAATTAATTAATTATTTATTTATTGATGCCGTAAATCTAGTTTGGTTTATATAGCATACATTACCATAACACTTTACAAAAAAAATAGAGAAAATAGCAATCAGTTAATTAACGAAGTTCGCTTTTCCAAGACAAAACCAATACAGGATTTTCAAGTTATGGAGAAGGAATAAAAACTTATGTACGACTAAACCAATAAAAATGAAATAATAAAGGTGACTAAAACAAATATTTCCGTAAAATGTTAAATGAAAGGAAAGTTACCGAGGGATAATGTACCACAGATTCTGTACTTTGAGAGCTCATCCATAAATTATTGGATGCAGGCTCGCTAGCGATCATTACTGGTTTTCGTAATAAATAGTCGAAGATTGCTTATTTCATTGACGTCGATGCGGCGCGGCGGTCTCATTCGTTCTCGTGTAAAGTGTACCGCCATTAATCGATCAGCTCCAGCGTAATCCCGATTGACTTATAACTGTATCGTTTATAATCTCCGCGTTTATGAACACCATCAAATGATTGATGTCTCGATAGCTAAAATTTCATATTTCAGCAGAGTCTCGTGTAATTAGTAAAAATATCATTGTACTATTAATAGAATAAAGAGTTTCACAATTTCATTGGAAAACTCGAGATTAACAAACATTTACAAAAAATTTCCTACCGTAAAATACGAAGCCGGAAGAACGCGAGAACGCTGATGAAGACAAACGACACTGCATCGTTTAATAATAATTAATATTTAATAATGATTGAAATTAATCTACTCGGGTGAGTTAATCAAATATGAACCTACTAGCTTTCCGCGCGAGGACACAAGAAGGCACTGCTTAATTCCTTCCACAAGAAACTTTTACGTAGTCCTCTTTGCTGAAGGAAAAATGTGACGATTAACAAAAAGGAGCTCTTTGACGATAGTGTTGATAAATAAATATGAAGAGAGAATATGTAAAGAAACTTCTCAATATTTCAATTATGCACCAGGCACCAAAAAGTCTAGAATATAGTACATCAACTCATTTCTTCAATTATCTCTGTGAAGAAACTTTATCAATGTAAAAAGAGCAAAAGGTATCTCAATCCTTTTAGAAGGGGTATTCACTTCCCCCAATTAATCTAAAAATATATTCCAGGAAACATATTACCTGCAAAATAAATTATGTTAGTTACTAGTCAGCGGATTTTTATGCAAAATAAAAATGTTCTACCTGATTTGCAACGAACTAGAGCAACATAGAATTTGATTCTCATTCTTAATATGTTTAATGGGTTGAAAATCATAGAGCAGTATTTTTAAATTCCTCTAATGTTTTTACTGTTTTAAATTACACCTACTCATTTTTTTCATAAATGCGTAATGGTCCGCTGGGTCTAGTGATTACCGAGAAAATGTTACATATGTTTTTGAAGAGTAGAACATTAGAATTTTCATAAATCACGTTCGATTGAATAAGTGCAGTATTCGTTGCGTACGAAGAACTACAAATTCGTACAATGCATAAGTTATTGACATTTAGGAACGGCTCTGCTTCGGTTTAATTCCGGATTACTGTTTGTACGACGAATGTTTGTCCCGAGAGACGCCGATGGCGCGATCGCGCGCAGAATAACGGGCAATTTTATCACCGCGAGAGGATTATGAGTCCGTCGTATTCTCTCGTGAAGATTAGGCTAGTTGCGGAGGAGGGAATGGGAGGAGGGGACAAAATATCGTGTGTGGAGCGTATTTACGGGCTCAAGCAGCAAGCTGAGTTATCCACGAAAGTCAGGTTAGCACGGCTCTGGGCCCTCCCCGTGGCTTGTTATCTTATTGTATTGTTAGTACGACGCCGTCTTGGAGCAGGTTTTCTCCCCCCCTGCGCCCTTCACTCTTTTGCACCGGCACGCTTCTTGCTTTGTCATCTCTGTTCTTCTCTTTCTGCTACCTCCGCTCCTTCCCTTTCTCCAAACTACTCGACCTCTTGCTCTTCGTGTTCTTTGCCAGCGCTCGCCTCGATCCGCCGAATTCTGCATCGTCCTTCCTCACAGATGTGAGCTTAACACGTGATTATAATCCTCTGAATGTGTTATTAGCTTACTTTCCCCGGACATTACTTCAGAAAGTTACTTCAATGTTAGCCCAGAAATAAGAGAGAACGTCGGCTATCGATATTGAACACCATTCTGCTGTTCTTATGGTGAAAATAATAATTCAATCACTTTTCAACGTCTTGTCTCTCTATGTTTCGCGTTGAAACAATCGCCGAAATTGGGGTTCAGGCTTTACTTGTGCCAACGGATAAGTAAATATATACAATTATTGAGCAAAAATGGCATGTTCATCATTAGACCGCGGAACTTTGTGCATTTATGAAGAAATTCGTTCGGTCAAATGTAAAGCAGTAAAAGATTTTAAAAATTCACGAATGTTGTAACGTTGCTTTTAACGAGACAAAGTCGTTAAGGGATGAAATTAATTTTTATGTTATTCATGCTTCCCATAATCAATGCAAAACATTTTTATTTCGCATGAAGATCCGCAGTCTATTCGTCATTCGAACACGAAAGTTTTATTTCATATAAATATTAGATTTTCCTTTTCTACGAATTGTTATACATATGAGATGGTATTTTCTGCGATTCTAAATATTCTACGAATATTTAATCAAGTAAGTCTATTATGTATTCTACACGGTTACTATTAAACAATACTTTGTACTTTATATGACAGAATTTTAATGATTTTATTAATATTTTGATACGTGTTATGAACTAGTAACAAAAGTGCATTGTCCGAGTTTCTCTACCTAAAGAAACTGTAGAAATTCATTCAGAAACTTGAGATATGTCTTTTCTGATAACTATTCATCTCTTGTGGGCCATTCACCTTCGTGCTCGCGCGTTGCCTCAATTTTTACTTAAATTTTTAGTAACGTTCTAACGATATGCATTTCAACGTATAGCACTAGCAGTCAAAAAGGGAATAGATGGATAGATAGATGGCTAGAGAGAGAGAAAGAGAGAGAGAGAGAAAGTAGGCGTGTGTGAGTGCGTGTATGCCACGTTTTGCCACATAGTAGGCGATAGAGATGGACACGCGTTGCCCAAGAGAACGAGAAGAGACGAACTGTCTTCATTATGCTAATGCCGTGCAACTACAGCTGACCGTGGCCAAAAATAGATGTAGATATCGTGGGGGATGCTGAGTCGAACCTCGAGGGGGTTTTTATCCTCTCGTTTCCTCTTTGTCTCTCTTCTAAATCCTGTCCCTCTTTTTCGTTCTCTTCATTCGGCCGGCGCGGTGCGGCGTTTCGCTTGTTTCCCGATTCGGAAGATTCCCCGCCGCAGTCCTGGAATGAAATGGTTCCGAGGGTGAAGATCGAATCGCTCTTTTCCTATTCCTACTTTACACCGTTGAAAATTTTTCCAACCTTCTCCCCCGTGTGTCTCGTCTCTTTCCCGCTTTTTTTCACTTCTGTGTGAAGGACGCGCTCAATAGTCTCACCTTTGTATGGGATACAATGGTTCCGGGGGAAAACTCTTCTCTTCGAAAACCGATGGCTGGTTACGTAATAACGTTTGTTTCACCGGAAACATAGCCGCCGGACAGTTCTACCGTGTTGCCTGAGAACGTGTATCCCCGAAAGCTTGTCATTAGCACGGAAACTCCTGTTTTCTCGAAAGAAATTGTCTTGAAAATTCGCTTCGGAAAAGTAGCATCTGATGTGACGAAACTCTATGCGAGAAACTTTTGATGCTTATTATCGCAGTATTTTGTTCCGAGTGACAAATTGTCTTCGATCACTTTCATGGAGAATGTTAACACATTATCGACCGGTGATTCTAATAGAATTTTTAATAGCAACAGCAGTTTTCTCATTGTGAACTATTAAGTTACCCTCAATAACGTCATCTAATGGTCTCATTTAAGATTGCAATGTAAAAGAAAATTTCTATGCTTTATTTTGGTACAGCACAATTATTGAAAGTCCTATTAATAGGCTTCCGGTAGGTAAAGTGTTAACCTCTTGCCGTGTTTTAACGAGTCAGTCTCGTCGTGAAGATTTGAACAAAGTCTAACAAATATGAATGTTACGCCTTTCTTTTTAGATGAAATCAAATTTGATTCGTTTGTAATCGATATTTAAGCATTCGAATAAATGTAGCCGTACGAAAAATAGAAATTTTCTTTACTCCTCTACGACATTTTTCGGGACAAAGACCACTGATCACTGCGAGATCACTGCAACTGTAAAGAAAATGGTACGGCGTCTACGATTTAACTTGACTACCGTAGACTCCTGTATAAGGTATTCAAAAAATTGTTTTAAAAAACTACGCACCTTCTGTGGCAGTGAGTGAACAGTTTTCTTAAACAATTTTTTAATTTATTCTAAAGAAACTGTTTTAAAAATTCGCTTCGGAAAAGTAGCATCTGAATCGAAACAATTGATTGGAAGACTCACAAGGGAAGTGTCCGACTTCGATTTTGATAATTTTGTTGTGAGACGATGGTATATGGATCCCTAATGATGTCTGCAAAATATTAGGTGTAGTTACTCAATACTTTTAAAGATATAAACAATTAAACTTTCATACCTTGTCGATATACCATGATTTGCAGCTCAAGTTTTCCAAGTTCCATTGTTTATATCTTTAAAACTATCGAGTAACTACACCTAATATTTTGCATACATAATTAGGGATCCATGCACCATCATCTCACGAAAAATTATCAAAATCGAAGTCGGACACTCGGGGTCCTTCCCTGGTTAGAGATCAATCGATGTCTTGTGAGAATTTAGTCTGCGTATTAATTTCTATGTACGCATAAACCTACTAACGCCATGCTTGCAACAGATCTAACCGCGTTTCCGTTTTACATCCTCTATGTGGCCGACGACGCACGTTGATACCGCTGTTCCGAAGGAAATGATTGCGGTCGAGGAACAGCCTTCTTTAATACTTTTTTTTTCGCGAACTCGTTTATGTTAGAATAACAGGGGAATGTTGACGTTCAACCGAAAAATGTTGGCGAAGAGCAAACTACCGGTATCGAAAGAAAATTGTAAAAAGAAATTTCCAAGACGTTAATGGCATTGTCCTTAGCGTTTTACTACCGTGCCTGTTCAATATTTCAGGAACGTTATATACAATCGAGCATGCAAATAAATTTCTCCGCACGATGGTACTTCAGTAGGACCCTCTCATATTTCCGGCACTTGAAGGGAAAGGAAGCGACGGACACTAGGATGAAAAGATGGCAGCAGTCTGGCTGTAAAGAAAAAAGGAATGGAGAGAACGTAATGCAGTGAGTCAGCAGTTTTTGTTAAAAATTTATTCGGTTCAGTTTCATGAGAAATATCACCTCGTACCCCCTCGACGTTCCGTATCACACCTCAGCGGATGCTTCCACCCCTACTGCCACCGGTGTCTCGCGTTCCAAACTCACCCTCGATTCTTCTATCCTTTCTTCCTTACATTTATATACGTGTACCTAACCGCGATATATGCTGCTCGAACGGCCGATTCATTTTTCCACGCTATGGAATTGCTCGATAGCTTTTCTATCGTCGAATTCGAAGGATTCAATGTAATATCATCCCTAATATCCATACCATCAGTAATTATACTACTTATACTGAAGTCAACCATTACGGTACTACTTATCGTCACACTACGTACACGTCTATGGAAATATGTGCTTTTATAATCTACTTTTGAATAGTGTTAGATAAACTAATGTGAATGTAAATTATTTTAACAAGAATATGGTAACTAGCACGAGAATTCTCTAGAATATAAAGCTTTATAAAAATAATGTGTTGACACCGGATTAAAAGATATTGTATTTACAGCAAGGAGCATAACTGATTCCACACACTTTAAATCAGAATAACTTTTTTATGAATCTCTGTGGAAAGACAGAAATCTCTAATTTAGTAAACTAATCATAGCAACAGAGTTGGGCAAGAATTTTCATTTAAATAAAAATTTCGAATAAATTGGGTTTTTTCCAACTTTATTCGAAATTATTATTTATACAAAATTTTTGCCCAACTCTGCATAGCAACCACTTCGAGAAACGGAATAACCAACATTTAATTTTGTGCAACCATGAAAATAAAGTGATCATTTGATTGAGATTACGGATGACAGATTCGAATAATAGATATCATAATTTTACAATGAAATACGGCAATAGCAGTGCAACACGTTGCAAGGATTTTGGAAACGGAAAGTACATTTATGTGTAGGTAACAGTTGCTCCGCTTATCAGAGTCAGCGAGGCGAGAATGGTGTACTTCCGCTTCCGGCATTGGTATCGAGAATCTCTGAAGAAAGAGTTTGAAACCAGTGTTGGCCACAATGTTGGCTGAAGTTAATCGAAACGCTTTCAAGCTTGTTACGATAATCATATGAGCATTTTGCAAAAAGTTATCTATCTCTCTCCCTGTACGTGTCTGGAATATGTGGAACACATTGTGCAATAGTCTCAACATCCCCATTATACGATTATTAAACATCGTCATGTTATTGATTTTATGGATATGAAACAGATGTGTGTATGTACAGCTTAATCCGTTAATCGTATCTTCAGAGTGTTCAAGTACATACAGTGACTCGCACTAATATTTGGACAATGTTAAAAAGACGATAACTTTTTAAATATTGAACTTCACGATTTGAACTTTTTTTGAAAAGTTAGAACAATTAGTTTGCTATACAACGTGAATATTTATTTGAATGTTTAAATATTGATTACAAACGAATATGATTTATTTTCTGGTGGACAAAAATATGTAGTTTCAGTAAGTATTTCAGCCTTGTCCAAATTAGAAATAAGTCGATATTCAATTTGATTTTCACAAGTTCAAGAAACAGCAAATTCTTCAGCATTTATTTTTCACTATTTTGCCTTTGTTATGTCAGAGGGTATACCCCTCCCCCCCAATTAAACATATTTTTTACTATTTCGATTTCACGCAACTTCACAGTTGATTCATAGGGATCATTGAACATGAAATGTTTCACGTCTTCAAATTATTATCATACTTTTGAATGCGAAAAACTGTTTTGCATTCTACTCTTCGAAAATTTGAAAGCAATGCGTATATTAGAGTTGATTTAAAAATTAAGAGATATGTTCCGTAACGTAATTTGATAGACTGACGAAAATATGTACAATACAAGTTTATATGAAGAAATAAAAAATTATAGGAAAAACAAAATATATACAGAAAAATGATTACGAGTTTCCTACAGGTACGGATCATATTAACCCTTTGCACTCGAATGGCGACTCTGAGGCGCCAGTAAAACTGGCCATACCATTATTCAGAACAGTTTCAATATTATTAGATTCGTCTGTTTTCTATAAATTGTCAAGAGCTCAACTGTTACATGAGAAAACTGGTTAAATTTCATGTGTACAATGTAAAAAAGATTACACAGAATAAAAATGATCCGAGTCGAAAGAAATGATTTTGATTTTCGAATTAAAATTGCTTCGAGTGCAAAGGGTTAACTATATCATTCTGAATTGAGTCAATAGAAATTTTATTTAATCGAAAAAGAAAGGCATAACATTCATATTTGTTAGACTTCGTTAACATTCACCATCAAAGTAATCGAAGACGGTATGTTGCAATACCTAAATAGGTACGTTCTCGTTACCATTGAAATCGGTAGCGTTTGACGTTAAAAAATGTGCTGGAATAAAGGGCAGTCCAGTCACGGTTGTAGAATAAAATTCTTACGGGCGAGGTCGTTGGTTTTCTTTCTACATATCGAGGCCGGTAAATCAAAATACAAAATGAAAGTGTAGCAAAAGAACGAATCGTAACAATGGGCCGCGATAAGTTTGTATACGTACAATGTACGGCAGAGATATTCGTGCAAACGATATGCACGGTCCTTCGGTATCAGGCACCGGGATCTTTTCCCGCTGCGAACCGTAGCGCGCAGAGGCCATCAGCGTCGGTATAAAGAATTTTCTACGGATCTCATTCGTTGCCTCCCTCGCACACTGTCACTTTGCCCCCTTTCCTCCGCCGCGAATACGCCAGGGAACGAGATTAAGCAGGTATACAGTGCACACCATAAGTTTATTCGCCTCGAAAGTTCGCATACTATCCCCCGATTAGCGTTCTCGCGTACTATATCCGCGGGCAATCAAGCGTGACACGTGAAAGTGATCTCCGAAGAAGCTGCGAGGCCGATAGATCTGCAGACGAAGCAATCCAGACTGGTTTTCGAATAAATTAAATACAATTTACCGGGCTTCTGAATACGTTCCGGCGTATTTTTAGAGACTCGTCACACGCAAGTCAACAGCAGCTTTATTTCTCTTTTGCGAATTTAGGAACAAGTTGCTTCACGTGGTGAAACATTCTGACTCTGTTACGTAACTCTGTATCTCTGAACGATTAGTGTAGGATGGACTGCGGATCTCTATGCATTTGTGAGAAAAACTGGTTGGCTGAAATATAAAACAGTAAAAGATTACAAAAATTCTAAGAGCAAAGTCATTAGGGAATAAACTCAATTTTTGTTTTACTTCTGCCTCCCACCATTTTTATTTTGTGTAAAGATCCGCAGTCTAGTGTAGGAAGAATAGTTTTCATAAATGTGTGAATTGGTTGAATGGTGATATTACAGTAAACGATACAATGTCGATGTTGTTTTTCTAAAAATCATGATCGTTCAGCTCTATCACTGTTGCAAATAGGTTATGTAACGGTGTACCGTATCTGACGATATTTAGTACGTATTCGCTTAACAAAATTTGAGTGCTTTCTCCAGGGAATTTCACGGGATGAAATGTACTCATGAACTCATCAGTCTTGGAAGTACAATTGTGATCGCTTACAAAAATAAAAAACTACAGGGAATCGGCAATGCAAACATTAATTTATACAGTTAAACGTGGAAAATATGATGCAACGTTTAAGAATAAACGCACAAGATATTTTGAACTGTCATACGATACCATACACTATACAATATCGTTTCAGTTTTCAGTAACAATGTATTTTCAATTAAATGTTTAATTTAATTAACTTCGATTTATATTAATTGTTTGATTACAGAACAAAAACAAAATATTGTGTTTGTTACATCACCTATAATTTAACTATTATAAAAGTTATCCAATTTGCGATGTTAACGGAAATGTATTTGTAGGCTTACAGGTACTTACAGTGTAAGTCAAAGGATTGCACGGATTTCATTGGCCGTGATTACGCTGAAGTGTAACTTACGATAAGGTAATACTGCGATGATTGTAATTGTAGATGTTCCAGAAAAAATGTCACGACAGATTGGCACTTTTTATTTGATATCTTTTTGTCACCATTTTACAAAAAAATCTCAATCGATTCCAACGATAACTTTATCTATCCACTGCAGTTGCAGGTGCACTATGCGAGAATTTTACTTATAACTAGACTGCGGATCTTTATGCAAAATGAAAATTTCTTACCTAAACTGCAACAAAAACAGGAGTGAAATATATTTTTCCCTATTACGTTTAGTAGGTTGAGAATGATAATATACGTAGTACATATGTTTAAATGTTTCTAACATTTTTACTATTTTAAATTACACCTACTCACGTTTGTCATAAATGCATAAAATCCGCAGTCTACTTATAACCCTTTAAGTTTCCTGATCGTTTTCTCACTGATATCAACAAATTACTTTATGTTCTAAAATCGTACACGATACTTTAATACGGATATTACATTATACGTAGAATATATGTAAACTATGTGAATATACATATTCAGAAGGATTCTGTGCCGCATTAAAAATTTACGAAAAGCCAAATTGAATAATTTAGCAGGGCATATCGAAACCCGGTGTAATATTTTACGTACCATAAATACCAGTCATCGATATTTGAGATTGCTTCGACTATCAGGATTAAGAAACGCCGATAGTCGAGGCAGCTTTGAAATGTTTAAATCGGTCAGAGTTTGGGAACCGAAATTTCCATGAAAACCGATCAATGCGGCTAACTAAAATCGGGACACTAGACAGTTTGTAGTAGTATGCATGTACATATAAGGTCTTGGTCCCATATGTTCCGATACTACTTGACCCAGCAATTAGAATACCTTTCCGTCTACGACCTTGCTTCATTTACGACTCCTCTATCGGCCATGCTTATTGTACTCGCGCGAATACTATGCCTATCGCAGTCGTCCTGCCCTATCTTCGTATCAGTCGTTGCACGTCACGACGCGTACAAGCACCACCGGCACACCAGCATCGAGTATAAAGAATTTTTCTCGGCTCCCTTCCTCTTTTCCCTTTCTCTCTTTGCGTCTTTTCTGTAGCGCGTGAACGCATGGAGAAACAAGATTACGCCAGTGTATGGTATACACGCGCTGGAAGTTCTGTTTCCTAGGGACGGGACTGAGATAGGGGGGAAAGAAAAAGCGAGAAAGAGAGATTGACTAAACCTCTTCCACCCGCGAGCGTGATAGTCAGTGGGCGATGCGCGACCAAGCCTAACCTGTGCCGGTTCTCCAGCAGGGTAAGCAGAGAGGCTGGGTCGCTAGACGGTGAAAGATAGAAGGAGACAGCTACCCGTAGAACGGTCTCTCTGTATATGTATGCGTGTTGGGGGGGAGGGGGTGGTGGGGCTAGAGCGGCGCATGCGCGTCAAGGACGCTTATTGAGCCACGGAGAGGGGCGTTTGGTGCCTCATCGTCGGCGGTGGTGGCGGTGACGACGACGTGGCATGGTATATGGTCGCATGGGTGCAGCGAGGGGTAAGGTGGATGGCTGATATTATGCGGGGGAGGGGATCCTGGCTCCTCGTAGTCGGGAAAAGCAAGAGGAGGGTAGATACGCGATAATCGAAGAGAGAAAGAGTGTCGGTGTGACGGTGTGCGTCACGATAGTTCCTATATACATACCGTATATACGATCGAGCGAGATAGAACAGGGAGAGTAGAACGGAGACAGAGCTAAACTGGCGAAGCGAAAGGGGAGCAGGCGAAAGAAAGAGACGGACAGGGTTTCGAATTAGTGAGAGGATGCATAGTTGCGCGATAGGTGGTAGAAAGAGAGAAAATCGAGAGAGGTACGTGCATCGAACGGAGATGCGAACGATACGGAACGTTGGACAAGGAGAGTCGTATACCGTCGAGCGAATCGGCCGATCGTAGGTGTGACTAAGTGAGATAGACGGAAGGGAACAGGAACGAACGAATGCAACGGAGCGCGAGGTTCCGTAAAGAAAGAACAAGAAGGAGATAGGTGATGTATACGTTGGTATAAGTGTAGCTAGGGCGAGGAGTAAGGAAGGCAAAGAGGGTGGGGAGAGTCCAGAGGGTAGGGCGAAGGCGGTGGGGAGAAAGGGGAATATGAATGGCAAAAGGGGGGATAAAGGGGGCGCTGATGTCGGACAGTCGGTATCGCGCCAGGCCCCCGCTAGCGGCTAGCCAAGCAAGCAGCAAGCAGTCGCAATCCCGTCGCCTAACCAGCATTGCTCGCCTTACCTTTTCACCCTCTTACAAAATCGCATCGAGGCTTCCGTCAGACGCATATATTTGCCCCGTTCCGTCAACCGGTTCCCTCCGACGTCGTCCGTCGTCGTTCGTCGTCGCCATTGCCGCCGCCGCCACCACCACCGCCGCCACCGCCGCCGCCGCCGCCGTCGCCGTAGCCGTCGCCGTTCGCCGTCGCCGTCGCCGTTGCTGCTACTGCCGTCGTCATCGTCGCACACGCAGTACGTCGTCGTTATTGCTCTCGCAATCGTCGTTCAATCGCGCGTGGATTACGAAGCAGCGGTCTTGTTAGAAAAGGGAAAATTGCGAGCGAGTACCCCGTTAACCATTCGAAGGAATTGAGAAACGAAGTCTCCCGCGAGAATATCGGACAAGCTGATTATGAGTTGGAATAGTGGAGCGGGTCAGCGAGCATCCGGGCCAGCGTTTTTAAAGTGAGAACAAGTTTTCCGTGGTTTTTGTGTCGTACGCGAGAGATCCGTTTGGAACAGTACAGTGTGAGTACCACGGCAACCGTTTGGATTTCTGTCGTTTTACGATCTTTATCGTGAGAGAATACACATACCTACATATACGCATATAGAAAGAGGAAACAAGTGCAGAATCTGAAGCAAAAGTTTTCGTATGTCGCACGTTAAAAATTCGGAACCGTCGTGTTATTCTCGGGATATTAGTGCTGCCAAATAAGATATATATACATACACATATATATATATCTATATATCAATATACATATAAATATATATATATATATATACGTACATACACATATTTACATACACACCTACTTTTCGTACATACACACATACATACTACGTACATATATACATATATGTATATATGTATATATATATATCTATTTTTGGTGTGTTGTTTGTTACTACAAGTGAGGAGTACCAAGGTTTGAGGAACCAGTGAACGCTCACCGACCGCCTAACCTTACGTCTTGTCACGGTGACCGACATCACGGCGAGATCGCGGCTGATACCTCCGCGTGTTCCGGCGCAAGGTAGTACAGTACAATCGCTATTTTACGATACATATGTGTGCCTTGTACGATTGTGTTCGTTCGGTAAACGTTTTAGCGGTACAGAGCAATAAGTCGTGTAGCCATTGGCCGTGCGTGGGCGCTCCGTTGTATCTATTCCAAACCTATACATGTACATCATGGTTCACATCGTCATCCCAATGACGTCATCCCTCCTGTAATTACGTTTTTACGTCGTTCCATGGCACCGGACATTTGTTCCGTTTCGTTTTTATTTCTGCGTATTGGACTCTTTTAAGAACGAGAAAAAGAAGAATCCATTAGCAAGCTGCTCGGTTCGGTTTTCATCGAACGTAGCTGCGCACTTTGCCATTACATCGCGATTTCTTGTCCCGTTCCGCTTGCACTCGTTTCTCGCGAAAAATGCGATCGAATCTCCTGCCCGTCGAGTCTGTTCTGTCACCATTGCAACCGGAAGCGCGAGGCCGAGAATGAAACAAACGAAAACTACATAATCGACACGTCTTACGTGTCGCAAAGCGAATTCTAAACCGTCGCGCGGCAACGAGTGCGCCGCGCTGCTTCCATGTTACGTGTACACTTCAGATGATTA
Source organism: Lasioglossum baleicum (assembly GCF_051020765.1). NCBI lineage: Eukaryota > Metazoa > Arthropoda > Insecta > Hymenoptera > Halictidae > Lasioglossum > Lasioglossum baleicum. Next base: position 1,229,634 of record NW_027469081.1, on the reverse strand, counting down.
GCCACGTGTCGTTAATTTCTCATTTTCTCGCGCGTTCCCCTCGATCGTGCATTTTCATTTTCACGAATGTCGCATGGAACGTTCACGACTGATCATGCTCGTTCCGTATCCTCAGAAAGATACATAGTGTACGGATCATTGCGATTCTGTCGACCGGTGTTTATTGTTTCATAATTTTAGAAACTGTTTCGGTCCCTCCGTTCGGTAAACGAAAATTGTTCTTGGTGTATTCCATTTTTATCCGGACCCTGTCGGAACGTAAAACGTGGAAGAGCACTCGGGAAGCTCGTTGCTTTAACATGTATACGTAGTACGGTTGTGATAAATGTGTCTTACTTCATGCTATCTTTCCACGAACGATAGCGATAAGTAAATTACGTTCGACCATTTCCCACGGTTCGTTCGTCACGCACAATCATGTCTCATTTCTACTTTTTCCCCGAACTTTTCGGGTTAAGCATGGACTACCAATCAAGCGGAATATTACATAGTTCTATACGAATTGCGGCTGGGATAAAGCTCGTACGGATCGAAGTAATTTTTTGATGAAATCGAGAAAAATGTACGAATATTTCCAGAAATTCTTTTCGGTGGTCCGGGAACGTGTTGTTCTTAGTCGCACACGGTTCCTCCGGTTATTCGTTTCCTTCGCATTCCTACGCAGACAGGTATGCGACCTTCTTATCTGTAACTTTAATCTTCTTTCGAGGTAGTACAGTTTCAAAGAGTTATTGTTGCAGCCTACAGTTTTAATTTATTTTTTGACTGTGAATCCCACGCTCCTGGAAGGATTTATAAAAATTCTAGTTCTACGAGGTTCGAGCAACTTTGATTCGATAGAGGTCGTTTATTCGAGGATTTATTTTTGTAATAATACTTCTACGCTTTTGTCATTCCTATTTCAGCTGTCATAGGGCATTTCGTGTAAATTGGTATCAAAGTGAAACTTGTTTCATCCATTATGAGGTTAATCGAGTGTAAAATAAGATGGAGGTTTCTTGGCGTGGGACTACTTAGGAATAGTTTAAACGAACGAAGTGATTTATCTTGTTTGAAACTCTTTATTGGACTCTGTGAGTGTTTACGAAAATTCTTAGTTTACTGATTTACAAAGCTGGCATTTACCAAGCAACATTTTATGAATTCATGCTGAAGTGTCTATTACGTTGTTCTTAATACGTATATTCTTATAATTGTAATTGTGAATCGAAGAAATGGTTCTTTTAGAGGTTAACGTTTGCAAAGCGACATGCATAAATATTGTTTGAATTATCGATCGTATGGTTGTTAAATGAATAATATGTTAAGGTTCTCGGCGCAACGATTCGATCAATTATTTACGAAGAAGAAAAAAACGCAGTTTTTCTACTTTCTTGAAAAGGATCCACACATGGATCGAAACTTTGGAAGTTTAAGTTAACGTGCAAAATTTGCTTTTTCGTAAATAATTGATCGAACCGTTGCGCCGAGAACATATTATTCATGTGACAATGCATAAAATACTGAAATTATTCAAGAGTGTAAGAAGGTACGTAATTTTTGATACTGACGTAAAGATTGAAACCTAGAGACCACAAAATGATGGATATTTCCAGAGTGCGAGTGTGCAATACATACATGATAAAGTGAATTTTATTGTTATACAAAGAAGGCTTCTCTTTCACCTTCAAGGTGATAAAATCTGTAACTTAAGACAGATAGATTTCGATGTACGTAATCGGTACTTCTTCAAATCAATGTAAAGAATGTGTGCAATAACAATGCCGTGGGAGTTTACGTATTTCTAGCATCTCCTAACCTGTCTGATTGCATAAACACAAGATAACGCTGCATAAACCTTTTTACGAAAACAATAAAACTCGTCTGTCAAAGTAAAATGCTGTCAAACATTTTTCTAGAAGTTACAAGACCGAAACACGAATTTGAAACACAAATATCACGACGCAGATAAAGGGAAGTGAAAGAATGAATATTGTGGATATCACATTCTACATCAGGACGGAATAATAAAGCGGAGCAACGATACGCGTATCGCAATATGCAGCCATGAATCGAATCAATCGCGATAGTGAAGAGTGTGTGTGTGTCTCTGTGTGTATGTTGTAATATCTATTCGCGCGTTGAAAACAAAGGCGCGCTCGTGGAAAAAGGAAAACTATAAGCACTTATCGCGCATCGCGGCGATAGTCGCCAGCGTGTTAAGAGCGAAGTTTACTTCGTGTCTTTATTGCTCGACGATTTTTCGATTTCGAGCCAATCAATTCCACTGGTATTCGCTTACTGCCTACGCCGTGCCGCGCCGCGCCGCTGCGCGCCGTCTGTATAGGCGCGACTTCCTGTAATCGTCGTAAACAAGTGGAAACAAGGACGGTCGCGTTAAAAAGGGTTCGTGGGCATGGAGTACCAGCAGCTAGAACTCAATAGGATAAAAGACACCGAGGTCGGAATGTCAGTGGGACACGCCCACGAAGCTTCTGAAATTCGATGCGTTCAGAACCTACAGAGTAATACGCGTGGGATGCAATCGACACATTCGCATTCACGCGTCATTTCGGTCGACTTCTTCCGCACCTACAGGACTACTTAAAACTTTAGGTCACGTGCTAAATAACTAGACTGCGGAACTTTATGCAAAATAAAAGGTGTTTGCATTGATTGCAAGACACAGGAGCCAAATAAAAATTGCATTCTTCCTTTATTTATCTTATCAAGGTGAAACTAATACACTGGTGGCCTTAAATATTTTTAATATCTCCACTGTTCTCTAAATTGTACGTACACATTTTTGTCATAAATGCATAAAATCCGCTGTATTCACAATTCGCGTACGCTCTTCGAAAAAAGAATAACTTTTTTTATTATTGTACCAAACGACCTGGTTTTTTTTTAATCAATTAGCAGCAGTGGTTTACGAAATGATTTGCGAAGAAAATTTTCCAAAAATTATCATTTACAAGGTTACATACAAAAATAAAAAGAGGATTCTTTAGAACTTTTTTATTTGGGCCCTTAATAAAAGTTTAAAATATATGTTTTGTAGATCTAGGTTAGTTATACGCATACTGAAAATTGCATCGAGATCGGTTGATGCATGGAAAAACGACATGCATGGAAACTGATCAAAGGTCGTGTAAAAACTACGATTTTTGCCATTTTTAACCAGTCGTAGCTCAACTGTATGTTAATCGATCTCTATGAAATTTCCAGCATGTGTGTAACTACTATAGATCTACAAAACGTATATTTGAAATTTTCTTTAAGCAAAAAATTTATTTTTGCGTGTAACCTTGTAAATTATAATTTTTGGAAAATCTTTGCATGTCATTTCTTAAACCAATGCTTCTTTGGACATGATATTTGGTCCCCTCAGGGTTTCAAATTCATTTACCAATCCTCTCCTTTTTCCACTCTCACCATCGCCTTTTCAGCGGGACCTACTGTTTATGGTGGGTTCCGAACCACCTTAACCAATGCTTCTAATTGATCATAAAAAATCAGATCGTTTGGTACAATTATGAAAAAGGGATTTTAGTTTCCAGGGCGTACGAATACTTTTCAAACTCAGTTTACGTATATCCTTGTACATAATAACATTAACGCTCTGTTCTTACTATTATTTGAGGTTTTCGTCAGCGGAAACTTTTGTAAATTAGATTTCATTTATTATTCAATGTATTCGATACATTGCATCATGTTTAATTAGATCAAACTGTTTTCATTTATTAATCACTAGACTGCGGATCTTTATGCAAAATAAAAAATGTTTGCATTGATTGCAAGACAGAGCTTAATTATCTTATTAAGCTAAAACCAATACACCGATGTCGTTAAATCGTTTTCATATGTCCACTGCATCAAATTGTACGTCTCTATCTTTCTCATAAATGCATAAAATCCGCAGTCTAGTGATTATAAACTTTCATGTTTGAGTTTATAAGTATTCACGGCTCTGCAATTTGTATAAACGTGATTTACTGAGAAAGGAACGTCGTTGCTATGCAATAATATAACATTTTAGCTGTGGGTAGTGGTTGGTCCATTATAGCGGCCAATCATGCACGGGAATAGATTCGCGGGCGGTCACTGCAGCAGTGGTCTTTTCGTAGCGATAGGCTTACCATTAGCCGAGAGTGGTGCTGCTTAGCGGACATGTTTCACAGTAACTACATATACGTACAGAGTATGTAGCTATTAAAAGGAAAACCATAATTCTCGACAGTATAGAACATTTTTTCTAATTCATCGTTCAGTTGGCTCAGAAAGTAACTGAAGTATTAAAAGGAAAACCATAATTCTCGACAGTATTGAACATTCTTTTCTAATTTATCGTTCAGTAGACTCGGATAGTAAGAATAGTGACGATGACAATAATAACGAGGTCTAGGAACTTTTAGCAAGAAGCAGTGAATTATTTAAAAATTTACAGCCGCTTGGACAAGTGTACTGGAATACTAGCATACGTGTAGACGGTTTATAAAGTAGAGGTCATTTCAAAAATGGTCGAAATTATGTTAAGGTTTACGAGCGAGAAGTCTTGCTGCTAGAGACTTGTAGATTCCCTTCATTTGGTTTTTAAATGGAACGATATACGGAATAATGACGTCGGATTTTCTGACCAAACTAGGTCAACCGTGCACAGTAATTCTATAAGTAATATTGCTCTTTCTTTACTTATTACATACCTCGTGGGGAATTTACATTTTCCTTATTTTACTGCACACCACCGAAACCAACCATTCGAGTATTTTATTGATGCTTTCTCCGTCTTCCTTTTTATTTCAGCAATTTAACATTAGGGTACATGTAAAGATGCTTCTATGTACAATCTATAGTAAGAAAAATTGACTAAATTTACACAACGAAGGTGCTATTCCACATTTCAAATAGGTTTTTCATTCACTCAAGACCGTATGCATTTATAATTGCAGGACAGTTTATGTACAATTTTTAGATTTTGCTTTCAATCAGGATCCTTTTACTAATTTCGGACAGTGTTCGCTTTCATCACCAGTAGACAAGCAAAACAAACAAGTTTGTTGAAATGTAGTAGATGTCGCTAGATTGAACAAGTCGGAGGCGCACGTATAACTAGTGTCAACCGTTCTTTGTTCACACGTTTACACAATGTAGTAAATAGTGGTAAATCTATTGATTTATTATGAAACTTTCACCGAAAAATAAAGAGTCCGTCAAGTAGGCGGTCGCACAAGTTATCGATCCACGGCTCGTCGATAAGTTTGCCCGGTACCAACCGCAGGATTGTCGCGATTATGTTGTCCTGGATGAGCCCCGCAACGACGCGCTGGCAGAAATACCGCGATTAGAAGGACATATATCTGCCGGTAGCGTCGCGTGTGACCGTCTGGACGATCCATGAAACGATTTACGGCTGGTAGATCCACGCGCGTAGATCCACGCTTCTGCGGCGATTGTAAATTAACGGGCGTTTGATATAAATGCGGTCCTGTTGGCGTGGGACCAACACGAAACAGTATAAATAGAATTTGTTCGCGTGGGGTGGTTGTAACCCTATACAATATGATTTTCTGGCTTTTATTTCTGTGGTTCCTTCTTTCCGTAAAAGCGCGACAAAAACGTGGAAGCGTGGATCGCCTGCGGGAGAAACTAGAACTTCTCCGCCACTATTCAAATCCCGAGATAATTTCGACTCCGTTGCGTCACGCGAACCATAACGCACACCGACGCGCCTCTTTATACGTATCTATGTCGCGCGCTGTATCCGCGAGCTGTAATCACCGGGATGATGTCATGGGAGAATTCTTAACGATCACGGGAGAACTGAATGCGGTAATCCCTAATTTAACGCTGCCGTCGAACGATACACAGAGTCGCAGAGTTCGACGATGAAAAGTTAAATATGATTAGTCATTTTTTAACCGTTCTTAATCATAGTTCTTCTTCAAAGCAATCACTAGTATATTAAAATGATTATTATTCGATTTTCATATTATTCTCACTATTCCGCGTGGCACTAATAATGTTTATTGCTCGTTTTTTCTAATAATACTAGAGGAAACGTGAAACTGTAACTAGTATTAACTCTTTAACAGTTTATCCCTATTGGGTGGTTCCCAATCTCGGACACTTTTCGGATTTTGTTCAAATTCGAATATTCGTTTTACGAAATCTTAAAAATTAGGTTTACAGACGCGTGAAATGAAGTGACAACCTTTTTCCCTTAAATTATATCGACTGAACTAACAAACCGGTGAAAATGGTATTACGTGCTTATCGCGAAAACATTAGAGTACCTGATAAAAACGATTACGGTTTTAAAAATATACTTTTCCACCATTTACTTTCCAGTGTTTTTATAGTGCAATATAGTTTTTATGTCCCATATTGCAAATTTTTTTTAAAGTAGGTGTGTAGCCACAAGTTTGCTCTTTACGGACCTGTTATTAAGAAAACAAACACTTCGCAATTGAGAAAATTAATGTTATTTGAAGTGAATGCTGCACCGCGATATGTATACCGACAAGATCGGCCGACACGTGATACTAACAGCGATCGAGCAGCCATAACAGCTGTTCTTATATCATGTATGCGACCGCCACAGTGTTTAACACTGTTACGAATTATTAGGAAGACTCACTCTTTGTCAACGATATTAATTTACCGTCGATGCTTACTTTCACTACGAGTACCTAAAATATCATTTGCATCAGTTTGTTAGTTCAGCCGTTATAATTTCATGAAAAGAGGTTCACACTTTATTTTACTTTAGTTCATATATGTATCACTAAACATTACAGCATATTCGAATTTGAACAACGTCCGAAATACTACTTATGGCGTGTCAGTTTTCGCGTGGAATGACCCATTAACTAAGCTTGTTTAGATTAATTTTCATCAAAATAATATCTCTGATCAACTGGGACGTGGACTACGCGAACAAAAATGTCAAGTGAAGCTCATTCTGTGGAAACGAACGTTTTTGTTAATTAACGAGTGCGAAAAGTCACGAGTCTAATCGTTGCGATATTCTTGCACAGCTCTCAAGTTACATATGCATGTACATAACTACGTGTATGTACGTAACGAGGATAAATCGTCCGTGCGATATAAATTTAGTATAATCAGTTCCATTTTTTTGTAATTGCCTGTAAACTTTATTAAATCTAAAATTTATCTTCTAAATTGATACGGAAAATCGTTATCCCTGTGCACTTGAAGCAATCTTCACAAAATATTTTGAAAGTTGTTTCGTACACGTGAAATGTTGTTCTAGTAGAGCACTTTTTACAAAATATATGTATGTTATTATACAGTTTAACTATCTGAACAATAAACAATCAGATGTTTGAGTCAACTTTACGATGTTGAGATATATTTACCAAAAAACAACCCCGATACCTGATTTACTATTGGGTTGGCAAGAAAGTAATTTCGGTATTTGAAGGTGAAATGAAACCTAAATTTGTTATTCAATATGTAGCTGTCGCAGCTTTATGAAAGTAGCCAATAACTTTATTAACCTACCAGAAAGATGGCAGAAGGTCATCGAACAAAATGGAAAATATTTGATCGATTAAAGTTCATTGCTTAAAGAAAATACCGAAATTACTTTCTTGCCAACTCAATAGATTATCCACCGAATGTTTCAAACATTGTCAAATAGAACGAATTCAATTATATTTCTGTTTTTAATTGGCATTGCCATTTCTACATACGATGGTTCAGTGATGTCAAAATGACTGAGGAAAAAGAATACATTTACAAGAATATTTCTTGTTGATATATCTACCGGCTATCATCTGAACACTATCGGTAAAATAATTTGTGTAATGAAGATTCTACTGTAGATTTTCTTTAAATGCTGAAGGAGAAGGATGGAGGGGGACTCTCTTGAGATTCTAAGTTCGTTCAAGCATTGAAACTGGGGAAGGGACAAGTTGATCGAGTAATACCAGGTGTACAAGTATGAAATGCGGATTTTTTTCCAAGAAAAAACGTTAAAATCCGGAAGTATGAGAAAAAGTGGTTTATTCAAAATATTTTTGAATTGCTAGTAATACATTTTTCCCATCTTTCGGGTAATTTGTGGATACCATGCCAGTAAAAATCTCCCCCCTTTGCCGCGAACGATTCATCGATCCATTTTCTCACATCTTCGAACGAACCAAAGCGCTGCTGGTATAAAAACACGCATGGATTTCGGTTGATGCACCAATTGTGGTATATGCACGGCTCCAGAACGAGAGAAATGGCAGGGAAGCTAAGAGAAAGAGAGAAATATTTGTAGGTTACGTTGGCGGGTCAACGCCACCTATCTATCCCTCGCCGGAGCAGCCTGTCGCGGGACTAAAATTAAAACGAGGCACACCCACCCTGCCTACACACTTGTATACGATGTCCAGAAACGTTCGGTGGAACATACACAGAATCGACCTTAGGCTTCGAGCTTTCTCTTCTTTCTTATTTTTCTGCTTTGCTCTTCATTTCCGCCTTGACAACACATCCTCTTCGTCTTCTTTTTGTACGCACTTGACGAGTTCCATGTCGTCAGCTTCGGTTCGTTTTTACTGCTTCTTCGTATCCTTCGCTTACTTTAATTTCACTTCTTCGTTAACTTCCTAACAAATGGCTATCATGTGTCTGTGTAAATTTCTACGCATTGCCTAACGACTGTTATCCCTTCGCGGTTGTCAGTCATGTTGTGTGTCAGCTTCCTTAAAACTGTATTGAAAGATTGACATATGTATATCATGATGGACCGGTATCGTTTAAGCGAAACTTATTTGTTTTTACTAACCCATTTCGCGAATATTCATCGATATTAGGCAGAGCTTTTGATCGTTTAGAATTTCGAGTGTGTTGTCGTTTGACAGCGGATCTTTATGCAAAATAAACATTTTCTACCTGAATTGCAACAGCCTGAAGTGAAATAAAAATCTATTCTTTCTCTTAAACATACTAATGTTTAATAGGTTGAAAACAGAGTTGGGCAAAAACATTATTTCAATAAAAATTTCGAATAAAGTGGGTTTAAAACCCACTTGGAAAAATCCCGCTTTATTCGAAATATTTTTATTTAAATAATATTTTTTCCCAATATAACAGCATATTTACCTACTTCATTTCGTCATACATGCATAAAATCCGCTGCCTAGTTATCGTTAATCGAACAGCACCCTTCAATCGAGGGATGAATCAAGATTTTCGTGTGTACTTGCCGGTGTACTAGAGGGAATTTGAAATGTGCGCAACTGATTAGGATTCGTCATAAGAAAGACAAGTGATTTTGGTTGTCGGACATAATATTTCCTTCATGAAAAACTATGCCAAGCGTGCACAAACCTCACACAGTCACTATCTCGCCATGTGCGCCGTGTCGTAGACATATGGTGAATGGCCAAATCGAGCGGCATGGCAGGGTGACTGAATAGGAAGAAGGCACGGACTCGGGCGGCTGGTCGATGAGCAGCTTTGACGAATCTATCGCTAACTCGAAACCAGGGAACAAACCTATATTTGTCATTGTTTTTCACTTTCAACACCAAAGTTTCTACTGTATTGTTTCATAAATGTAGGTTTTTGATCTTAATTTATCGACGAGGATGATTTTCATCGCTGCACGTGTATCAGAACTCTAGCGACCGATTATCCGATCCAAAGTTTCAAATGAAAGCTAGATTTTTGGAACGCGTACGGCCCTGCAAAGGCTGCTGATTCGCGAAAGTTAGGTGAATGAAACGGAAAAAAAATCTTGAGAGAAACGGTTGAGTTGCTTTAATTTAAATAAACTCGATTGTAATTCTGTTTTTCGAGCGGACTAGCCCGGGCTGATGGTACATTCATTGCGATAGAATTTGATTTCACGGAAAACGATAAATATTCAAGGGCAAACGTGGTCTTGCTCGCTCGCATGGTCGTGGTCGGGCGCTTGGGCGCTTGGGCGCGAGCGCACACAGGCTCGAGAGCTCAGTGTGCGAAGCGTTCCATGGAATTTCATCGGCGGGAGCATTCTGGCGGTGTGACGGTGCACGTATAGCGGCCGACTTCTCTCGACAATGAGTCAGAATGAATGATTTGCAAGCGTTGAAATGCATGAACGAGCAAGCCGAGCGCGACGTCCGATTGGACGACTGCCTCTCTCCGTAGTCGCGCCCTCGCCCTCCTCTACGAATTTATGGCTTCAAAGCGTCCCAATGCATCTACTCTGTGGCGTCAAATTGCTTTCCAGCGGTTTTTTAACATCCCGTTCGGCCGTATCGCGGCAGTTTTACGTTTTATCTAATTATATTTCGCCCTCCGAGGACGGTTTGTTTGATCAGGGGCGTGCCACCCCGTTTACTCCCCCACTCTTTGCCCCGTTTCCGCGTCACGAACAGATTAAAATATTTCTCTCGTTCGCGTGAATTGTTTTTTTTTTTGTCACTCTCTTCTCTTTTCTCCCGTCCGGCGGCCGTTTTCTTCTTTTATATGTATTTAAAAATGGTACAGCACGCTGTGTGCTCGTAGGAAAGCATCACCGCGGTAATGTGACCCTTATTTTATTCGCTTCCTCGATTCCGAAGGGTTGCACTTTCGATTCAAGAGAGCTTTCGCATTGAGAGCCGTTCAACGGGAAATATTCGCCGAGTAATTACACAATTTTTCTTTTGCGGAGACAACTAATGTCTCTGTCTGTCGTAGTCGCTCGATATTTACTGAAAACGATATGTATTGTGTGGCAGCGAGTGTGACGTTCCTGCTTACGCAATGTTCATGACTGAATACCTTCCTCTTTATCTTTCACGTAATTAGATATGCTAGTGCTGCATGAAATCGAGCTACTCGGAGGTATTCGGTAGACGTAAAAAGAATCGTGATAACGATTAGTATGTACTACGGAGTGTGTTCGTGAAATATGTGCATATAGGCACAGTCAACTTGCTCGATAAGAACGTGATAGAGAAAACAAAACCGTCATACGAAAAACTTGCCTATTTTTATAACGTCGAAAGCTGTCCGACTATAATGAAATGATTAATTCGATTATTGTCTGATTATTATCTCATAACCTTATACAATAACTGTTTACCTGAATTATAACTAGACTGCGGATTCTACGCATTTATGAGAAAAATGAGTAGGTGTAATTCCAAACAGGAACAAGATTAAAAGAGTTTAACAGTGCCGATATACTACTTTTAACATAATATAAAAATCATTAATGAGGAAAAGAAACGTTTACTTGGCTCCTATAGCTTGCCATCGATGTATAAAAATTTTATTTTGCATAAAGATCCGCAGTCTAATTATAACAAACTGGAGAGAAAAGGTTGAAAAATAATATGATAGAATTTTAAAATTCTTCTCTGATGTTCTCGCTGGTTTAAACTACACCTACTCATTTTTGTTGTAAATGCATGAAGATCCGCCGTCCAGTCATAATGACTTAAGTGAGCAGCGTTTGCTAAGACATCTTTGTTTCTTTTAACGAGTTCTATCAGCAATTTAAGTTTCCAGCCACAGTTGAGAAACAGTCCGCACACCTAATCCACAGTGAAGTTGTTACATTAATCCAAACCCTACTTCTTCGTGGAATTCCGAGCGCGACAGTTGACTGCACCCAAGGCTCTCGGACAATCTGCAAAGATAATTTTCCGGTTTATTGGTATTTCGTGAAGTATGCTCCGGGAATCACAGTGCGCGCGCGGTAACTTGTTAGTTCATAGGCACTTAAATCGCGAAAGTGTGAAGCGTAAAGGCCGGGCTTTAGCGTGTTTTGCGCGCACACATACCACGTGGGCACAAATGGGATCGAAGCCTGTAAATTCTCGATCGATATTGCCATTGTTTTCCATTCAGCTGATAATGCGCTGCCTCTCTGCCGTGCAGCATTCAGTCTTATTGTAGAAGTTCGCTCGTTCAACCGTAGTTCGGAAGCCGAGTCGGATTTTCGTTATTCGCTCCCGTTAAATACTTAGCAAACCCCGGGACTATTATGCGTTAGTTCGGCCCCGACTCTCATCCTCACGATCGATTATCTACGATTATGATCGCATGTGAGATACGTGCATCGAACCTGCGCTTTCGAATTACGACATCGTAGACTTGGCAAAGATTCTTGATAAACTTTCAATTCAAACTTTAAACGTTCTCGGCGCAACGGTTCGATCAACTAATTACGAAAAAGCAAAAATTTTGCACGTTAACTTAAACTTTCAACGTTTCGATCCACGTGTTTTGATCGATTGACCCGTTGGGTTCTGTTTCTATTGGCTTTGCATCTCTGATCCAGTAGCTTGCTCGACGACATGAGAACAGCATGTGTTAAGACATTTTCAATTCCGTTTTTAACATTTCCACAAAGCAAGTGAGTAATTGGATACAGTATCTTGATACAGAATTACAATCCGATTTCACAGAAATTCTAAAGTTTTTGTTTATTACGTTATAAAATCTTGTTCAGGCGCAGTTTTTCTACTTTCTTGAAAAGGATCCACACATGGATCGAAACGTTGAAAGTTTAAGTTAACGTGCAATATTTGCTTTTTCGTAATTAGTTGATCGAACCGTTGCGCCGAGAACACTAACATATTATTTCATTTAACAGCCATACGATCGATAATTCAAACAATATTTAAACGTTCTTTGTTTAAAGAACGTTAAACGTGTTCCTTTAAATGAAAGGATTTTTTCAAGAGAAATTTATTGTCATATCGAGTAATTGGTCTGACTCGACGAAAGTAGTAGCAAGAATAACTTCATTTATGTGTCACTGCAAACGAGTTTTCCACCTTTTCAAGGCAATATCGATGCTGATCTCCCGTTAAGTAATTCAGTAGATTTACCGTTGTTTTCTTTGCCGCCTGCAAATATCGAAAATGTACTCTTCAATACGTTTTTGATTTTCAAATCGAGACAAATTTCGAAGGGTATTCAATGTAGTGTATACGAAGAACTGTTCAACAAAAATTGAGTTATGAATAGACTGCGGATTTTATGCATTTACGACAAAAATGGGCACGTACAATTTAAAGCAATGAACGAATTATGAAGATTTAAGGACAACTGCGTATTAATTTCAGCTTAAAAAGACGATTAAAAGAAGAAAGAAATTTCTATTTGGCTACTCTGTCTTTCAATCAATGCAAAGATTTTTTATTTTGCATAAAGATCCGCAGTCTAGTTATGAACTGCTGTATCTTCTTTATTTATAATCTAGGTGTTAAAACAATGCTTATTACTCCATACTTATATGGTAAGAAATATAGAAGACATGCACCATGTGTATTTATTGATATTCATTCAGGTCTACGCCTATTCTGTATTATATCTATATCTATTCGTACCCTGTTACATTGTTTTACATATCAAAAATAATCTGTAAGCAAAACATTTAACTGTAGTAGCTTTATAGTAGTGTGACATTAAACATGATCTAGATGTTTTTAGATTCATTGGAAACATTCACTAGAAATATTCACTAGAAATATTCACTAGAAACATTGATTAGAAACATTTATTAGAAACATTCATTAGAAACATTCATTAGAAACATTTATTAGAAACATTAATTGGAAACATTCATTGGAAACATTTACTAGAAATATTCACTAGAAACATTCATTATAAACATTTATTAGAAACATTTATTATAAACATTTATTAGAAACATTTATTAGAAACATTCATTGGAAACATTCATTAGAAACATTTATCTAGAAACATTCGGTTTACATTTCTCATGGTTTATTTATTTGATGTTCTTAGTTTAACAATCTAGTCGACTCAGAAAAAATGTCTGAATACTGAAGTATACATATGTAGCGTAGCTGGAGCCTGAATTGCGAGTTCACCCTGGCTCCTTCAAGACGTACATTTTTCACCTGTTATGCCGACAGTTTTTTTCCCCATCACAGACCAAACTATAATCCGGATTACGGGAGTCTTTTTTACGGAAACCCGTAAGTCAGTGTACCATTGTGCATGTGGGGGTAAGAATAAGAATGCAACGACCGAAACGTAACACACCGGGGATAATCGATTACTGTCTAACACCTGTCACAACGTTTCACCGTGAAATACGTGTCAGCCGTGGTGAACACGAATCGATGGAAGGATCTAGGCATCGGGACGAGGCCTTTTGCTTTTATTGCTTCGCAGACAGAGGTTTTCCCTGCGAGTGTACCTTTCCTCTATGTCCCCGCAGCACAAAAGAACACAATTCTATAGATGTATAGGTACCTAGCCGACAATCTCCTTAAAAGGCTAGCAAGAGTCAAGTATCACAAAAAGCTAAAAACCCGGCTCTGGAGTTTTGATTTCACTAGGAAAACATCCGAGAGACGTTTAGTATTGTGTGGCCGGAGACGGTCCTATTGACGGCTATATCGACTCCAATCGATGACACATATACCTGGAAGCAATTAGATAGTTGGATCCTTTTACAAGATGTTTGCGGAATCAGCTTCCTGCAGATCCATTGAATTTAATACGAATTGGTCGTCGTTTTGTTTGACATTAGATGACACAAGTGCTCCGGTTGGCAATAGAAAAACACTCCAATCGCTAAATATTAGGTTGCTGCATATGAAATGTCTGATTGTTAACAGTAACGGAAACAAATACATATAAAACCACTAAAAACATTTATTTTATAACAAGGTGGCATTATAAGCAATGCAGTATATAAAACAAAGCACATGAGTTTGCTTAATTGTAGAGCAAAAACGGCTCGGCACGAAGCGTGTAAAACAAACGCAACTTTTCCCCTGAATGAACTTATCGATGAAAGTGAGCACCATTGTAATCAACGTGTTCCAAGAAAATAATAAATAATTCTGTAGTTTATTAATAACCAATTTTCGTAGTTTAACAATCAAAGTTTAGCTGGATTAATAAATCGAATTTTGGAGAATACAAATTACTTGATCAAATGAAGAATTATTTGAAATCCATTTGATAATCAAATAACGAAATAATTTTATTACTATTGATAATTTGAATTTTGAATTGTGTAGTCAATTAGATAATATGTTAATGAATATGTTAATGAATAATGTTTAATGAACCCGAGTCGATGAAAATCTGTTCTCTCGAACCACTCCTAAATTTTCACGAAGTTTTTGCCGATGCAAAAGAGTCTAGATCGGTCACGAGACGACGACAGTGACGAATACCAGATGTCCTGGAATGCAGAGATGCATATGCAAAAAAGGAACGGATAGAAATACTTCTTGTCAGTAGGAAGAGACATCGGACCGTTGAGGAATTTGTACGGAGGCTTAGACTGCACGGATATCCATGTATTCGAGTGGTGAATGAAAAAGACGTCTTTCTCTTGGCTGCTCCACTGGGTGAATTTCACGATCTCTCTAAAGAATCCCACTTTTTTTCGTGTAATATTCGCGCAGAATGCAAACGTTTTCCCGCGGGGCTTCCATTGTCCCCTTGAAAGTATTAAAGATGGCGACATCGAACCCGGCTCTTTAAAAATCTTGTATTATACGTATACTTTGTGTTATGTGTTAATAGAACCCCCAATAAATTCCTTAGAAATGAATTGTATAGTTATTGACTCAATTGCAAAATTGTTGTGCGATGAAATATTAAATTTTATGTACGATACACGAATAAAATTTCTAGTGGTTGCTATATTCGCGTAACAACCTCGCGACACGTGAAGTTATTAACCTTTTGCACCCGGAGCTATTTTAGCTCGAAAATTAAACATTTCTTCCGGCTTACAAGGGAAGAAACCCACGTGGACGACTTCGATTTTAATAATCTTTTGTGAGACGATGGTATATGGATCCCTAATGATGTCTGCAAAATATTAGGTGTAGTTACTCGATAGTTTTAAAGATATAAACAATGGAACTTGGGAAACTTGAGCTGCAAATCATGGTACATCAACAAGGCATGAACGTTTAATTGTTTATATCTTTAAAACTATTGAGCAACTGCACCTAATATTTTGCAGACATTATTAGCGATCCATGTACCATCGTCTCACACCAAAATTATCAAAATCGAAGTCGGACACTTTGAGTCCTTCCCTTGTTACGTATAATTCCATTCTATATGATTCTTTTCTTTTGATACAATACCCCATACAATAATCAACTGTTTAGTAATTGATTCGATACCAACATATTTAATAATGTAAACAATATTTTGAGTAATGGTGCATCCATTTTTAGTGGTGACATACATGGATACATACTCGTAACTACGAAAAATCAGTAGCCACTTTATGTGGCTTAGTGTTGCAACTGTCGCGTTTGCACTAAACCAAGACAAAAGCTGTGTAAAAACAATTGGTTGGGAGTGTCTATATGAAGCATTAATCAACCTCGAATAATTTCATAAACTGTGGCAGAAGGAGAAAAAAATGTTCCCTGGTAATAAGATGAAAAAGGGCGTCACATCTTCCGTGTTCAAAATCCTTTTAGCTAATTTAATCGGTCCTAATTCCATTACAGCTGGCGACAACTCTTAAGCTTCGGATAGGGATGGTCGTTCCCATTGTTTCATTCCGTTAATTTCACTTTCATTTTTATTTTAATCCCCGGTTGCCTGCAGTAAGTTAACAATCGTCGAACAGCCGAGCGACTTCCCTTCCGCTGGCTCGTTTCAGCCTGGCTGATCGGGAGCGATCGCTCGTAAATGTTAAAAATCATTTTCTCCCCACCTATTTCTGTCCCCGTACACCGACGACCGACTATTGGCATGATTACTCGGATCAGTGGACTTTTACAATCGACTGGGATCGGCCAGTCAGCCGTTCCTAGAGGTTGCTTTATAAATAGACCTGCCTGTAGGCGCAAGGTGGTTGCACCGAAGATAAAATGTCAGAGCTTGATCTGCATCAAAGGGTTTCATAGTTTCCAAATTGTAATATGCATTGACCAATCCGCTTGAGACTCCAGTCACCGATACTACGAAGCACTTTAAGATGATGAAACAACCTGTAGCTGAATTATACATAACAAACTTATTCAACTTTATTAAATTATCCTTATTATAAGCGGCATATTTCGTAGGCAGATTAGAGGAAGTTTCCGATGCTCGAATTGCAAAGTAGTTTTCCCAACAAAACTTATTCTGGTAATAGGATAATGTTAATTGTGTACGAAACATGTGTTATCAACAGACAACCGATTTTATGCATTTGTGACACAAACGAGAACGTGTAATTTAAAACAGTAAAAACATTGGAAGAATTTAGAAATATTGTTGTATTGTTTTCAACCTATTGAACACGTTAACAAAGAAAATAAATTTCTGTTACTTCAGTTTGTTGCAGTTTAGGTAGAACATTTTTATTTTGCATAAAGATCCGCTGTGTCTAGTTATCAAGTTTGAAAATTCATCGCAACAGTCATTGAGATTCTGTTAGTATTCCTGTTCGTTTTTAGTTAGGTGGATATATGTATGTCTGCTATTCACCTGCAGCAACTAATTTCCAATTTTAAGGATTTTTCCACGAATATAAACACGTTGTCAGTCACGAATGAACACAAATGAGATGCACTTTGTTTGTACTATGTACATATTGTAATGTGTGATGTCTAGACTGCGGATTTTATGCATTTATGACAAAAATGGGTAAGCACAATTTAAAGCAGTGGACATATTAAGAAGATTTAAAGACATCAGCGTATTGGTTGCAGCTTAATCAGATAATTAAAAGAAGAAAGAAATTTTTATTTCACTCCTGTGTCTTGCAATCAATGCAAACATTTTTTATTTTGCATAAAGATCCGCAGTCTAGTGATGATCTGCAGAACTCCTGCAAAAGTCATATCTAAATGTTGAAATACAGCCTCATCCCATATATCGCATATTTTCCAACAGAAGTAATAATTAAATAGGCCAATTTATTATCATTAAGTAGGCCAATTTTGGATATTTATAGTGTCAGATTTCTGCGTGGACATTGGCGAAAATTCCAGAAAAACGGCTGATCTTCATAGCGACACGAACGTTGGTTTCATTTGTTCACTCATTCGAATTTGAGTGCGTGATCACCATATAATCGTTGAGAAACAATCCGCAAATATTTCATTAATTACCATGGACTAGAGGTGCACAGTGTTAGCTTTGCGATGATGATTTTACTTTGATTAAAATTGTTCAGCAATCAATCGGGTTTCATAGTTTGTATACGTATAAACATAGTATATATTATTGTAAATAAGTAATTCAGTACTTCTTGCTGCATATAATCGTTTGTTATTTCGATCAAGCACCGAGACAAAAAATATGCTGCGTTTAAAATATGTTTTCACGGTATTAAATAAATAGTGACGTAAATACTCATGTGCAGACTCTGGATTTTATGCATTTATAACAAAAACAGATAGTGAACAGATTGAACAACTTTCAATTAAAATTATTAATGAAAATTGATATATAGCTCCTGTGTCTTGCAATTGATGCACAAAGTTTTCCTTCGGCATCAAAATCCGGAGTCTACTCATGTGGTTCGACCAAGATTTGAAGTTTCTAGATGAAGAATTAAACGTGTAAAGTCAAATGCCCTGGTTATCGGAACCATCTTGTTTCCCGATAGGCTCGAACAAATCGAACTTCGCCGTGATTTAGCAGCACCGTTGATTGTATCGAGACAACTGGATGCATTCGGTGGTGTATCGCCGAATTCGATGCAGATGTCAGGAACGTCCTTCGAAGGCGAGGAGTTACACGGCGTCAGCGACAACGACAACGATCACGAAAAGTCTGTGTGAGAGATATTGATTTCGTCGTCCCTCTTTTTCTGCGGTAGTCACGTGAAAGAAGTGGACGAAGCTCGAAGCCGCATTCGTGCACGTAGTATATCGATTCGACCGAGAGAGAGAGCCGAACGGAAACTCTTGAGCACGCGAAAAAACCCCGCCACGTGAAAAAGATACGCGGATTACGAAAATCCTGTTTGTCCACCTTCGCCTGCACTTATTAATCGTCGATAAAGTCAAATGTATCTTATCATTTTCCTATCTTCGATCTGGAAAGAAGGCAGAAGAAATTGCAACGTTCTGATATTGAATCTACACGCATACGATAATATTTGTATGCGGTATCTTTCCTTGTTTGCATTACAGAAATTGTGCCAAACGTTTATTTAAGTCAAGGATATTGAGAATTTCATCATCCCGAGCAAATTATGGTTTTGCAATTGTCATATCCCATTTAAGTAGAAAGAGACTATTCGTAGAACATATTCTTAGAGGAACACGAACGTTTTCATTCGAAGCGAACCTTTCACTGGGAAATAGAATCTCTGTTTAACCTGACAGTGGTAATGTGAAATATAAATAAAAACTGTTTTCACATATGTGTGGTCTTACATTAGATACACATTTCTTTTAACGGCCATGGTACATATTTTAGGGGTGAAAGCAGCCCTCAAAGTTTGGGATCCGAACCATATTTAAACTCGGAAACTATTAGAGCTATAGGGTTGGTACGTATTTCTTAAATAAAGAATACAGTCTCGCAGATCAATTTTCATAAATCTTCCTTTAAACTTTAAACTAAACTGGATTTGAAGGAGTCTAAAACGAATAAATTGGTATCGAATTTCTATAAATACTTCTACGGTGCCAGTTCACCGGACGGTAATAATACGACAATTATTTATAGTATACGCAATAATGAACTTCGAGTATCTACTCTTCGAACGTACATACATAGCTCTGATCCTCGAAATCGTGGTTACTAATAATTCGCACAGTACATACATACTAGTTATAGCACAGTTTAAGTTAGAAATTATGTTAACCCTTTGCACTCGGAATTATTTTAACTCGAGAATTAAACATTTCTTCCGATCTACAATACATATTTCCATTTTCCATAATACTCCATGCAGTACCTAAATGTTTGGTAATTGATTAGATACCGACATATTCAATAATGTAAAAAATACTTTGAATAATCAGAGTCACCGGATCGAAAGTAAATACATGTACAACTCTAATACGCTCTTAATAATGGGCCCAATCTCCTTCATTATCGATTACATCTTAGTTCTGGGCTTGATTTCTGTTAATAATTTTTCGTACGAAACTGGTAGTGACCTCTACATTTGTTTAACCTTTAACTACCCGCGCTGGTGTAAAAAGAACACCAATACAATAATATAGGTACTGTTCAGAGCACGAGAGAAAACTAGCGGGAGGGGAACGGGGCAGGAGGAACGCAAAGGCAATTTTCTTAACCCCTTCCCTGCCCGCTAGTTTTCTCTCGTGCTCCGCACAGTACTCAGTGATACATGTGGTGTACTGAATACACCGCGCGGATAGTTACGTGAAAATTCAGGGCGCGGGTAGTTACATGTTAATATGGTTAATTAAAATTCTTAACTTTAACATATACGCTTCTCTTGAAGTTTGTGCCTCATAATTAGACTGCGGATCTCTATGCAAAATAAAATTTTTCTACCTGAATTGCAACAAACCGGAGTGAAATAGGAAGTCGTTTTCTTTTGTAATATCTTTAACAGGCTGGAACTAATACAACAATATTTTTAAATGGTTCTGATGTCGTTACTGCGTTCAGTTACACCTACTCATTTTTCTCATAAATGCATGAAATCCGCAGTCTACTCGTAATAGATCAAACATGACTTTATGGGGGTTGCGTCGGATATTTCATTCCATTCAGGTGCTAAGTTTTTAAACACTTGTCAGACAAAGTCAGACAAAGTCTCAGACCGTAATATTAATGTTACGTTCGCGCCGATACACCGATTTACGGACCGATCGCGTAGCGAAATATTATTGCCCTTTATTTTCGGTCAAACCACTTAAGAGGAATTTACCCGGGATCGCGCGCGCGCGGGACTTGGGTAGTGGACAGTGAACTGGGTTAACACTTAAAACTGTTTATTAACACTTTACCCATCGGAAGCCTATTACAAATAGGATTTTCAATAACTGTGCTGTACCAAAAGAAAGCATAGAAATTTTCTTTTACATCGCAATCTTAAATGAAACTATTAGATGACGTTATTAAGGGTGACTTGTCAGTTTACAATGAAAATTGCTGTTGCTATTAAAGGTTCCATTAAAAAGTGTTTAGCCATGTACCATAGATTTTTCAAAATTACGCAATAATCACCGGTCGGTAATGTGTTAAGTAGGCGTTGTACAAAATCGTGCTCGCGGTTCTGAAGTCGTGCCGATGGTTCGGGAGGATCCGGATTACAAGTGAGGTGACGGTTTGAACGTGGTTACTATCTTTTTTGAAAATGGTAATTAATTTCTCGCGGCGCACAGTTTCGATCAATTTCTGCATTAAATAAATATAGCTGAGTGAAGCATGAAACGTTATGATTCGGGTTTGAAACAAATAACGTTTCCGATTCGGATTTGAATCTGTAAAATGTCAGGTGCTGTTTTATTGGAGGGAAACAAAGGTGGAGTGTTTCGTCCTACTATCTTTTTTGTTGGGTTACATTTCTATTGGTTGTTTTTGCGCTTGTGGGGATGAGTGTCTGTTTTTCTGATAGGCGTAGATGTGGCTGTGGGTGTGGTCTGTATGGGACGTTGGAAGTAGGAAGTTTATTATTTTTTGGGTGCTGTAAAGTTTTTTGGGTTTACCGTTTTCGATCGTACGGGTCCCCAATCGTCCTGCAATTATTTGGGAAATCGTTTTATGATGGTTGGCCAAGGTCCGGCCAAAAGTCTGAGACTTCGTCCGACTTCTCGGGTTGTCAGGTCTGTTACGCACGTGACAGTATTATTCCAAAGAAAGTAATGGGTGATTCTCTGCGGGTTAGTTCCCAAAAGGATGAATTTGCATAAACATCCACAGTTATTGAGAAAGATACACTTCATACCTAGTACGAAACACTTTTCGACTTGTGTTTCTTGAGACCTCCGTCCGCTGACTTTCGTTCGGCGTTCAGCGACGGCGACGCGACGGTCAGTTCAGCGTCGTCGATTTTTCCCTCCAGCCGAGAAATCCTCGGGAAAACAAACGTTTCGACTGAAAACGTTTTTCTTTCTGGTATTTTCTAGTGCGTTGAACGCGCACATACGTCCCCATAACTCTTGTCGGGTAACATGAGAAACGAGTCGACCGCCTCGGGTCCGCTTTTCGTAAGCGGCTTACTTGCGCGACGGAAAATTGTACTACGCTGCACTCTTCCTCCTCCTCCTCCTCCTCCTCCCTCTACCTCAGCCCTCTTCAAGCTTTTCTTTTTCTTTGCCTTAACTGTCTCTGGCTCGTACATAAAAGTGCATACTTATTCATGGGGCGCGTGTACGTGCACCAGCTCGTCCTGGTATTTTTTCTCCTGGACTTTTCACGGCGGGACGTGCAGAAGGGAACGCAGTTTTTCACCGGTTAATGTACGATATCAGCTAGAATTATATGCTTCGCGAACTCGCGATAGGATTTCGTGAGCGATAAATACTCCGTCCCACGGATATTTCAGAAACGTGGCAGCTACGCTCGGTCTCAGATAACCGGGCGTATCTGCAGTTTTCGATACAGAATTTTTATCTTGCCAGCCATTCGGTAAAGAAATTCTCGGACGTTCTCGCTCGGACGTTTCATAATAATTACTAGACTGCGAATTTTATGCATTTGTGACAAGAATGGGTACGTACAATTTAAAACAGTAGAGGTGTTGAAGAGATTTAAGGCCACCATGTACTAGCTTCACCTTAAATTTTTATTTGACTCCTGTGTCTTGGAGTCGATGCAAAAATTTTTTATTTTGCATAGAGATCCGCAGTCTAATAATTACGCCACGGATCTTTATGCATTTATAGCAAGATTGAGTACATGAAATACGAAATTGTTGAAAAATTTTTTTAATGGAAGACGTCAATATGTGATTTCTCCTCTATTAAAGTCTTAAAACTAACCGTACCGAGTGCAAAATATGTCAGATGTGTATATTGTTTTATAAAAATTACAAGACTTAATTTATTTAGATCCTTCACAATTTTTATAATAATAGAGAAATTTTTTGAATAACTTCTAATGGAAGCATCTTTATAATTTCAATAATTAAAAAATAAACAATGTGAAAGTAGTTTTTGACCGGTCTACTGTTAGTGTTAAGGGAAGGAACAACATTCAATTTAGTTTCTATTGCTTGGAATCGATGCAGACAATTTTTATCTTGCATACAGATCCGCAGTCTCGTAATAATACATTTGCTAGATCGACGATATTACACAGGCTGATTCAGCGATGTGTGCCACCTAAATTACATGCAAACAATTTGTTATATGAACAAATTGTTGAGACGAAAGTTGTATGGTGTCGATACAATGTAATAATTACTTTCTTTTTCTTGTTGTTGAAGAAAGAACTGAGCCCAGAATAATTAAATGCGAGCAACGCTCGAATTGATGTCTATTGCAATTAATACAATTGCGTAATCAATCGATAACTGATACACTTTACAATGATTCTCGAGTTATATCATTAATGCTTTAATGATACGATTGTCCATATCTTTAGGTGTCGTTAGTATCTCGTGATTAACTTCGTTTTCGAGGTGTCCCCGAAGAAAGTAATCATATTTGTACAGTTTTCGTTGTGCGTGATTGGACGTTGTTATCAATAGATTAATGTGGACATTACCATGAAGAAAATGGGTTGAAACTAAGTAGTACACGCAGTATACATATATCTCGCTTCACCATGAAACTGTCACATGAGGTATGAACGTAGTCTGAAGTGAAATATATGAATGGTACTATCGAGTATTTTAGATTTAATCATTGGAGGGGAGAAAACAATTAAATGGAAAATAACAGAATGGATATTCTAATAATTTTGAACTGTGTATGAAGGTTTTAATTTTCATTAGCAGACGATTTACTTCTAAGTCGGGGGGTAATTAAATTCTTAAGCACTGTAGTTGTAAGATGAACAATTTTTGCCATGAGCGTTTCTGATTTTATGAAATATAAAATTAAATCGCGCCACCAAGTATTACGTTTTTACGACTCGATGTTTGAGGGGGGAGAGATGTTGAACTTTTATCGAGGTGTAAGTACAACGGTTGTTTTTATGATCCATTATAAATGGAAAAAATTAATGTATATATTCAACATGCCCAATTAGCAGAGTGTAGAGTGGTATATGAAGTTTCCTTGGATTTGTTTCCTTGTTAATGTACTACGGCAGCATTTTATCCCAATGAGAATGTATTCTCGTTGGCGAGGCAAATAAAATTGTCAGTCATTCTCATATTTTCATAATCTCGGGATTTGAAAAAACATTCTCCATAAAAGGTAAAAATAAGACCATTTTTCTTCTATGTCGGTTATCAAAGGACTATCGTTTACAGTTTACATTCTTCGTATTGCTTTAAATTGCATAGGGTTTTGTTATTATTTAGATACCTAATTCGACGAAATAAAAATATAAAAAGAAACTTGTCTTACCTTTTTAATAAAAAAGAAACTAAGCCCTCAGAGTTACGGACATTAAAGTGGAGGAAGAGCTCATTACTGCAGCACGAAAATCACTAGGAATGTCCCTAATACTACGGTTGCAACTACGATAAGCTTAAAACTCCACTCTCGTCATGTTAATTTACTATAATTCGAGAGATTCGAGCATTCGAGAAATGATTGAAACAATGTGCGTAACCGACGCGACGGAACACCATAGAAACCGAATTATTTAACACAGTCGACATATTCTTTGGAAATATAATGATTTTGTATAGAAAAAGCCAAGATGATACATAGCTCGTTTGATTTGAATAATAACTGGGACTGTACATGGTCGGTTGTGGATCATGCATTCTCCACACCACAACGGGACGCCTTAATTTACTCGATTAAGCGTGCTTGCATTGGTAGTCCTGCGCTTGTTTTCTACTATACCTTTGCCCGTTCGCGGCCTTTGCTTGATCATTCCCATTTACACTTCCAACCAGCCCTCGATCTGTCTTTCTCTATCTATCTTGAAGCTAAAACCTCTCATCGAGCCAACGCCCCACCTCCTAAGCCCACCAAAACGAACGAAGACCCCTTCCCCTTTCTCTCTTTCTCTTTGCCGTCCTCCCGCCCGCCCCGCCCCACCCCCCGCCCCGAAAACAAGAAGCATTTTAAGCCTTTGCATCCGCAGTAACGCGAGTTTTCGCTTTTGGTATGTTTCCAGAACAGCAGAATCCGGAGTTCGACCGCGGGAGGAACCAGGAGTGCGCCGAATAAATGACGTAAATCCGAGGAACGGAAACGCAACGTCACTCGCTAACTCGCAATCCCCCTTCCCCCCACCGAACCTCCCCCTTTCTCTATCATTCTCTTTTACCGTTCTCCACGTCTCCTCCCGTTCCCCTTTCGCCCAATCCGCAACGACCCGACCCGACCCGACTCGACCCCGAGAATTCACGACCCAAACATAGAACCGGACCTTTCTACCCCTCTCGCCTTTTTACCCGCTTTGTCGCCTACCGCCTTGCTTACTCTCTTTACCAGCCTCCTTCTTCGGCTCCTTCTTCAAGGGAACAACGGTCTATCCCTTCTTCTTCGTCTACTTCCATTCCCCGGCCCGTCGAAGGATAGCCTAGGCTCAGCTTTCCAACATTCGAGAACTCCTTTCTAGATCCGTTTTCTACCTCCACCGGAGAGTCTTTAGTCCTCTACTTCCTCGTCCAGTAGACACTACACACGAGAGTACACGCTTCAGAACCGGCTTCAAGGACACCACGACCGGCTTTTCGAAACACACGTACTACCTACAGACCATACGTATATACAGACGTGAACAGACACGCATACGTCACAGATCTCGCTGTCTCTCTGTAATAAAAACTCCGACGCAGCCAGCCAGCAACAGCCAGCTATATATTGATCAAAGAAAACAAATTTGCGCCTAGAGAGCACATAGAAACACAAACACACACACACACACACGTACGTACGTACACACACGCTCCTCTGGTGGTCGACGTTTAGCTTTGAAAGGCTTTCAAGCTTTGCCCAAAAAACTACTACGCTCTGGTTGCTACTACGCGCCTTCTAAAGCTCCTACGACGTGCATTGCGAGAAGATAACAGAGTGCTGCCTGGATAAAGGAAGATCGAGAGATCGGTAAAGGGAATCAGGAAGGATCCACGATCTTCTTGGTCAACGGAAGCCGCAAGCATCGCCTAAATAAAACAATAAAAGAGCAACGCAAAAGAAAAAATATATATATATATATATACATATATCGAAGCCCAGAGCCTAATCGCTGTCGATAGAAAACGCCTCTTTACCTCTTCGCTTTACTTTCTCGGTGAAATTTCCCCAGTTCTCCGAGGAGATACACACGTTCCTCTCTTCCGTCAATCGCAATCGCTGTAATCTTGCTGTTGAACGCCTTCGCTGCAACGCAACGGTGTGAACATCATCATCCACGTTCGAGATCGTAGCGCTGGAAGTAGAAGGGAAGAAAGAATCAGTGACGAATAAAGAAACGGAGAGCAGATACCAGCTATACTCTTGCTCTTTCTCGCTATCTTTGCTGTCTAGCTAACCGCTAACTCGGCAAGCGAAGCCGCACTGTCTCTCTTTGCAGCGACTAACCGATCCCGGTCGATAACGCAAACTGTGCGTACGATAAAGAGCGAGCAGCTGATAACAACGGTGATATCGCACGGTCTAAGAATAGTTTAGCATCACGAGGCAAGAAGTCTCCGACAATCCCGAGCCTTTTAACACGGTGTTCGATAATATACGCGACAACGAATAGTAGACAAGTTCAAGAAGAGTACGACGGGTCTGATCTACGCGAGTTTATTCACTCTCTAGTTATCTTTGTTCACTTCGTCGTTGTTGTACGGTTACGCGAGTTTTACGGTTCGTCGTCGTCTTCTTCGTCGTCGTCGTCGTCTACACGGAAGAAACAGTGATCTGGAAGACCAACAACTCGACAAGAGGCACGTTCATGGAACAATAAGATCGCACGCTACACGAAGACAACCTTCCAAAGGTACCAACATTTATCATTGTATCAATGCTCCCGGCACTTGCGGGATTTCGGGCCCACGCGACTTGGCTACTCGGTGTTCTTTCTTGCGCGGTTAGAGAATAGAATAGAATTCATATTATTTATTATCTTCAAACCCATATTGAATATAGTCTTTTGATTAGGTATGTTTATATTGTCTTTTTTATTTCTTTCCAAGTTTGCAATTGTTAATTTGAACTACTTACTTGAAGGACGACTTTATACTTACATCGCTTGTATGCCTAACGAATAGATTCTAAAACAGAGAATGATCAAAATTAATTTACGGATTGTTCAGATAATTCTTCAGGTTATCGTAATATTTTCCATATGTTTCGAGAAATGAATAATATGTTGATGTTCTCGGCGCAACGTTTCGATTCTAATTTGGATCCTTTTCAAGAAAGTAGAAAAACTGCGTCTGAAAAATATTTTCTAATGTAACAACCAGAAACTTTAGAATATCTGTGAAATCGGATTGTAATTATGTATCAAGATACTGTATTAAATGACTCACTTGCTTTATGAAAATTTTAAACACGGAATTGAAAATGTCTTAACACATGCTGTTCTCATGTCGAGATGTTTCGAGAAATGTTTTCGATGACTCCCAAGCGCATTAAACAGGGAAACTTTAGTTTATTTGCTTCTGTATCGTGTTTGAAAGTATGTTTCTAGTCCAAAGTGTATTTTTTCAGACTTGTAAGGAATAAGATGATACAGGGTTCATAATTGAATGTTCATTTCCGTCCATATTTGTGAATGAAAACTTTCAAGTTTCCCAAAATATTCATATATCCAAAAGATTGATAAATTGAAGTTACTATCCGTTGATTTTTTTTGAGGAGAAAACTTGTCAGAATTAGACGTTTGTTAAAAGGAAAATAATAATCTTTTTTTTTTTAAATTTGAGATACTCGGTAGAACTGTCCACCTGTAATTGTATTATTAAGAAAAAGATATTGCAGTAATTTCACGTATCACGCGCGAGTGAAAATTTTTAATTAATTGACCAATTACAATCACAGAAATCGCGAACAAATTCAAAGTTCGTATTTCACGTTATAACGTTATCGATATTATAAAACAAAAATGACACAAACAAAATTGCATGTGAAATAATAATTAATCCAGAAACACTTTAAGTAATTATTAAAAATCAATGTTCTTGATTCTGTAATGACTAGCTGGTTCGTTCATAAATTCTGTATCATTATACAAAGTACAGTGACTCTCATTAATATTCGAACGCTCTAAAAGAAATGATAACTTCTTCAATATTGGACTATACGATTTGAACTTTTTTGAGAAGTTGGGGCAACTAGTTTACTACATGACGCGAAGAGATATTCTTTTCAAAAATTGCAATTGGTTGGGATCGTAGAGAAAATACTTAAAGTTGCAGAGAATACAACTTTTAGTATTTTCTCCGCAATTCCGACAACTTGCAAATTTTTTTCAAAAATCTTTTCACGTTGCGTAGCAAACGAATTGTTCCAAGTTCTCAGAAAAGTTCAAATCGTATGGTCCAATATTTAAAAAGTTATCGTCGTTTCAAGGGGGTAGACAACGGTGGGGCGCCTTCTCATTTTTCGATGATGCAAAGATGGGGTTTTTCAGTAGTCAAAAGCGCTAGATACAAGCTCGATCTAGTCCGCGATCGCCCTCAATAGTCCTATTTTTACGTTTACGAGGCGTAATTTGCAAAGTACGCCTCGTAAACGTGAATAAAAACGTGGTAAAATAGGACTTTTGAGGGCGCTCGTGGTCTAGATTGACTTACCTAGCGCTTTCGTCTACTGAAAAACCCGATTTTTGCACTATCGAAAAATGAGAAGCGCATCCCACACCCTTACAACCCTGTCTGTGACTGTCCGAATATTAGCGGGAGTCACTGTATAAAGATCGGGGAAGGTTAGAGCAGGTTCTGATTCGACGAAACTCCCGCAAGTGCCGCGAAGTCGAGGGGGCCCGATCAGAATAAACGAAAACCAATTGTATCCTTGGCAAGATCAGCTGGTGCGAGCGATCGTGAACGAACAGGCAACACTACGCCGAGAACAGGCCAGTGAAGGAAGAGGATAAATTAAAGTCGTGTTCGAAAGCCTGCACCCCGTTAAGGAGGAGTCTCGTGGTCTTCCAGGACTGGAAGGAAGTATGGCAATGGTCAACATGAATAACCTACTGAACGGCAAGGACTCCCGATGGCTGCAGCTAGAGGTTTGCAGAGAGTTCCAGCGCAACAAGTGCACCAGGCCCGACACGGAGTGCAAGTTCGCTCATCCGCCAGCTAACGTCGAGGTGCAGAATGGACGGGTCACTGCTTGCTACGACAGTATCAAGGTAATTAGCCATTGTATAATCGAGTCTATTAGTCGTGGATAATGCGGCCACCATTCAATGTGTCCATTATCTTTCATCGATAAAGATGAAGTGTCGTATCAACAGACATTTATGATTTCGGTCTTGCACCTCTATTCAAGTCTGAGCCATCCCCTTATCGATCTTACTTGCTATCAAGATTCACTGGTACATTTTCAATTTTTTCCTATACCATTTTAAGTAGTCTTGTCGAGTCTTCGAAGCTCCAGAGCTCTTCTAAAGAGTTCTTCTATAGAAACTTAGTCTTTAAGACTGAGCTCTGGAGCTTCGAAGACTCGAGCTTTTATACAACACTAATTTTAAGTATGCTACTATAATCATTTATAATTGTCTTTAAGTGGGTTTTCCGTAATTGCGTCTCGGTATATCATTCGATATGTACGAGTTCGACAGTCTTCGTTCTTTTTAGAGAAATTACGTAAACAGTAGACAGATAGATATGGAAATCAGAAACGCTGTTTATTCTTTAGTCATTATCACGAATAGATTGCACGTGCCTAACGAGGAAATACATAAATTAAATATAACTACTGGCAGAGTATACATAAGTTCAACTGACTAGCTCTCTCTCTCTCTATTTACGGAAAAATACTAAAATTAATAACAGCCGCAAACCTTGAATAATCTGTTCCTTTACACTGTTCATGGCTAAAAAATTGTATCTATCGTGAGAAACTTATATATATCATATTATAGTAATTCAGAGAAAATATATAACAATCTAGTTTAGATTTCTCTAATTTAGGCCTAAAAAATAATTTGTATTATTTCATTTACAAATTTCGTGGTTTGAATTTACTTTTTCATATCTCGTTCGAACACTGAATAATGTGACTCCCACTAATATCATCAAAATCTGTCAAAGTTGCGACCAGCTACAACGTTTCAAGTTTATAAAAATTACAGTCTTTCACAATTTTCGGCTTCTAACTGCAATAAATGTAAGAATTCTTACACTTTTCAACCTATTTTGATGAAACTTTCGCAATACATATAATAGACACAGATCTACAACACGTATTTTGTATATCTTCAATATAGGCCCATATAAAAATATTGTAAAATGTAACTTTTAGTATTTTCTATACAATTCCGACCAATTGCAATTTTTGAAAAAATTTCTTTCCACAGCATGTAGTAAACTAATTGCTCTAGCTTCTCAAAGAAGTTCAAATCGTATAGTCCAATATTTAAAAAGTTATTATTTCTGTTGGAGCGTTCGAATATTAATGGAGTCACTGTACATATAATAAATCCACTCAATTTAATCAGTTTATAGAAGCGAGGAGATTGAATTTATTTAGCCTTTGTACAGTTTTCATTATAACATGTGCTTAAATGAGGAAGTCAATTCTTTCTTTCTTCTTTCTCAATTCTCATATAATTCTAATACTTGTAAACTAGAAAACTGGTCCATTTGTTTTAAGGTGAAATAGAGCCGATTTTTTTTATTCAAATAATGAACTTTAACGAATAAGATATTTTTCCTTTTGTTCTATGATCTTTTGCCAAAAATAATAAAGAAGAAAATATTTTATCGATTAAAGTTCATCGCTTGAATAAAAAAATTCACCTTAAAATACGGAAATTACTTTCTTGCCAACCCAATAGTTTTTAAGGTCGCAGAATACGGGTCTCAATGAAATTTTCGAACGTACCAAGAGATTGATTAAAAAGTTACAGATGCTGTTCGATTTTGCGTAACGAATAAGGGACATCGGTCCGTCTTTAATAAAACTGTCACCGTATAAATTTCCTCGAGTGACGAAGAGCAAACAGACGCGAGTACACGTGGGAAGGGAGTGCGATTAAACGAAAGGAACGAAAAAAGATACGAGCTGGGCGCGGCTCGATCGAATGTCCCGTCCCTCCTTCGGAGATATTGAATTCGAGGATCGAGTTTGTAGTTATTAATAGCGACAATTACTCAACGGGGGAATATGAAAAACGGGCAGCCGAGTTTGACGAATTAGAACTGAAAGTAGCACCATTAAGGCAAAAATTGGAAAAACTTTCGTTAATAACCGGGCTGTTTGTAGATAGTTTATTGTCCGGTGACGTGAAGCGATTAGATAAAGAGGAGAAAGATGTTACGAGCAGGGCGCGGCTGTTTCATTTGATGTGAAGTCAATGTTTCCCCCGCCACGTATTTTCTGATAGGGCTTCACCTTGAACTTTCAGAGCTTTCCTTTATTGTATGTTCACGTGTACGCGGTGAATCGTCTTTTAGATTGGAAAATAAAAAACAAAAACTAATTCGAATTATTATATTTTAGACGAGTCTATAACCAAAAATTGTATTTACGGAAGACTTGCTGTTCAAATTAATGTTCCACATCTCGTACACAAGTTCTGCCAATTATCTTCTTAATACTATACTCGCCTTGATTTTTTACCGACAATCAGAATTGTACCATATCGATAGTGTATAGAAAATGTTCAAACGAACGCTCAATCAGATAAATCTTCGGTTCATTCGCTCTAGATTAGATCGTTCCCTGACGATTGTGTCGTTTCGTTAATTTTCTCTTAACCGTATCGTAACATAAAGAGGGTGTTCATTTTTTTAGGCATTTAGTTCAATCTAACAAGAAAATGTTTCGAATGAAAGTACTTTAATGGGAATAAAGCGCAATAATAAAAATTCCGAGAAAATGTTTTATTTAATATCATAAAAAACAGGTCAGTTGACTTTTTTAAAATAACACTATGTAATTTTAATTTTATATTGTTATAGCTGTTGAAAAAACGAATTCAGCGACCTACTATACAATGGCTTTTGGATGACCATGAGCTCTCAAGTACAGAATATCTTTTATTCGAAATATCTTCTTGTCAGATTGGCCTAAATGGCTCGATAATCGGTGCGATCGTTAGGATGGACGCCCAGTATACATATTAGGGATGTAGAAAGCGATAAGTAGACTTCAAAATTTTTGAAAAACGCTAGAAAATGAAATCCCACAAAATCTAGTACGATTTTTATTTATTCCAGATCTGCGAAGATCACTACCTGTGGAAATAAGATTTTATATGATTCCAGTTTCTCCCTAAAGATTTGCCTACAAAAAGCGAAAATTGCGTAAACATCCGCAGACTAACAAATAAAACAAGAAAGAATAAAATAGACGCAAATTTGTGCTATTTGTAACAATGAGAGTTGACTTACAGTGTATAGCTTATTGATTACTCGAGTATCCATCGAGTTCTCAACCAACCATTTACGTAAATGGGATTTAATTTGATTGCCCATCTCTTGTCCATTTCCTAGCGAGGACTCAGGTCCGTCATCGAGCGCTTTGACCGAAAGTTCTCAAGTGGCTAATCTGTTGATCTAAATTTAAGTCCATAGAAACACAGTAAATGCAGAAAGTTTGTAATTCACTTATCTCCGTGTCCTCCGTGTCCATCGACACAGCCAGCTGCAAGCTGTCAACCAGTGGGACTGCCACAAAATCGTAGAGACTGTTTACAGTCTTCGTCGGTTACGCTCACGGTAACTACGTACAAGAAGGTGAATTTTATTGCAACAGCTATTATGCAACAGAGTAAAAAGGCTCCATTTTATTTCGAAATAAGGCTTATCCGAGTCCTGAGCAGGACAATTCTTCATCGAACCGGTAGTCGATTTGATCCGCGAAATAAAATTCGTTTCGCTGATTAAACGACTAGATTATTCTCGCTGTCGGTCGTCACGACGATAGAGAGCTGCGTACTGCGTGCGACGACGACGTACGTCAACGTCGACAATGATGTATACGACGGTACGCGATTCGAGCCACGTAGCCGAGTCCGTCGTTTAATTCTGGAAGCTATTAATGTTCGTTGGGACCTGGTTGAAAGGCCGCGTTGTCCGTCGATCCTCGGCCATCTCTTTGCCTCGTTTGCTCCTCACGCGTTCTTACTCAATAGCGCCACTCGTTACGTTTAATCGCTGAACGACTGAACAGAAATCGTCCATAGAAACGTAGCCTCAGTCTGCATTCACGATTTCTCGACGTGCACTCGTTTGTACCCGATCAGGATACATACTTGGTCAGACTTCTACTAGTAGCTAGTCTAAATACGATATCGATCAGCTTGATAGCGATGTTTTATTAACAGTTTGCCTACCGGTCGTTGCCAGGTCTACTACATCCTCCCTGTCGGCTTATTGTTAGTGGAATGAAAACATGTCGTTAACACTGGCCTTATCGAGTTGTCGTGCGTGAATGTACCAGCACCGGTTTCGAAAAATACAAATGTTTATTCACATTCTGGTCAATACGCGATGGCATTGAAAATCGAAAAAAATTGCATTGATAATCATTTCCAATGAAAGCATCTTTGTAATTTCAATAATTATGCAACAAAAAATGTGAAACTGGTCGTTTAATCGGTCGTGGCACGGTTACTGTTAGAATTAACATCTGTGGATCACGTAACCTTTGTTGAGATGAATAATGATGGGCAGTTTTTGCGATCTTCCAGTGGAGTACACTTTCGTAGAACGTTTTGAAATGCGAAAACTCTTGTTGCGAATTAACCCTTTGGACTCGAAGCAATTTTAATTAAAAGATCAAGACATTTCTTTCAACCCAGATCATTTTTGTTCTGTGTAATCTTTTTTATATTGTGCACGTCGAATTGGACCTGATTTCTCATACAACAGTTGAGCTTTTTACAATTTATAGGATACAGACGAATTTAACGATATTAAAACTGTCTTGATTTGAGTCACCGTTCGAGTGCAAAGGGTAACATTTTTTTAGGGGATTTTTAGCAACACCTTGACTTTTTATTTAAACGTACAAAATGGCGATATTATCGTACAATATTGTCAGCATCATCAAATACTACCGGAACTATTTAGAAGGCAAAAAATTTCTATGTGAAATTAATTAAGAATAAATACTTTTCAATGTAGCGTACGATTTGTTTTAATATCTTCATGTATCTAATTTTATGGATATTTGAACTTAATTATTCTGAGGTAAAAAACAAGATTTCTTTGGATTGTTATATTTATTTCTGTAATATTTATTCTTGATCCAGTTCACATAAAAATTGTTTGCTTCGTGTGTCCCAGTAACTTTTTGCTGAGAAGGACCCGTCAAACATGATGATGGACAATATTTGTATAACGTCGCTATTTCGTAGTTTCAACCCTGATCGACTCGCAATCACCGCCATTATTCAAAATATTGTTTAAATTATTAAATATGTTGGGTTCTAATCAGTTGCTAATTATTTAAATATTGTAGGTGGTATTATATCTCTAATCATTATAAAATTACATAGAATAGAATTATTCTGGGTTGGAAGTGCTGTTTAATTTTCGAGATAAGATAGCTCCGAGTGTAAAGGGTTAAATACCACAAAAATACGAAAGTAAAGTCAAGGTGCTGCTAAAAATTCCTTGAAAAGCTATTTTCCTTTTATTCAACAATTACCCACTGATAAAAACGTTTAATTTTACCAATAATCTTAGATTAGGAGCCGAGAAAATCTCAGATTCCATTTCCAACACCCTGTATAATGCTTATAGAGAGCTCCTCTTGAACTAGTAGTTCATATACAGCAAAAATTAAGTAAACTCGCGTGATAGCCTAATATCTCGGGACTCGAGCGCATGTAATTCGCACGATTACTCAAGAAGGATAATATACATAGAACCAAGAGGATCGTTACTTCGGTCTCTTAGCTATTCCCTGCTCGATAGCGAAGAAAGAATGGCTCCGATTTTGGGCTACGAGTTTCTTCCGCAGAGCAGATTAATCTAGCTTTCGCCCGGACGATACTTGAACGTTAAACGAGGACAATAGACATAGGAAACGGCAATAGTCGGTTCCCCTTTTATTCCCGAGCCGAAAAATGAGCCTTTATTTCATCGGTGGAGCGTAAGGAGAGCCGCACTTCTGCCACCGAAACGAGCCAGACTCTCTGTAGACTATACATACAGAGAAATCGACGAGATGGTTCGCCTTGCCTTGCAGTGCGGTATTACGCGATGTGGCGTGGTATGACGTGGTATGGCGTGGCGCAGAACGGAGTGGCGCGGTCGGACAAAGCCCGGTGTATATAATGCGATGGTTTATTGCTAATATTTCTTCGGGGTAATATTGGTTCGCGCCACTCTACGTACAAGTTTCGCTTATACACTCATCGAGAGCCCCGGGGAATCGTTCGCGAAACTTCCGCATCCGTTATCGTTCGCGCACTGCCTATTTACACAGCCATTTAGCACGGACCAAAGCGAGCCGGTGTTTGCAAAACTAAATTGCCGAAACTTTTACGAGGCTATCGTGACTCCGATTTCTCGGCGAAAATCTCCTGTGTTTTAGACGCTCCCGAGGGTCCAACTAGTCCCAAACGTGATTCTCTCAAAAAATTATACGGAACTCCACTATTTCAAACAAATATAGGATTTACGCATTTACCAGAAAAAAGTCGTGAATACAAATTCAAACGGGTTAACAAAATAATGTAACTTCACCGATGTCCTATGTCAACGAATTAGCGATCGGAACTTTAAACGGCAATATCTCGGAAGCGAAAGTATGTGATATACAGCGCACAGTGGGACCGAAAGGTCCCATGGACGAAAATCAAAGAACTTTCGATAGAAATTAGGTAGAGCGATGAAATTTTTTAGAAATTAAAGCTGAAACTTGGCAGAATATGTGAAAATAGGGAGATTATGGTACGAACGTTTTATAACCTTGAGTAAATTCGTTAAACTTTCACAATTTCAAGAAAATCGCGGTTTTTTCAATACCACGTGCGGAAAATTTTTTTTTTAAACATGCTACACATCATTTCCTGTAGATTTGTTCACGTTGATTTCAAATCTGGTCCCAAAATTTGTCTACGACCTCAGGATTTTGCAAGAAATCGATTTTTGTGAACAGAACTAATGTAATCGTTTTTTCGTTGAAATGATTTGATAACCCACTAGTTTGAAGGTATATTGTATCGTCATATATAAAACACAATAAAATTAAACATAATGAAGCATTTGAACGTTTATTTGACATATATCACATAAGTATTTAATCTTTTTAACATACTTTTCATCAACGAATTCTTTAACTTCTGGTGGTATTGAAAAAACCGCAATTTTCTTGAAAAATTGTGAAAGTTCAACGAATTTTCTCATGGTTATAAAACGTTCGTACCATAATCTCCCTATTTTTCACATATTCTGCCAAGTTTCAGCTTTAATTTCTAAAAAATTTCATCGCTCTACCTAATTTCTATCGAAAGTTCTTTGATTCTGTCTCCGATTTGGACGAAAGGTCCCACTGTGCGGCGTTCTTCCTTACAACCACAGAATTATGTTTGTCGCAATAATCATACTGTCTTCACCAACCACAAGATCTCTGCAATTATAAATCTAGAAGTTAGAAAGTAATATTTATTTCGATCAGAGAGAGAGAGAGAGAGAGCCACGATATAATCTCACCTCGTAATAATTTAGCTATTTCGCTTTTATCAAATAACTACATTTAATGCCGGGCGTGTAAGGTTGGGTGTGAAAGAATACTCGTAATCTTAATTTCCACGTGACAGAACTCACTGTACATACATGTTGCAGTTACTCGGAGGAGTTGAAAATATGTGTTGAATGTAGCGCTTCCGCCAGAGGTCTCGTAAGATTACGCGTGAGGATGTGTCTAAAGTTGCTACCGGCTGTATGACATTTGCCTTTCCCATGAGAATTTCAACTTTTGCCGAACTACGTACGTTGTTTTGTCAAATCTGTTTCGGGTTTGCGACAGTCACGGATGTTCTATGCTTGATATGCTTTGTTAGTGTCAGATGATTGTTGAAGTTCGTGCCCGATTTGAAAATAAAATTCAATGGTTCAGTTTTAAAGAGAATACAGCTTTATTAATCAATGTACTGCGGATCTTTATGCCTTTACAGTTTATGAAAATTTAAAAAAAAATGATGGAGCATCAAATTCGACAGAGTTTAGTATGATTTTTACTTATTTCGGACCTACAAATATTACCAATGAAAATAGGATTTTATTTCGGACCACTTTCTTACAATTTGTCTACAAAAATTAAAAATTGCATAAACATCCTCAGTCTATTAATCAGTTATATAGAATTATCATTATTTATTTAATGCTTTAAACCAAGTATGGTTTATGATTAGTTATATAGTCGCAATTGTTTTCTACAATTAGAAAAGAATTGTGACTATATCATTCTTTTTTTTTTACAGTGAAGAGTCTGTTAAGGGTGTCGTCTCATGTAACACACGAGGCAATAACGGACATAAAAAGGCGGGAATCTAGAGAAGTTTTTAAGGAAAACTCTACGTAGTATTTTTTAAACACATTCTGAAAAGTAGAAAACACTTTTTCAATAGATATCGGCACATTTTTCTACATTATGGTGTTGATAAAATGCGCTGAAATGTTCAGTCCGTTAAATATTCATAATAGATTTTGATTATTATACAGGCTGGGTTAAAAAGCAGCATCGTTTCAGTGCTCTTTTTAATCGTCGAAAAGCAACGTAGGGTCGCATGGCATGGCATGGCCATCTCCGTTTCCCAGCTGGCCATCTCTTCAGATCCCCCAACTGTAGTGTCTTCTGCCGTTTAATATAAGTAATTAGAACGAACCAGGGAAGATTCGTAACAGTCCTAAATGGTTATAAAGCGGCCCCCTCGCTCATACACGCAGAAAGAACGCTACGATCTGCCAGTCCTTGGAAAATTCGTCCACGTTCGATTTCAATTAGACCAATTGGATGGGGACAGGATATTAAAGTAGACGGTCGGCTTAATCGTCGTAGCTTCGTACCATTCTCCGTTTTGGATATACATATACAATATCGAATGGTTTGTGCTCAAGAAGGAGAGTGGTGGCCAGGTTAGAAAGAGCTTGCCGGGTTGTTCCACGAATGTTCTTCCCTCGCCGTGAAATGCGCCACTCGGCGAGAACCCTTCCTTCAAGTCAGACCAGTGCGTCCGGAGGACGGTAGCTCTTACTCACCTCACCGTTATCGATTCCAATTACCTTAAAACTTTCAATTAATTTAACTGTCAAGCGTTTTACGCTTGCCGGAGAACGACATCGGGTGCCAGCCATTTCTCGGTGGCAGATGTCGTGGGATCCCCGTCGAAAAATCCCGCCACGCCGAGCAGACCTGAATCGAGCCGAGCAATGCCATGCCGTGCCGTGCCGTGCCATGCCATGCCACGCTGCTACGGTGTGACTGTTTTATCGGTCCGTCACGTCCCGGCGACGATTCGACTTTCTTTCTTCCTTCCTTCTTCGCTCGTTACTCGTTACCGTTTCCAGTGACCCATCGGGTGACACACGAACACCCACGCCGATCGACGCGCTCCTCTTTTCCCCCCTTTCTTTCTTTAACACCAATTCGCATGCGTCCGCGTGCGATAATGTTGCGTTCCCACGATGATAACTGCGGCCGAGCTGCTCATTTCTGCACCTTCGCGTCCGCATTCATTCGCAATTCTAATGAACAACAGGTACACGAAACAAACTGTGTACAGGGTATTTTTTCTAGTAAGATTCTAGTTATTTGCTAGTTACAATCCGAGGGTTATACTACCGCCTTAATAAATTATTTCATACGGCACTCGCGTAGAATTTAATTTGGCAAAACAGTGTCTACATTGGAAACATTCTCTTTATTTCTGCTTCTAAATCGAATGAATTACTGTTATTTTATTCTCAATCTATTGAACATATTAAGGAAGAAAATAAATTTCTATTTCACTCCAGTTCATACAAATCAGGTGAAAATTTTTCATTCTGCATAAAGGTCCGCTGTTTGTTCATAATGAATCGATTAAAATTTGTTCGGTTGGAAAAGGCTAGGGTATAGATTGCCTTACACGTGTATAAAGACTCGTTACTCGAGACACGCAGTTTCTGTAACAGAATATTCAGATATCACGGTATATTTAAGCTGCTCTCGAGAATATAAGAAATTACAACTGTGGATCGACGATTACACGGAAATGGCGGAAAATGTTTGACGCGGATTCCGCGGGGCTAGGAAGAAATGCGCCGACTGTTCCATCGGATCGGTCACAGTAACTTTAGATTCTCGCGGGATTCACCGGGCAACGACAGTGTCGTATTTCCGTGACGGGATCAGAAAATCGTGTTGGTGCACTCGTCCAGAGGGGTGGGAGGTGTGA
Organism: Lasioglossum baleicum; assembly: GCF_051020765.1. NCBI lineage: Eukaryota > Metazoa > Arthropoda > Insecta > Hymenoptera > Halictidae > Lasioglossum > Lasioglossum baleicum. The sequence continues at coordinate 1,190,148 of NW_027469081.1, read as the reverse complement.
CGCGGTGCGGCGCGACGCGACGCGTTTCATGGCACCGGACACGAAAAACATAGTTAACAGCTGCTACTGTCGCAGCCACTGCTACTGCTATCGGCGTCATCGTCATCCATGGTGTCTCTCTTCTCTTTCTACTCCCCTCCTACACCTGTCGCGTTCGTTAACGCGAGACTAAAATACGAAACGACGTATTCGCGTGCGAAAGCGTCCCGCGGAACAAAACGTTCCGTTCGGTGTAACAGCATCTCCGCGACATATCCCGGTTTTCGTAAACTTTAATAGTATCAACATTCAGCGTACCACTTAGACATCTCTTCTACCGGCATGATTTCGTTACATACAAAAGTTTCTGCTATCAACTCGTTGTTAATCTCAACCTGCGAACTTACAGCGCCAAGCTTTAAGTACGACGCGCAAAATTAAACGCGAACGCACATTCTTACACTGTTCGACAGCTTTCGGTAAACGGGTTTAATTAATCCTTATGGGCTGCGTACGAACCTGTAAATGTTTCACTAATTGAAACGAGAAACGATTGCAAATTTTCGACTTTGAAGACGTTTCGCGTTTCTACACAATATTATGAGAAATATTCAGAAAACAATTTTGAAAGAGTAAAATTGTATCGAGAGCTTAATCTTTGCGTGGGCAACGAAAATGTACAAATAATTTGGGAACTTTAGTCGTCTTTGGTAAGTTCGATTGCGTACGTTTTCATTTTAAACGCTATTAAAATATAAACTTGGAATAATAATATTTTTCGGCGCAACGGCTCGATCAAATTCTACATTACGTATATAGCTATGTTGTAGGGAATTTTAAACGTTTCGCGATTCGGATGTGAATCAGTTAATGTTTCTAACACCACGTTTTTGCTATAGAATTGTATTCTATTGGAGGAAAAGAAAGGTGGTGTGTTTCGTCCTAGATCGACCCGTTGCGCCGAAAAATATTATTCCAAGTTTATTCAAACAATTTACGATCGATAAGAGTCCCTCCGCTATTAAAGAATGTAGCGCGCCTAAAAATATTTTTAGAAAACTACAGAAATTGATAAGGCAATTATAGTAAATCAACGTGAAGCAAAGGATTTCCTTTCTCCTATAGAACTCGAAACGAAACCTAAATCACAGCGGAACTCGACTTGATTCCACTACCTACTGCCACGTGTTTCATTGATCTTCTTCTTCTTCTTCTTCTGCCACGGAGGGTTAAAGGTTTTCGGTCTCGTCTTTCGTCAGGGTTCAAAGGCCGTCGCATGGTCCAAGTCGCTGACCTTCCTTCTGTAAGGCACGCGAACCTCGGCGTGCCACGAGTGCGTTCGTTTTACTCGTTGGCGCTGTCAGAGAGGATAGTCCGCGAAGCATTCGGTCCGATTTATATTTATCGTGATTCCCCGGCCGGGAAGCTTCTCCGTTTGAACGTAGGCGACGCGATCGGGCAACGGAAAATGCGAGTGAACGCGACAAAATGTATTTTCAAGGATGGCTAGAATTGTGGTAAAGATGATGGATTCGAATGATGCATGTTAAGAAGGGAGCGCAAGGTAGCACAAGGTAACCGGGCCGGGGGGTTGGTCCGATTAGTCATGCATTGTTAGTTTCGGAATCGATTCAAGGCCGGCGACATACGGCACACAGACAGACGAGATCGTCTACCGAGCGACCAGAGAGACAGACAAGCAAGTATGCTAGCAGACTGGTACGTTCTCGTGTATTACTTCTAGCCCACAAACTACGCCTCTTCTCCTTCTCGATATTACCTCTCTGATATCTGTGAGAGCTCGCTGGAATATCTTACGTAGAACCGTCTAAACGTTTGCCATTCCAGCCGAGTGGAAATTCATTTAATTGCCTCGAAAGATCAAGAGCTCTTCTCCCCCTCCCCCCTCCATTTTCCTCTTTGACGTATCTCTTACCTGCTCTCTTCCGTCTTTGCCGTTCCTTCCTGTTTTTTCCCTACCCTCGACTCGTCCCTCGAGAGGCGCAGTTTTCTCATACATACATGCACGCGGATCACTGTACATTATCGAGTGGATATATGCTTCTGCCATTGCCGCACCCCTTTTTCACCGTCCTGCTGAATCTTTGGTAAGGAACTGGTGCGCTATGGATAAGACATTTTTATCCGCATGGCAGTGATACAGATTAAATGTCGTTCGGAAAGTAATTTCGTTTCTCGCGTAAAGGTGACGTTGCTTCCATTTGCTATTAACAGACTGCAGATTTTTATACATTAGAGTGATTAGAGGCTTTGGTTCTGCGGGATATAAAACGGTAAAAGATTAGAAAAATCTCAGAAGACTGTAATGTTGTTTTTAATACGGAACGAAGTCGTTAAGGGATGAAATCGATTTTCATTTTATTCCTGCTTCCCACAATAAATGCAGAACATTTTTATGCATTTATGAAGAAGTGAACTTGATGCTTTCGCTTTTCTCAATACTGTTTATGCAGTGCCATTTCAAATGAAGTCGTGAAAAGTCATCTAGCTCGATTGTTTGCACACAGAAAACAGAAATTGCACGAGCATGGTAAATGGTAAAAAAATTGGCTTTCATTTTCCCGTAACTTTTAATTACATACTCGCATGTAGTATTTACAATCGAGAAACTTGAAATTTGGTGTTTGAAGCATAAACAAAGGTGTAGACCACACTAAGCAAATATTTATTTCATATTGAAGTAGTTATTTCATTGAATAAAAATTGATTTATGTTGTAATCGTAGGTTAAAAATTAATGGCTTGTTTTGGAAGGTCGAGTTCGCTTTTTTTCTCCACGGACTTATCATCATCTCTTATCATTAATCTCTTGCATCGACGTTCTAGAAAAGTCGTGCGATTAATTTAGGAACATCTGAAATTACTGAACACGTTGCACAGTGCTCTTATCCGGGCCTTGCAGCGCAGAATACCGCTTAAGGCATGTACTAACGGAGAAACAGTTTGCGAACAGTGCTCGCAAACAGTGCACAGAGTCCTGTGGACACTGAATATCTCGTCTAAACAAATACGGAGGAATACTTTTTCGAGGAAGAAATTGTTCTTTTCGTGTTCGCTGTTGGCTACACAGAGCGAAACTTTTCATTCGAGAGACCATGTTCTCTTAGCAACATGCACATTGCTGTGCATGCTAACATTACAAGAATAACTTAGACTCTAGGGTTGACGATAAGGTGGAACATTTCTGAATTCAACGCTAAAGATGCAAACAGTGAGACTTAAGGAATTTATGGATATAAAGTAAAGGGAAAGAGAGTATTTTGTATAGGGTGGAAAGTATCCCTTATTGCAACGTTTGTGAATTAGAACATTTCTATTATTATCGTAGACCGGGCATTGCCATAACACATGATTAGCATCATGTACCAGAAAACCGCATAGACAGCTTGTGTCAGCAAGTTTAACATTAAAAAAAGGGAGACCTTCAGCTGATAGTGTCCAGATCGAAGTCTTGTAACTGGACTGCGGATCTTTACGCAAACTAAAAAATGTTCGTATTGATCGCAAGACACAGGAGCTAGATAAAAATTGTATTCTTCTTTTAATTAACTTATTAAGATGAAACTAATACCTTGATGTTCTTAAATGTTTCTAACATGGCCAGTTTTGTCATAAATGCATAAAATCCGCAGTCCACTTATGACCCAACAAACATCACTCAATAAGTCCCCGGTCTGACACATATATGGCAACATTGTAGTACTAACCTTCAAACAGTACACGTCAAAATTTCATGGCATTCTGACCGTTCGTTTAGAGGTTACAGTCGTTTTAGTGACCCCAGTTTTGTAATTTTCAAGACAATGGATAGAAAGGAATTTCGTGTGTTGATTAAACACTGCTTTTTGATGGGGAAAAATACTGTTGAAGCCAAACAGTGGCTTGATAAGGATTATCGGGACTCTGCACCAGGGAAATCAAGTGTTATTGACTGATATGCTGAATTTAAACGCGGTCGTACAAGCACCGATGATGCTGAACGCACTGGTCGCCCAAAATCGGCAGTTGTTCCGGAAAACATAAAAAAATGTCCACAAAATGGTTTTAAAAGACCGTAAAATGAAGTTGCGTGAGATAGCTGACACCTTGAAGATATCAGAGGGCAGTGTCTTTACAATTTTACATGAAAATTTGGGCATGCGCAAGTTGCTTTCGAAGTGAGTGCCGCGTTTGCTCACACCGGACCAGAAACAACAACGCGTCGACTATTCAGAGCGCGATGAAAACAATGGTTAAATTGGACGAATTACGCTTTGAATTGCTTCCCCACCCATCGTACTCTCCAGATTTGGCCCCCAGCGACTACCGGCTTTTCGCAGACATGAAAAAGATGCTCGAGGGAAAGAAATTTGGCTCAAATGAAGAAGTGATTGCCGAAACTGAGGCTTATTTTGAGAGCAAAGACAAATCGTTTTACATAAAGGGCATCGAAAAGTTAGAGGAGCGTTGGAATGAATGCATCACTCTTGAAGGAGAGTATGCTGATGAATAAAGTGGAATTTCTAAAAAAAAAATTGTTTTTCTTAGTCAGACTGGAGACTTTAAGAGTGATCTGTTAAATTCTCTAGGAAGCATAAGAGTGAGAAAACTTTGCATCTTCGAGAATATCATTGACTGTTAGCGAAGAGACCATGTTATGTACTATGATAATGATAATATAGTGGCGATAAACGGGCAATAACCGATCCAAAGCAGCCGGCAATTCACCGGTTGATTCGAACGTCGTAGTCATGAAAATATACTTTTACGCGAAAGGATAAACAGTGGAGGAAAAGAGAGTCGACAGACTTTTATTATTCCAACGATACGGTAACACGCATCGCCTTGACCCCCCAGCTAGGCTAGAACTTGGGACTAAACGATGTGTCGCGTCGGAGACGGTGTGCAGGTGCTGGAATATAAATCTAAAAAGAACGCATTAATTTTTCATAATTTGTCGGAAAGCAAATTACGTTCCGCGAAACCGGACCACCTAATGATTAACTAGCGTGCCACTTCCACTTGGATCGACCCTCGCTCGTATTAATATTATTTCCACGTTTCGCAGAAACGCACTGCTGAAAGGGCTGTTGTGTCACTGTTTCTGAACAGTGTTCGCGCGGGTGCACTTGTGTCTCTCTCTGTAGCGGAGGGGGATAGAAGCGGGGGGCGTGCAGGCTGACCCTAAAAATCGTACAGGTGTGGTGGTACCTAGGTTACCGTCTATCGCTTTCACGTAATTTACGGCTGAACGGCATTAGCCGCAATGCCTGTCCCTGCAATAGAACGGTCGGAACGGCTGCCGCCAAGGGAGGCGAACGGCCGAAGGAATAGTGGAGGGAGAAGGGATGGGATACACAGCAGAGGGGGTGGTGGTGGAAGGGCCAGCTATCCGTGCAGGGAGCTGCACAAGCGTGTATTTCCGTGCGTGTCGGGGGATGCAACTGTCCAGGGGCGAGAGGGTGATGAGGGACAGGGGCGATGGGAGGCGCGCGGATGGCATTCTGTGGTCAGTCCAGTATGTGCCTATATGCTGTCATGTGTTATCGATTCCTGGCCCGGAGCCCTGCTTCGTCCATGCCTACGCTCATGCCAGACGGTATAGTTGCCTGTCTCGAGCTATGCCAGATAAACCCTTCTCCCGAGTCCGTATCGTCTTCCCTCATACTTTGCGATCTCTGCACCCCCTTTGTGTTTGCCGGTCGATGCGTGCGAATTGATCGATGCCTCCTGACTCCGTTTGCTGGACCACTTTTGCTTTATTGATTCCGTGATCGCTATCTCGCCCAGTGCTTCTTCCGTACGTGGAAATTTTCCGATTAATCAATCGATTCCCTCGCTGAAACGTTTCGGACCATAATACACGCACTATATTCACCTAGCTGCATGTCATTAATCGCGAGAATTCGGTGTTATCGTTCATATGCTAACAGGTCTTCTCGCTATGGGGCTTCCGTCTGTGGAATTATAGTATTTTTGACTTTGTAGTCAGATGGACTGGGGTAAGTCCTTTTGCAAAGGAGGACGATAAACTGATGTATTTTCAGTCTGGTATGTGAAAACTTAACGTTCTTGGTATGGAACTCTTGACACAGTTATTCCTGATGAATTAGTATTATGTAAGATTCTAATTTTGCTTGAAAATTATCATTTTGATAGGACATTGTACGAAGTGTCAACTAGAACGCACTTGCCCCGAAAATGAGGCAAGTCCGTCTCTGAGAGTTAAAAATCCTTTCGAACCTTGTTTCAAGTGCTACCGGGCAAGAAAAGAATGATTGACAAGCCCGCTATAAAATGCTTCTTATTGCATTAAATTATATTGTTTAGTTTTATAGTTACCCATACAGCACGCACTTACCCCACCGTGGTAGTACGCTCTCGCCCCGTGCAGTAATATTTACGGGGCAAGATCATCTTAGTGTTTTTCTCAATAAATTTTAAAAAGTACAATAAAAACGATTTATTTAATGTAAACCTACATATCGATACTTGTTCTACTTACCTAAAATAACAACACAGAATATATTAATAACTTGTAAACTATTGCACGTTCAGGGTAACCTCAAAGTTATACGTGTACCTCTCGCACGTGACTGTTTAGCATTGGTTGATTTAAGCGAGGAAACACCTTTATTCTTGGGCGACATCTATTTCGAATAGTTCATACTAACATATACTACATTAATAAATACAAGCTAGAGAAATTTCGTTCATATTAACACATTACCGACCGGTGATTATTGCGTAATTTTGAAAAATCTAGGGTACATGGCTAAACACTTTTTCATGGAACCTTCAATAGCAGCAGCAATTGTCATTTTGAACTAACAAGTCACCCTCGATAACGTCATCTAATAGTTTCATTTAAAATTGCAATGTAAAAGAACATTTCTATGCTTTCTTTTGGTACAGCACAATTATTGAAAATCCTATTAATAGGCTTCCGGTAGGTAAAGTGTTATAATAAAAATAACCAATTAACGGACTTACCCAACTCCACCTTAGTTAGTTATAGTGGTTAGCGGTTAATAATCTTTTCTTTAATTTTGGGATACATTTATAAGGCTACCAAGAATATACCTAAACATAAAAATAGCACTTTTGAGAGCCATTGCGACCCAGATTGATCTTTTATCTAGCGCTCTTGACTACTGAAAAAACCCATCTTGCAATCCTGGAAACAGGACTATCCCCTTAACCAGTTTACTGCGTTCGACGTGTAAACACGTCAATCCAAATCTCTATTGCGGTGCAATGACAATAACCTTATCAAGAATGAATTGTTCATTTTTATCAAATAATGTGATCCTTCCTCGATTCTCGTAAAATTCATTTGCCCCGCGTTCGACGTGTATACTCGTCATTGCTTGATTTTCATTCCGCACTCTGTGGGGGATTTTTAAAACTAAATTTCGCAGTTAAGAGGTTGATAGTAGTGGCTGGCAAGTGGCTAGAACAAAGAACGCCTTCGCAACGCTAGAATACTCCCGGCGCTACCTCTTTTAGAAAGAAATTAGCAGCCGATGCGGTAGTAGCTAATACTTATAATATTGTATTTAGTAATTTCTAAAGTTTTCTATGAAGAAAGTCCTACATTTGAGGGCGACTGCGGCCTAGATTGATCTTTTATCTAGCGCTTTTGATTACTGAAAAAACCCATCTTTGTATTATCGAGAAATGAGAAGGCGCATATCCCGCACCCTTACAATTCTGGAAACGAGACTACCCCTGAACTATTGAATCGACATTTCCAGGAAGAGACAGGAGCATTTCACTGTCAGAATTGTAGCGTGTCCTGAGGTTCACCCGTCCTACGTACGAGGGAGGAGTACGTGACTTGCGTGTACTGTGTTGCGTGACACCATACGTCACTCGGTATTCACGGGTGTAACGCGCGTCCTCCATTTTTAAATACAATAAGAGACACCGGTGCGTACAACGGTCGGTTAGGTAATACTATTGCGAAACTCGTGCGGCCTATTGTTGATCAGACGAACGCTGCTCTTTGATATTCACCAATGAGTCATCGCGTACGATGATACGCAGCGTGCTACCGATTCGGTACTCTTACTTTCGTTTCTTCTTCATCTCGTCGGATTACCCTCGCTGTTAATTGCCTCGGTGGAAGTCTATGGAACTTTCATTTAATCTTTTTATGTATCACTTTTCTTCCAGATATACCCCCGTTTATATTTGCTCCTCCATCGGAAATTGAAATAACAGACTTGAACGTAGACTTCCTCTTACGAGAGTTTCTTTTATGTACAAAGTTTCATTTGATATGCTGCAGTGTATACTCGATTCTTTATGCACGAATTGTATTTTTAGAAACGCGTTTCGGTATGAATTTTATATCTTAAAATGTATTCAATGAATTTTAAATCTTGTAATGTACATATCAATATAAATTTGAAATACGGTCTTTAAGGTATTAGTTTACAGTTTTTGTATACTGTCGGCGTATGTTTTATGCTCACAACAGCAAATGAATTCTGTGTACTGGATCGTTACGAAATTTTTATGCAATTTCACAATAATTTTAACTCGAAAATTAAACATTTGTTCGTCCTAGAATATTTCTATTCTCTATGATTTCTCTTTTTTCATGGGTATGAAATTGATATAATAACTGTAATTGTGTTTAGATGTCGACATATTGAATAATGTAAACAATATTTTGAATAATGATACAGCAATTTTTAGTGGCATCTTAGATTTTACCACACGAAATTGCCGGTATCGTAGGTCGAAATCCAAAAAATGTACGCATGGGTACTTTATCACAAGATCATTTTAATAATTGATACACGATGAACAAAAACATTTCACGAAGTTGTATGCATGTATGTAGGGCGCTTCAAATACTTTTAAAACTGCCTCTCGTCAAACTAGGCCACGCTACACAAATAACAGAATAATTTCTGCGTCGAATATGCTTTCTTTTACTACACGCAAAGGGACCATAGATGCTTGTGTGTGAAATGCAAAAGTAGTGGAATTTTAATGATCCTGGAGTCATCATGCGTGCGCACATCTATTTGTCTGTCTTCTCAAGGCTAAACCTCGAAGCAGCGAACTTTTATTTCGCTGAACTTTGACTTTCATACTAGTTTCCTCGTTTTTTTCCATCGTTTTTAGAATGAAAGAAAAATTTATTTCACTGATCAAGAGATTTGTGCATCATTATACATATGTATACAGGGTGTCCCAAAATTCCTTCAACAGTCGGAAATGGGAGGTTCCTGAGATCATTTGAAGCGACATTTTTCTTTGCGAAAATGTTATCCGCGGCTTTTTTTAGGAGTTATTAACGAAAAACACGGACCAATCAGATCGCGACTTAGACGCGAGTTGGCACAGTCGGCCCGGCGCGCCAACTATCTATTGGCCGGAAACTGTGCGAGATAGCGAAAAACTGAATCGAATCAATCTTGTGGCACATATTGTCAGCTTTAATTTTGTATAGAACGGTCTTATAGCTAGGACGCGTAGTTTCCGAGATATAAGCGGAAAACCGAGAAAGGGGACCTTCTACGTGCCCGGCTATACATCGCTCACCTCCTAGGAGTGGGGACTTTTAGTATGTTTACCTCCTAACTAGCCCAAACAAAGTCCCAAAGTTAAAAATCGTGTTCCTTCCATTTCCCTCTACAACTTTTCGTTGACTGGACTATAATGGCTAGTATCTGGCTAGTAAATCTCTGAACACCCTATACAGTCTATAGTCGCTGTGAGCACCGTAAACTGAACAGTCTAACTCGATCGAACCCTCTTTTTATAAATTTCGTAAGATGAAAACACATTGTTCAATTTGAATGGGCTTGATCTACGATGTTTTACGTGAACGCTTAATATCCGCAGTTTAGTAATCATTATTTGTTCGTTGTTCGCGAAATTTTCTCATAGATTTTGATCGCGTAGCGTTGTCGGTGTGACGGGAAAATTTATCGGAAGCTCGGTTGAACGGGATTCGACGGTAAAATATGAGGACGGGAGAAGTTTGTTCGGAAGTTGGCGGGAGTAATGCCGTGATTGCTCATATAAGACGTCTCCGTCGGAGATGCCACTTGCCCGTAAGATGAAGAAAGACACGATATAACCGAGGGTATGTGGTGCAGTTTAATAATAGTAGCCGGCGCACGTCTGTCCTCGGCAGTCCCCCCTTCACGGCCCGACTAGAAAATACTCGCCATATTTCCCGCGTGTGGTCCCCGCGTAGTTACATCATTTGATGCTAAAATGGTCTTGAGACGGTGCTTGAGTACAAAAACATGTTTCCACTAAAAACTCTGTTATATATAGGCGTGTTTCTTATGACAGGAATTTTCTTGGAGCGGCTCGATGGCTGACATTCCTCCGGCCACGGGGCTTCTTCTCGTGCACGCGCTCTGCCACTGCGCCGCGCCGCGCCGCGCCGGTAGAGTTCCGATGTTGTTTGTCTTCGCCTTCGCAACTATCGATGCGATTCAGCTTTTCTTAAGACGGATCATCTCATAAGTAATGTCATTTCCCGACCTGTTCTTCCTTTTTTAAACAAACGTGTGGAACAGGAAACTCGTTCGAAGAAAAAATGAAATAGAATCTGTCGTACAGATGAAACACACGAAGAATTATTCTTGCGAGTAAAACCTTCCTTCGCATAGCGTGACTTTCGTCTCTACGGACAGTGTTACTTGTTTGAAGCAACGCCAATGCAACGATTAATCTTTATTACTTTTCGTTATTTCGTTACGAAACCTTCACCAACGGATCGATGAAATTTTTCTGATTAAAACGAGACCAAACACGATGAACGCAAGGAAGGACAGCACGCGGAAAGAAAGAGACGCGCAGAGTCGTAGCAGCCGTCATAGATCAAAGGCCTACGTTATTCTTTATCTCCAGAACTTGTATTAACATATTTCTAAGATTTCCCTGGTTAAAAAAAGACCAAACTCGACGGAGTTTCAATCATATTTACCTGTATCATAGCGAGTTATGATCACACTTTAAATCAGTAAATATGGTCGAAGTTATGCCGTACTTAGACTAATTTTAATTCGAAAAATCTCACAAGTACGTTGATAAAAGTTCCGTAATAAAAGAATGAAAAATAAGAAACTTTCCTATTTGCATTAAGATTGTAATCGATACGCAGCTTTTTGAACTGTGCCGGCTGCCTCGACCCTCGGTACTTCTTTGTCGTTTAAGCGCTGTCCTTCTCTATGTTCGGCAAACTTCAAATAAAGCAGTACCTCTACGGTTTCCGAGACTCTATAACCCCGAGGTTGTCACACTATGCGAGGGAAGACTGTGAATTCCGAACTCCTCGCACACCGTTTTCACTTTGCGTGGATAACTTAAGGGATGGTGAAATTATTCGGTAAACTACTAATAAACTTCGGTATGAAATATAAATCAATGGACTTGTGTACACATACGTATGTAAATATCTAGGTACGTTGGGTCGACGCCGTTGGCTCGCTTTGATCAAAGTTGAATAAAGTGGGCTAGCACTGATTGGCAGCCTCAATAGTGTGGGCATGTCATTTCAGGAGAGAAATGTTCGTCAAATCAGAAGTTTCTTTGCTTGTATTTGGTGTGCTGTTAATTTCGGGATTCCGTGGAAACTTTTCAAATAAGGCAGCGTATCGAAATCATGTTACAAGAGGCCGTGCGTACCGCGCATCTACCGCGTGCGGTTCAGCTTTACTATCCTTTTTTACACACGCGTTGCAAATTTTGTAGTTGCATCTGTAAAATTAACGAAGCCGTGGCAGAGTTTGCGAATCGATGCTGACAGACTGTGTTGACCAATCGAAAGTGATTAAATAAACCAAATAAACTAAACATAAATTCATTTTAACGCAATCCGAAAGGCTTAGGAATTTATTATATGTGTACTGAAAAAATAACAATGATAATATCGAAAGCATAGAATCAGTCAATAGGGGACTTTTAACACTTTGCAGGCGGGCGCCATTTTGCAGTTATCGCGCATGTGAATCAACTTAGTAATTTGCGAATGTTATCGATTTCAGTGAGCTTAATCTTATAAATAAGAGACTAACTAGATTTATTTGTTATTTTCATAGAAATAAAATGTCCGTTTTCAACGTTTCTTCTCTATTGTATAACTATAGCGGGTGAGACTCAAATAACTCCTAAGTCATTTGTTGTACGAATAACTTTTTTAAGCAAATGCTGCATGTTTTCCAGTGTGACATACAGTAGTTCTGTAATATCTATTTTTTGTTATTTTGCTTGTTTATCGAGATACGTTTCTCAAATCGAATGCCCAATATTTTTTCTCAAATTCGTATAAAGCAATAGGAACGAAATAGGGCTCAAAATTAACCCTTTGCGCTCGAATGGCGAGTCTGAGGCGCCACTAAAAATTGCCATACCATTCTATACATATATGTATTCTATAAATGGTAAAAAGCTCAACTGTTATATATAAGGAAACAGGTTCAATTCGATGTGCACAATGTAAAAAAGATTACATAGACCAAAAATGATCTGGGTTGAAACGAATATCTTGATTTTAGAATTCCAATTGCTTCGAGTGCAAAGGGGTTAATAATTGCCGAGATCTCCTCAAAGTTATTTAATTTGTTAAATATTGAAAATTAAATTTATCGTAGCCATCAACGATGGCTGTAGAGATGCAAGAACGTATTATTAGTCCATGTGCCGCAATAACTGCAGAAACACTAGAAACAGTTCGTTCATTCATAATCCGATTACGCAAGTGCATGGCCTGCAATGGACAACACTTCAATCATCGCTTGAAATAACAATTTCTCTCATAAATATTTTAGGAATTATTTTAAGCCCTATTTAATATCATACTTTTGTTTTTATAGAGAATTTGGTACTTCATCCGATTTCGAGAAAAAACGAATTAAGGAGAAGATGACCCTCGTATATCGATAAAAAGGAAAAGTAACAAAAACCAGATTGTAGCATTGTATGGCCCCCTGAATTCCAGGCAACATTTGTTCGATAAATTTATTCTTGAATAACTTAAACATTATTTGAAGTTGTCATGTTGTACGAGACTCACGTGTGTTCCTTTCAAATGGAATATCTAAATTATTTTCTGATTATTAGAGGTAGAAAAAACAAACAACTATTAGTTCAAGCATACGTATATGCTTTAACCCTTTGCATGAAAAATATAAATAAAACGGGTTTTTATTTGTATTCGGTTCTTCCCTGATTTATTTGACTTATTCAGTTACAAATAAATAAAAGTTCCACAAATATAAATTATAACGAAGTTCGAGAGAGAGCTATATTTAATATAATTAGTAAACAAAATTGTTTGAAATAAGTAGGAGTCAAGGAACCGTTCTTTGAAGTAAATTTCAAATAAAACGCTTGAAATGGTAGGGAATAGTTGGTGATAAAATTGAAAAACAATTCGGAGTGGAAACGGTTAATATCGTTCTTATTTACATATCAGATCTACCGAGGAATTTTTCATGTTAATAACCATAAAAAGACGGCAGAAATCGAAACACACAGGTGGAGAAGGTTCGCGCGTATCGTGTGTATCCAAGCGCGAGCGAAAAAGGTACTTCGCGTCAGCCAATTTCTTTAAAAGCCAGCTACGATACGAACCTACTGGCATACTGGATCTCTGACTTTTATATCAATTTGCGCTTTCCCGTGTATTTATCGCGTGATCCTCTGCCACTCCGAAAAACGAGTGTTCCTCGTTCGAAGTAGATTAGCGGGGCATCGAAATTGCTAAGAATTTTACGATTTCTGAAAGCCAGTCGAAACGGATAAGCGAATGAACGTTTTCCCTAAAAAAAAAAATGCGCGGTATAACTTGTCCGAACGTTTCATATCGTTTAATACTACCAGCTTTGTTACGTCACAGCAAAAATACGCGGAAAGATATCAATGTAAGTTACATGAAAACGAAATTTAATTAGCAGTTATAATAACCGATAACGTTGAACTGCTTACACTGTGGAACACGTACTCGATTTCATATTCCGTTAATTCTGTTGTTGTGCACTGATAAAAACAAATTGCAGAATAAATGGAAATACTTATTAATGTAACAGTTAATATGTATACATGCATCTGTATGTGTATATGGTGCAGGTTTATGTAGACTTTAATGCAATATGGCGAATGTGCGTGGCGAACGCAGCCGTCGTCAGAGATATTTTTCAACAGAGAATTAATACTTTTGAAATAATTAGTTAAATGTAACGCAAACATTCAAAAAGAGATTGCACAACGGCTAACAGATATTTATGTGCGTTTATGCAAATATTATAATATTTGTAAACGAATTTTAAGAGAGAGAAACTTGAATCAAATAAAATCTTATTATCCGTGGTACGTAGTAGCCCTTTTAGAACTGAATTAAATTGAAATCGTTCTAAATGCTGTCATATTTTCATAAATAGGAGCCGTAATTGCATAAAGATATGCGCTGTCTAATGATTGGATGGCGGATTTTTATGCAAAATAAAAAATTTTCCCCTGAATTGCAACAAATCGGAATGACATAGAAATTAATTTTCACTCTCAACACATTCGATAGGTTGAAAATAATGTAAAAGTATTTTTATATTTTTAATGTGTTAAATTGCACCCATTCATTCTTGTCACAAATCCATAAAATCTGTGGTAAAAATGCGGATTTGATGCATTCATGGCAAAATTGGGCACGCAAAATTTAAAGCAGTGGACATGTTTATTTGATTGAAAGAAGAATACAATTTTTAATTGGCTCCCCTGCGTCCAGCGATCACTGCAAACATTCTTTATTTCGCATAAAGATCCGCAGTCTAATGATCAATATTGCTGTAAATGATTGGTCTCCATTCATTTGAGAATTTCATTGTTTTTATAACAGAAACGTGAGATAATAGGGTGGGGAAAAAGTGCCGAGAAGATACGACGGTATGTGCATCATCACGTCGAGATACATGTAGCCAGACCTGTAGCTCGACCCTCGTGTAATGGTGGAATGCGAGTGCTGGAAAGTCCACGGGGAGAAAAGTTAAAGTTAAAGGCGCTGGAAAAGTCGTTAAATTTAATTGCAGTCATTTGACGAACGACGAGACGACCAGACACCTGTTTGCTCTGTTCTTCTTGATGCATCCGTATGCAACGTGGAAAGAGAGGATTTATACGTTGTCTCCTTCTCTCTCACTCGAATTTATTATATTCTCTGCTCTGTTGTTTTTCGAAATATTCGTCAAAATATTGCAAATTCTGCATATTATTTAACTGGTACATTGGTTAAAGTGTTTTCACCGAAAATTGTAAAGTTGAAACCTTCTTAGGTCTACAATCGCTAGTTGAATGAAAGCGATGATTAGACTGCGGATTTTATGCGTTTATAACAAAAATCGACAAGTCCAATTTGATAAAAGAATTAGAGAATGTATTATTTTCAACCCACTACAATTATTAAAGAGGGAAAGAACATTTTCCTTGACCAGTGCTTTTTAAAATTGACGAAGAAAATGTTTATTTCGCATAAAGACCGCAGTCTAGCGATGATACAACGTAGGAGTAGTTCGATTAGCAGTTTGTCTAGGCATTAAAAATGAAATGACATGCTCGTTGCATTAGTATACATGCATATGAATAGGATCATCCATTTAATTCAAAATCCTTGCGTACGCTGTACGCGAATAAGCAGGTATGGCACTGCCGCGACGCGTACCTACTTCCACAGTCATCAAACTCGGGTCCTCCGAGACTCGTATACAAGTCCCAGAAATAGAGTTTGTTGGCAAAAGTGAGCTTTGCGAGGATGTGTTCAATATTAGACTAATAAATGTTATTATTTCATTCACGAGAAACCTAGACTTATATCTTCGTCGGAAAAAAGTCACCCGGTCGGTTGATTAGCAATTATTACAAGAATGGTTAATATCAGTTTACTTGTAACTAGACTGCGGATTTTATGCATTTATGACAAAAATGGGTGGACGTAATTTAAAACAGTGAAAAGACTAAGACGATTTAAGGGCATCCATGTGTTATTTTCAATTTATTACAATTGTTAAAGATAGGAAGAAATTTTTACATGGTTCCTGCATCTTGTAGGCGACGAAGAACATTTTGTATTTTGCATAAAGATTCGCAGTCTACTTATAACTGATAACTAGACTGCGGATTTTATGCATTTACAGTCACTGACAATTTAAAGTGGACACCCTTAAAAATCGCATAACTTTTTAGAAATTGGACCAAAGGACTTGAATTTTTTTAAGATGTTAGACCGGCTAGTTCGCTAGAGAATAAGTAAGCAAAAATTTAATACGATTGCAATTGGTAGGAATTATACAAAATTTTTAAAAATGATGTTTTGTCAACTTTTTTATCGGGGCCTGTAACGATAATTTAAAAAATGTACAGATAAAAAAGTTGACAAAACATCATTCTTAAAAATTTTGTATAGTTCCTACTAATTGCAATCGTAATACATTTTTGTTTACTTATTCTCTAGCGAACTAGCCGGTCTAACATATTTAAAAAATTCAAGTCCTTTGGACCAATTTCGAAAAAGTTATGCGATTTTTAAGGGTGTCCACTTTAAATTGTCAGTGACTGTATAACAAAAATGGGTACGTACAATTTAAAACAGTGGGGTTTTAAAAAGTTTTAAGGCCACCAGTGTATTCGTTTCGCTTTAATAAGATAATCAAGAGAAGAGTGACATTTTTATTTGGCTCCTGTGTCTTCGAATCAATGCAAACATATTTTATTTTGCATAAAGGTCTACTGATAACTAGTCAGCGAATCTTATGAAAAATAAACATTTTCTGCCTGAATTGCAACAAACTAGAGAGTGAAATAGAAATTTGTTTTATTTCCTGACATTCTGAATTAGGTTGAAAATAATATAAGAGTACTTTTAAATTCTCCTAATGTTTTTGCTGTTTTAAATTACACTTATTTTTGTTATAAATGCGAAAAAATTCGGTATCAACTTGTAACCGATAATTTTAATAACGGATCTCTGTAATTTGAGAAAAAGTCGGACTCGAATAACGTGCAAAAGTGGCTGTCGCTAATAAAAATCAAATTGTCACTGATGCGATTTATTATTATGCTACGTTTAACTGAAAGCAAGCGTAAATACAACACGAATGGGATAATAATGCAGATTAAGTCAGCATCGAGAAACGTCACTCGTAGCTTTCCAAGAAACTTTATTTCAGGAAATGGCGAGTGTGAGGGAAATGATGCAAATGCAGTAGTATCCGTTTGTGCCACGGTGTTGATGGTCGTGTTTGTTTTCGCGCGTACGAGTTCCCCGTTAAGTGGATACGCCTGTTCGATATACAGTATGTCCTCGCTAAGCGTATAAAATCCGATTATTTTGAAACTATTAAAGATAGAAAAAAGTTTTTACATGGACAACATGGAAGTTAAATGTATGGAGGAGGAGGAGGGACTTGTGTTGGGGCACGGGCGTATTTCTTTTTACGTTATTAGACTGCGGATCTTTATGCAAAATAAAAAATGTTCGCATTGATTGCAGGACACAGGAGCCAAATAAAAATTGTATTCTTCTTTTAATTATTCTACTAAGCTGAAACTAATACATCGGTATCCTTAAATATTTTTAACAAGTCCACTGATTTAAATTGTACGTGCCCATTTTTGTCGGACATGCATAAAATCCGCAGTCTATACATTATCAATTAAAATTAGGAATTATAAAGAACGACTCATTCGTGAACTCATTCATTAACACAATTGTTTTTCAACACAATTTTTGAAAACAATTGTTTTCGAAAAAGTTACGAGATACGAGTTACGAGAATGTCGAAAATAGGAATTCCAAAACGGAATACATAAATGTCGAGATTGAAGTATGGTTACTTGCAGTGATTTCGAAGCTTCGTTACAAAGATCGTTACTCATAACTAGACTGCGGATCTTTATGCAAAATACGAAGTGTTTGCATTGATTGCAAGGCACGGGAGCCAAATAATAAATTCATTCTTCTCTTAATTATCTTTTTAAGGTGAAACTGATACACTGGTGGGCCTTAAATCTTTTTAACACCTCCACTGTTTTAAATTGTACGTACCCTTTTTTCTTATAAATGCATAAAATCCGCAGTCTACTCAAAACCATCTAAAAAATTCGCCTTCATCACAAAATGTACCACCTTGTACGATCTAATCTTGATTTAAAAAGATTTTTGTATGTTTACTAATTTCGGAGTAATCGACTTTGTCCGCATAACGAAGACGCACTGTATGTGTCCATACGATTTGAACTTTTTCGAGGAGTTAGAACAATTGGTTTGCTACAGAACGCGAACAAAATTTTTGGAAGAAACTACAAACTGTTGGAATTGCAGAGAAAATACTAGAAGTTGTAGTTTGCAACTTTTAATGCTAGGTTGTATGGAGAATTTAGAGAACATGCAATTTATACAGGAAATTTACAAACGTTTAAAAATGATAAAAATTGCAGTTTTTTTTTTAAAGATTTTCGGTATCTACCTACGATAAATGTAAGGATTCTTAGATCTTCCAGTGTCTGTCGCTTTTCCCCGCGTCAACCGATTTTCATGAAACTTTCATAATGCATACAATTGACACAGATCTACAAAATGAAATTATAAATTGTTCGCAGTTCTTGCGAAATAAAGAAAAACCACATCACGAGGAAATGATTTTAAATTCATTGTTCTGAAGAATTCCGCGCGCATATGTACACCAGCAAATGGTAAAATATGGTAAAATATCGTTCAAAGTATACCGTAACATTATCATGATTCCACGTTTCGCTGATGGACTCTTCATTTCGTGTATAATGGTCTACAATGCGATAAGTATTATTGGTTTCAGCTTTTGAAATGGTAAAACAAGTCGGTGAATGAAATCAAAATTTTGTACAAAGTAATCTTTTATTAATTTTCGATCGGATTCAGCGATATTCGTGCGTTCAACGGGCTACAGTGCCGGATATTAGCGAGATCACGAACTTTGCAGAGAGAAAGACGGACGCAGGGTGTACGAAGTCCAAAAAACTCGTTGGCGATTTCGTGCATTTCATTTTTCCTTTCATTCGTTCGGTATAGTGGATTAACAATGCATTAATTACGTTTCACGGCACCACGGGCTCGAACCTCCGAATTATTCGTGGATAAAATTCAAGCGTGTTGGCGAATTCTCATCGAACTCGATATTTGCTTTCGCTCATCAGCCATATTCTTCGAGCATGTCGAAGTTGTCGATGTTGAACAGGAGAATTAAATACAGTGACACGGATCATTTACAACTGCGAGAAAGCTGACGTTTATCACTAAAAAGTATGCTAATTAACTTTTGATCGTCTCGTAAATTGTTGCTTCTATTATTAATGGGCAAATACGTATATTCGTTATCCTGATTTTCTCAGTCTGTTACATTTCAATGCACGTCTGATACCATTCGAAATCCCTTTGTTATTTCGGGTCAGATTAGGTGGTAACAGTTACTGCAACGACAATTCAATTAAGAGATATGTATGTGAAATGAATATGTATGCACTAAAACGCCATTTATCCAAACTAATTTGGTGACAGTATACGGTTCACGGGACATGTCACTGAGCTCTTATTAACCGAACCTAGAACACGCTCGTGTGAACTCGTGACTACACTGCGGATCTTTAGGCATTTATAGCAAAATTCAGTAGACAGAATTCACATGTCATTTCTCCTTTATTAAAATCATTAAGGGGAGAAACAACATTCAATTTGGTTTCTATTTCTTAGAATCGCTGCAGACAACTTTTATTTCGCATTAAAATCCGCAGTCTACTCATGACTTTGTCCTGCATCCAAGCATTACAACGAAAGATACGGTAAAATGAAAATTTAGACGCGATATATACATATTTATATGACTAGAAATCCACTTATACATGTAAGCATTAGCTTTTACTATGTAAATTTATGACAAAAATGGGCACGCACAAGTTAAAGCAGCGGATATTCTCATTATTTCATTCTCGTTCCACAATACTCCATAAATGTGTTTTCGAAGTAGGGAAAAAGTTTCCTATTTGTCTATCCAGTTCATCCCATAATGTTTCTACGGGGTTCAAATCTGGTGATTAAGGTGGCCATTTTATAATTTTTAATGGATTATTACATCTAAGTTGATCCAAATAGTTTTTACAGATTTTTGACGTGTGTTTTGAATCACTATTATTATTGTATATTTATATTATGTAGTTAATACAGTTAAAGGTTCATAACCTATACGAAATACCAGAGTTTTACTAAAAACCTGAGGTATGCTAAAACTTATGAGCGAGAGTGTATCTATCACATGTTTATGTTGCTTGGATTAGGATGGACGCATTGCAAATCTTACAAATCTTACTGTTCATCGTGTATTTAGTATTAATATTTGTTATATCTTTTAAGGCATTTATAATTTGAGGAATTTAATTTAATTTCATTTAATTTGATTTGAAGGAATTTCACAATTCCCCGACCAAATGCATTTTCTCAACTTATTTATTAGACGTCATTTACTAAACTAATTCTTCTAGCCTTACAGAGGAATTAAAGTCGTTTGGTCCATTCATATAAAAGTTATTCTGATTTAAAGGGTTAAGAAGTGTCGGCAACTCAGCTGGGACATGCAAATTTATGGTATGGACGGATGAAGTATCGGAGTTATTGGGTTTTGTAGATAAGGATTCTTGATTTCTTGTGACAGTTAACGATTTTCGCGCAGCACGTCATCAATGTATAGTTCTTCGCGAACATTTAAAAAAAACATTCCAATTGAATCGATGAAAAACTGAGTTGTCGGCAGATTTTTGTCCAAAAAGATCGGTTTCTCGCCCACTGTGAGTCGGCGCGGTAGACGCAGTCATAATGAAATAATGTTGGTATGCGATAGTTGTCCGTGCAGAACACAGGCTGGTTGACAAGAATCGCGACTTTACTGTATTAAGATCACAACATTTTCACGGAAACTCTCAACTCTATTGTCTCGCTCACTTCCACGTTTACAAAATTCCTTCGCTCAAGGGAATAAGTATCGGTAGATTTAGCATCATCAAGGTTCATCAAGGTTCCTCTAGTTTCCAGGGCAGAGTAATACCCTCGATACAGACTAATCATTTCGAAGAATAGGTTCTCTCCGGTGGGTTGAATGGTGTTAAAGAGGGAGCGATTAAGTTGAAAAATTTGAGGAAACCACGAATGAGCCGGGTGCAGGTTCCCCCGGTCGTATCATCGGGATTATTTTATCCCGTAAGACTTCCCTGGCATGAAATCTCCTTAAGATAGTTCCGAGTTTGCGATACTGTGATGCAAAGGGACGCGGGGGGTTGAAGAACCGGGGGAGATTTAGAAGGAGTCACGGGACTGGGGAACGGAAAAAACGCGTGGGAGTTGCGAAGCGGTGGATGAGGGGAGGGGTCGATATCGTCGCGGAGGTAGCTGGAGCAACTACGCTTGCAGCGGCGCGGCGCGCCGGCTGGAATGAAGAGGGTAGAAAGAAATGGACGTAAAAAAGAGGTTGGTCGAGTGTGAAGAGGAGAGAAAAAAGAGATACCCTATCTCGAAGATTATTGTATCCCTGCGAGGCACTCCGATACGAATTTTTCTCGTGATAATTCGGGTCAGCGGTATTTGCTCGTCGCGCTGGTTCAAGCGGTTCAGATGCCGGCTGGCAAAGGGTTGCGAGGACAATTTTAAGGTCGATTTATCTTAGTCAGTCCGGGCCAATCCGACAGCAAGTTACTACCCTGGTTTTATATCCAGTATTTTATTTTTTTGGAAAATACTGGGCACAAAACCAGGGTGGTTAGGTTCTGTCTGGCCGGATTGGCTAAGATAAACCGATTTTTAAGGATGTTCTGGAGGTACAATGGGAGACAAACGTACAAGAAATTCGAAATTCATCAATATATTGGCAATGAAAGCCATCCATGAGTATATTTTTGTTTTAGTTGCGTTTTTTCAAGGTTTAAATAGGGTTTGAAGTGGAATTTTACGAATTCTCCATAAGAAGACGTGTTAAAATGTGCAAACTGCAAGTTGCTATAATTCTTAAACGATGGAGTGAATCGAACCCAGACTCTGGTAATTGCATTAATGTAATTTTTATATCCAGAACATCCTTAAACGTTCCTCGTGTTTCGGTCAGATTCTATCCTCGATGCAACTGTTGTCTAGTTTTTCACTTATAGGGGTATTCCGGCTTTCGAGGCCGTTGTTTAGGAATCTTTTTCAGAACTAATTCAAACTTCTTTACATTAGCCATTACTAGACTGCGGATTTTAAAATTTCATCGAAATCGGGGTTGAAGCAGGAAAAAACGACACGCATCGAAAGATGTACGATTTTGTGGATTTTGAGCAGAAACTGATCAAAAATCGTGTCAAACTACGATATTCAACATTTTTAATCACTTGTAATTTTCAGCATGTGTATAACTAACATAGATCTACGAAACATGTATTTTAAATTTTCTTTAAGGGCCCTAATAAAAAAGTTAAAAAAATGACTTTTTTATTTTTGCATGTAACTTTGTAAATTATAATTTTTTGGAAAATCTTTTTTGGCATATCATTTCATAAACCAGTGCTTCTAATTGATTACAAAAAAATCAGGACGTTTGTTACAATTATAAAAAAGTTATTCTGTTTTAAAGGGCGTTCGAATACTTTCGTGAGCCACTGTATGTGTATGCGTATGCTTTTAGATTGAATAATGACAACTGCAATAAAAGATGACGCGAATGTTTAACCATCATCGGTTTCTTCGAGTCTGAAAGTGATTTTAATCGAGACACTACGAACATTCTTGTAGACTTTATTTTTACTTCGCCATAGCTAAAGGCATGTAGACGCCAAATCGTCGATAAACACAGTCGGCATCTACATTAAGAGTAATGGCTATGTTCCCCAGCCACCTACCCACGTCTATCTTTGCTCGCAAGAAATTCTAGCCGTGGAAGCAGCTACAAACGCAACTTCGTGCTTCTATTTTGATCCGATCGTCACCTCGCGAGCTGCTGCTGATGAAAACGGGAAGCGGATTCTATGTCTGCTCGCAAACTTCATTCGGAAACCTTTTTTTAGTGGACAAAACGTGGTTATTCGGGTGTCGAGAGAGCCGCTTTGCGATTAACCAGCGACCAGAATACCACAGTCAGCTTGGAGATTTAATAAAATCGTGCGGGATGGTGTTACATACAAAGTTCGACGATACGATGGTCTTAACATGTCCACGAGCCTGTTGACGTATACGTGTATAGAAAAAGTTTCATACGAGGTGTTCCTTAACTTTATAAGGTTATTGTAAACAAGATAGACAATGTTTCTTCCTCTTTGAACGGGATTTGTTCAAGATAAAAGTAAAAGTCAATTGTAAGAATAATATTCCTCGTGTGGACGCTACAATCTTGCCAACTCTCTCGCTCGAATTGGCATAATAAACGATCCACAATGTTAACGCGGCTATAAAACTGAAGATATCGACCATTATGGCAATGTCCCACATTTGAGGAACAAGGATGAACATTTATCAAGCAATTACAAAAACTACATCTTTTCGTTTCGCTCTCATGTAATTGACCGAGTTAAATGTTTAAGAAAAAAGTACATCTTTAAACTGCTTGTGTAGCAGGCATACGATTGTTTATAATTTGTATTGTATTGTATACAGTATCATAATATCATAAATATTCGAATGCCCTTCAAAACGGAATAACTTTTTGATAATTGTACCAAATGACCTGACGTTTGGTAAGCAATCAGAAGCATTGCTTCACTAAATGATGTGCAAATAAGATTTCCCAAAAATTACAATTTACAAGGTTGCGTGCAAGAATAAAAAAGGCATTTTTAAAAACTTTTTTTATTTGGGCCCTTGGTATATAAAAATGTAAAATATATGTTTTGTAGATCTACACATATTACTTACACACATGCTGAAAATTTCATCGAAATCGATTAGCATGCACACGAGCTACGAGCGGTTAAAAATTGCGAAAATCGTAGTTTTACACGACTTTTGATCAGTTTCTGCTTTAATCCGCAGCGTCGACCGATTTCGATGGAATTTTCAGCATGTGTATAACTAACATAGATCTACAAAACATATATTTTAAATTTTCATTAAGGTCCCAAATGAAAAAGTAACCTGATCAATTGTAATTTTTGCACATCATTTAGTAAACCAATGCTTTTAATTGCTATCGAACAATCAGATCGTTCTACTGTTAAGTTATTCTGTTTGAAAGGGTGTACGAATACTTATGAGACTGACAGTATATGTATTATAAGTAGACGGCGGATCTTTATGCGAAATAAAAATTTTCTATCTGATTAGCAACAAACTGGAGTGAAATAGAAGTGTATTTTCTTTCTTAATACGTTTAATAGGTTGAAAATTATATAACAGCATTTCTTTTATTTCTCTCTAATATTTTTAATAAAAAATTATTACGAATTATAAAGCAACTTTGCTAATTGTCAAACAAAATCAACGTTTCGATCCTAGTTTGGATCTTTTTAAAACATTTAAAAATTTATTATCGGCAAATACGATCGATAGAAGAAACATATCGAATATTTTTACTGTTTTAAATTACGCCTACTCATTTCTCATATAAATACATACCTAAAATCCGCTGTCTAATTACAAGGGACTGGTAGAACGTGCGAGCTGATTATTTGCCTGGGAACCATTAAGATCTTGTATTAACGTAACGTCGTTCCACGACAAGCATACCCAAAGATTTTCGGAGGCGTATTGCAGGATGGTTAGAGACCCGGATACCTTTTCTGAAATACCACCTGACCAGGCACCATTCGGTCTCCATTTGCTGGCCAAACCAAACATCCCCGCGGGGAGAAATAACGAGGCCGCTCACACTTTGGCCGATCAACCCGGAGGCGTCGACAAGGGACGAAATTTGGATTCTCCAACATCGGGTTTCGGACAGAAACTTACTGCTGTCCCCTCGTTGTCTCGGTTCAGTTAATAAGGGGGTCATGATACCAAAGCTGATGGGGGCAGCCCTAGGATGTTGGAAAACGTCTTCGGTGTACTCCGAAGGCCGTTATAGTACATTCGAGGAAGGCTTGGAACCAGGAATCTTCTCGTGGGTACAGTTTCTGTTTCTCAACTACAGAACACAGAGGGGACATAGCTAAAGGGATGACCAACCGCCCCCAGGCATCTAACGGGAAAGGTGTCTAACTGGATAAAGAAGTCAAAAACCACCGATTTCTACCAAAAATGGCACGTTCAATAGCATATCAAAACAAAACTATGTATCTGCCAAGTATCAACCCTACAGTCAGCGGCAATAATAAGTGGACACCCTTAAAAATCGCATAACTTTTTAGAAATTGGTCCAAAGGACTTGAATTTTTTAAAGATGTTAGACCAGCTAGTTCTCTAGAGAATAAGTGAACAAAAATTTATTACGATTGCAATTAGTAGGAACTATACAAAATTTTAAAAAATGATGTTTTGTCAACGTTTTTATCTGGGCCTGTAACGATAATTTAAAAAATGCACAGATAAAAAAGTTGACAAAACATCATTTTTAAAAATTTTGTATAGTTCCTACTAATTGCAATCGTAATACATTTTTGTTTACTTATTCTCTAGCGAACTAGCCGGTCTAACATCTTTAAAAAATTCAAGTCCTTTGGACCAATTTCGAAAAAGTTATGCGATTTTTAAGGGTGTCCACTTATTATTGCCGCTGACTGTACATGTTGTCTCTGACAAGGGAACGACCCCAAGTGTCCGACTTCGATATTGATGATTTTGTTGCGAGACGATGGTATATGGATCCCTAATGATGTCTGCAAAATATTAGACGTAGTTATAGTTGTAAAGATATAAATAATTAAACTTTCATACCTTGTTCGTATACCATGATTTGCAGCTCAAGTTTTCCAAGTTCCATTGTTTATATCTTTAAAACTATTGAGCAACTACACCTAATATTTTGCAGACATCATTAGGGATCCATATAGCATCGTCTCACGAAAGATTATCAGAATCGAAGTCGGACACTTGGAGTTCTTCCCTTGTGAGGATAGTTACAAGGAATACGCGAGAAATGAATGGCAAAAAGAAATGGCACAAGTAAATATTTAATTTATATTGAATTTATTATTATAATTAAATTAACATGAAAATTTTAGCATTTAATATTATTTGATAAAATTAAATTTTAAATATTATAAATTTTATATAGAATTAATATTATTTAATGGATTAATATTATTTGTATTGTATTTAGTATTGAATAGTTATTTAGGTTTAATGTAATAGTAACGCTTAATATTATAAAGGGTATAATATTAAGGTTTCATTTATTTCATTAATTTTGTGCCATTTCCCCATTTAATCGCATCTAAAGATTCTGAAAAACATTTCACATATTTAAGGTATCGAATCACATATTAGAGTACTTGTACGTAAAAAATTGTAATAAGAAGATATTCTAAAAAATTGATCTTTAAAAATAAATACTATTTTATTGCAGATTCAGTATAAAAGATGCCACTTTTAAACTTGAACGTGAAGTCTGTATTTTAACAATTTTTTCACTGAAGAGTTTGCCACTGAAAAATCAGGAACAATAAGGCATCGAATCGCGTATTAAAGTACTTATTGTTCCCGATTTTTCAGTCGCGAACTTCTGGTTATGAGAAGTGAACAGGAATCGTTAAAATACAGATTTCACATTGAAGTTTGAATCTGCAATAAAATAGTACTGGGTTGGCAAATAAGTCCGTTCAGTTTTTTTAGAGTGGAATAAATCACAAAAACCGAACGAACTTATTTGCCAACCGAGTATTTATTTTTAAAAACCAATTTTTTCTAATATCTCCTTATTACAATTTTTTATGGACATTCAGAACGTAATCTACACACGCCTGTGCGATACTTTTAGGTTAGAAGGTCTATTAAGGAAATAAGGGAAACTGGCCAATTAGTTACTATCTAATTTTATCGGAACTTGGTTATTTAAAGAAATTCACATGCCATTTTGATGCTTACGAAAAACAGTCCTGTTTATCCAACATACCTCAATGTGCAAAGTATGACGTAGAAGTCGAAAGTATGCTCGATATTACGTTCGACGGCCATCATCCATAATTAACGAGTGAAAATGTTCAAGATTGCGCAACACATTTCTCTCTAACTAAAAACATGTTTTTACCGCAACGTAATTGTACGCGATTGAAATTGATTAACGACTCTGCCAGGTCTATTCTCGTGATTTACGTTCTAACGTTTAAACGGCGACTACAATGTAATAACAATCTAGAAAATATATGCAGCACGATCTCCGAATTATAGCGCACACATTCCTCTTGCCATACCGTTTAAATTCTCGGAAAGGGGTGCAACGGGGAACGCCGCGCTGGTTAAAACACGAAAAGATCGATGATCTTTCGACGTCCGACTTGGCGCCGATTTAACATCCCCCGGAGGTTTTTAACGTCCAGTGGAGAAAGAGGGAGGGGCGCAGGTCGACCAGAATAAAATCTGACTCGTCGAGATTCGGCGTTCAATCTTCTTAACGTGACTGAGGTCAGTTGCCAGTCATTTGTCTGGCGGTGGTGGAACACTCCTTAGGAGAGTTTCTTCCCTCCTCTGGCCGGCATACACACGCGTCCATCTAAATTAGCCTCTTCAATCACAGTACAATGGTTACACACCCAAGGCCAGCTTTTCAAAGCCGACACCGTGAATCGCAACGAAGTTCCCTATTGGCTGTTTACTATCGAGTCAAGCTGCGAGAGAGCGCTGTTACTCCCGAACTGGCAAATGGCCAATAGAGAGATGCCCCTATATTGCTGGCATCGGAATCGCTCATTGCGAGATCGGAGCTTTCGCAGGCTTGTTTGAAATTCGTTAACGATAAAAGGCTCGAACAAAAGGACCGGCCGCTTGCATCCTCATCAGTCATGGTGGATCTTTATCACCCCGCGGTCGTCCTGTACGCTCCGCGTACTCTTAATGGTAGCGAGTGGCTCGTTCGATCGACATTTCATTGATTTACACAAATTTGTAGTACCACATTTATCGCGAATTGCGTTTACGCGCGCCGCGCGTAATGCCTCAACGAAAAGTAATCAACTAATTCGCCATCGCTAGCGGAAAAATATTGTGCATGTTTTCAGGGAAATTGCCGTTCGATCTAGCGAGCTTCGTCGACCAGTAATCAAATTTGATGGCCCCGGCCAATCGATATTTTCCTTTGTTTCAGGTAAATAAGCATTACCGATATTAATCGAAGATGTTGCGTGCCATTCATCAATTGGCCACTCGAAATCGGCGATCTCGAGATTGAAAAATTTCGTTTTCGCTCGCTATCCATTCGAATATGTACACATATAACGCGTTCAATCGGATAGGGGGGTGAGCTAGGGGAGGGAGGGCCACGGAGAACCGAGGCATTAATTACTTAATGGGAATTCGCTTTAAACGAAAGTAGTTTTGATTTCATTATTTTCGTCGAGTTCGGAAAAGTCACCGGTTTCGTTAATTTAAGTGATTCCCGGGCAGGCGTGTTTGTAACTGGTAACAATGCTTTTTTCCCCACTTAACTCAGCTTTGCAACATTTCTATGGATAGAACGACCGAAAGAAAGAGCCTTTCACGAAACTCTTTTTTTTTCCCCCCCCCGTTTCTTTTTCGGAGAACGAAGTTGCGCCAATGTCCAGAACATTTCCAGTCGCGTTACAAGCTCCTCGAACTTCCTCGAGAACTGGTAAATCGACGCCTCTCAAAAGTACATATTCCGGACGACGCCCTCTTAGAAAGTCTAACGAGGATATAAAGTTATAATAGCATACCGTGCAATTTAACTTGCAATCGTTAAACAAGCGTGTTCCGCCGAGTAAAGAGAGATTCGTCGGCATCGCCGCGAAATCGTTCCGGCGTTGCTCTCAAGAATGTCTGGCTTAGATAACAATAAACCATACAAACATATGTATAATTGAACTGCGTGCTTACTTGCATTCGAGCTCGTTTCCACTATGCAGCTCGTATTTATCAACATTTCCTGACGGTTTTGAACAATTGAAATCTACCGACGAAATTGTTCTTCAATCTTCTAACGACTGTAAACGATATTTAAGTTCATTGTTTCTAAAGTAGCTGGGAAATTCTATGTTCACGAAGCTTAAATGTGGAGAATTCGTACCTATTCGTACCTATATGTTTAGCTACTTTTTAAATCGCCCATTTAATTGCGAAAGGGTCAACGAAAATATCTCTGCTTATGTAACTGATTAAGTTCTTGCCCTACAATATCGTCAGAGTCTATCGAACACTGCGGATCGTTATGCATTTATGAAGAAATTGGCTGGGTGAAATATGAAACACTAAAAGATTTTAAAAATTCAAGAATGTTATAATGTTGTTTTTAACGTAACAAAGTCGTTAAGGGATGAAATAAATTTTTATGTTATTTCTGCTTTCTCCACAATCAATGCAAAACGTTTTTATTTCGCATAAAGATCTGCAGTCTACTAATAAATATACGCATGTTATTAATTTCTTTTAAATCAAAATAAAATTCCCTTTGGTTTCGTTAATTTACAGCTACTAGAAAGTATACGATAGATATAAATTTCCTCCTGTTACAGGAAATTACGATCTACAAAAAAGTTATAATCACTGAAACCGTAAAATATATCGTACGACAATGGGTTAAATATCGGAATATAAATTAACTATAAAGTAACGGTATTAGTATTGACTTGGCAAGAAAGTAATTTCGGTATTTGAATGCGAAATAAAACAGGATTTCTTTATTTAATCTTATTCATTAAAATTCATTGCTTGAATGAAAAAAATTGTGGTCTATTTCACCTTAAAACACCGAGATTACTTTCTTGCCAACTCAATGGAATAAAAATTCAGCATTTCGAAAAAATATTGAGTACAGCTATCGAGTAATTTATACTAAAAATAATGACTGTAATAAATAAGCATTGTAATTAATAAGTATTGAGGTTTCTGTTACATGTTTTACAGTATTTTTACGTAATGTCTAATTCCAGTGTATTGTGTCATAATCGTTAACACACTCAGCCAACTCCTCCAATTAATAGGATCATTAATAGCATCCTTTGTGGAGTGAATGCGAGTGAATTTTAATTTCGACTAAGAGCATTTGCATGATTCGCTATACATATAATTGCGTGGCCACGGAGAAAATACGTCTTAATACTATTATAACAGAACCAATCTATTCAGCTCGGACCGACCGACGGTAACCTCAAAGCGGAATTGATCTTGCTACGGCGTTATCTCCTATTCCTAATGATCCACCATTGTAGCTTGTAGCTGCAGCTATAATAGAGGCGGAGTAATTCTATTGATTACGCCTAAGTGAAACTGTGCCTTGTTGCTTTATTCCCATGTGGAACATATCCCTTAAACACTGCGGTCTCTCACCTACACCAACGGTGTACATGTACACCCCTACTAGAAAAACAAGAACCAAATCGACACGTTTCCAACAGCAATACTCTTCCAACTATGAAGAAGCGGTATTTTGTTCATATATACAGGTACATTTCTGTTTTTCCACATAGCTTACGCAATTTTTCGTGAACTTACTGTCAGGAAAACTGCCGAGCAAGCGGTCAAGTTATTAGTAGCCTGCGAAACCGTATGCAAAATAAAAATCGTTTGCATCAACTGCAACAAACAAGAGCCAGGCATTAATTTCTTTCATTCTTTAACGACGTCCATTAGCTCAAATTTTTTAAATCTGTCCAGTTTTAAATTGCAACTACCCATTTTTGTCACGAATGCATAAAACCACAACTCGGACACGACATCGCGAGGCAGTACATATCAAGTTATTTCTTGTTCGATGTTATTTAACAAGTTATTTGGTTAGTTTTATAGTGAAGAATTTCCTTGGTAAAAAGCATAACGCAGGTTTGAACTGACACATATATAGGAATCTGTTTAGTCTATTCTCGTTGTCAAATAGCGAAAGACTGACAAAGACACGTTTCGACAGAGAAAAGAGATAGAGAAGGTATTAGACTGCAAAACGCAGGAAAATAAGTGACGAGACTCGAGAGTGGGTAGGGGATACAGCAGGAAGCGCAGCGCGGAAAAAGAAAGAGTAATAACAATGCGGCTATAATTTCCGAGAACAATGCTCTCATTATGCTTCCCTGGATGTGCCACGTTGCGAGCGTACACCCGACAAACTGTACCAAACAGTTCCAAACTGGCAGATGTTTTATCAGCTTGGGCAAGAGTATCTTTTTGTTTTCCACCGTGAGGAACCGTTCTCGGTACACTCTGTCTGTATGAACGCGCTTCAGGATTTTGTCAGCACTGTCTGCCACGTACACAAATTAGTAGCGGTGCCCATTAATTCGATTGTGAAAACTGTGTCGCTGTAAATTGAAGATCAAAGCAGAATCTTCTAGTCTTTATCGCAGCCCCATTTGAAGGATAGGTACAAAAACGTAGGATACGTTTGAAATTACGAAAGAAGTACTAATTTAGTCATTGGTAAAAAATTTAATAGTTGCTTTACTTACCGTTTGCTTATTTCCATGTTTATTGTTTGCAACGTTTAATGTTGCAACGCATAATCGTCAATGCCTCGAGCAAGAGGCTATGTTAACCCTTCGCACACGAATTAATTTTCGAGTTAGTATAGCTTCGACTGCAAAGGGTTAAATACAATAATAAATAAAAAAAGAATTTTGCTCCCCTATAAATTAATTTTCCTTTAATATTCGTCCCATTCGTCCTTTGAATTTTGGAAATCATACAGAACAGAAGAAAACAGGAATGAGATGAGAGAATTATATTTTAGGTGCAATATCGGACGAGATTAAAGCATGGATCGTCTTATAAATAGATTGTCTGCCTTCCAAGCTACGCGGTGAATTACGGCGATGTTTCTAGCCGAGCAAGTATGTCAAAGAAAGTAGCGAATCGGCTCGAAAATCCCTCGAAACTTGTTTACCAGGGCACGAACTTTACTTTCGGAACTGGAGGACAATTTAGCTAAGTACTGATCCCAGAGAGAAGAAAGATTCGGATCAACGGATCGACTGCTTCGCCGTGATCTTAGAGAGACAATCACTCTCTGGGACGATCTTGTAATTGTCGGAAAGAAGCTAGCGTAACAGAAGATCGTGTCGGATGGAAGGCACCTCGATCGACGCACTTTCATATCCGAGAGGGAAGAACGGGGTCTTGACTGGTCTGGCGAAGATTTTGAGCGAACCAAGACACCCTCTTGTCCCAGAAAACAAAAGAGCAGCGGCTGTTGCTCGTTCACCCCTCCCTGCCAGTACTCCTCCTCGCTGTCTACCCCTTACTTTTCTACTCTCTACTCTTCGCCTCGCTGTCCCTTACCGTCCCTTATCGTCCCTTCTCGTCCCTTCCCGTTCCCTCGTCTTTTTTTCTTCACCTCTCCTCATTCTTCCTTTATGATTCTCTCTGTCTGTCATTCAGTCGAGCTCCTCCAGTCGTCGTTTTACCAAGTGCCTCCGCGATATCGATTCTCCTCCGTTGCACCCCCGTTGGATTCAACCTACCTCTTTGATTGTACGAATTTTAGCTGAATTGGCCGACGTTTTTCGGTTTATTTTCCTCTTGTCTTTCGAGTTACTAACGAGCAGGTGCCTAGAAAATCTTCTTACGGGGTATTAAACGTGTACCTGACATTTAGGTCATCGTCGCCGTTCAGTCAAAAATTTTCGAATTCCATTTGCAACGAGTTTTTTTCCTCGGAACGATTTTTATCGATCGTCGGACGGCGGAATGCCTGTGGCAGTCGAATGAAAGGCGAAGTTGGATTAGCGTTTCCACGGTGAAACTTACTATTTACCAGGGGCGTGCGAGGACCTGATGGTCGGGACGAGTCGAGAAGAGGTCGAGTTGGGTTCCCGGAAATTTAGAGATTCCCGATGGAATCGGGTTTCCCAAAAATTTCGCGATTGTAACATGTGACACTCTTGGGAAGAATTCGTGGTGGACAACATTCTTTCAATAATTAAATATTTATATTAAATATATGATATATTTATAAATATATTTCTATTGAAATATTGATTAAAAGCTGCGACGTTCTATTGAAATATTGATTAAAAGCTAAGACGTTCGTTTTTTTGTTGTATTGAAATATGATTCTAAAAGCACTCTTTTAGTTTTTCCCGAATTTTCCATTTTTCCGTGATACTTTTCCAATTTTTCTTATCCTGTAACCTAGTTCGGACTAGTACGAACATTTTAAAAAAAGAATTAGCCAAATCGGTTCAGCCGTTCTCAAGTGATGCGCTTACCAACGAACAGCATTTGATTTTTATTTATATAGATAAAGAATAAATTATATCGAGAATCCCGATTATTTCGAGAATTCCTCGCACACTCCTGCTATTTATATATACGCGTTGAAAATTAAAATAATTCACCGTATTGTGTCTCGACACGTCAAACACGATCTTTAGACCATTTACTCTTTCGAAAGGATAATGCCGATTGAATATTAACGGGAATATCCAACGTTTTATGATTGAAGTTTTGGTTGAAACCCAAATTTCATCAGCAATATCGGAATTACTCTACTGATAATAAGATTTGAATCAGCTTGTGTAATATTTACCACCAGCGGATAATTATTATTATTATTATTTATTATGAACGGACCGAGGTCCATTTACACAAATGTTTACAATAGAACAAAGACTTAACATAAATGACTAAGAAAGGACATGCATAAAAAAGAACTTTCGGTACAAAGGTACTGATATTATAAGTTAATCCTGCGTCATTTCTTTTTTTGAAAGTGTGTAACGACCCATTAAAATAATCAATACTATTATATAGTGTGTTGGAGTTCGCAATAATTCGATTTATAGGCTTTATTAATCCATATTGTGGATTTGCATTTAAGTGTTTGAAAACCTGCTCGAGATCTCAAAGCACTTTCAGGTGCGTAAAAATTGATTTGCATAAGAAGAGAGGGAGAATCTATATGGTTATTAATTAAATGAAAAATGAAGCTCTGGTCGGATACTCCTCTGCGAGCAGACAATGTTTCCAGGTTGACTATGCTTAATATTGTGGAGTAATCGACTGTGTGTAATAATCGACTTCTGTCGCGACGGTTTCTGCACAGTTTTCGTGATTCGAGTATGAGATCACGGCTCAAATGTATAAATGTATAATAGAATTATCTCCGCTTTTTCAGTTAAACAGCTTTCGACGCGACGATCGTTTTCAACGCTTCTTCCGCGTTCTGTGCTGGGAGTAAAGCTTGAAGGGGAGATATCCAGATCCTGTAGACAGTTTTATTTTCCATTGAGTGCTTCGTCGACCGATCGTATCAACGACTACGAGATTGAAACACGAAAGAACGGTCTGTTTCGCTAAATTTCGTCGGCGATCTGCTTCCGAAGAAAGTTTAATGTGGAACAAACGATCAGACATCGGATCCCGTTCCACTATTTCTTTGACTCCGAGTTCCTAACGTCGCCGATTCACGTAGTAGCAACAAAAGCCAGTCCATGTTAGCGTGAAGGGGGGTGATGGTGGTGGTGGAGAGGGATACAGCTCTCGGGGAGCGGTGTGTTTCTGGTATCTGGCTTTCCGAGCCGATGGAATATGCGCGCACGGATACCGCGTTCTTGGCTGACATTGCAACTTCTGCATGCCCGCACGCGAAATCAGTGTCGGCGGCAGATACGAGGCGAAGGGAGCAGGTTCACGGCGAACTTATTTGCATCCTAAAGAAATTTTTCACCGGCTAAACCGCTGGATTCGCCGGGCTCGACTCGCGAAACATCGTCGGCGGTTCCACGGTACGGGAACGTAACCTGCGCCCCGCGGTTGCACGCGGAAAACGGACCGTTGCGTAGGTATCTGTTTCACGGCCGCAAAGATATTCGCCGTGTTGTGTTGCGCGGCTCCGCGTAATCAGCGACGAAAATTGTCTGGCAGGCGGCGGCAGTGCGCGCCTGTTTTTACCACGCGCGGAACGATTCGCCAGGGCGAAAGTTAAATGAAATTAGACGCGTTTAGAAGTTGCCAGGGAGAAAGGAGAATTCCATGGGCGAACAAGCACGAAACCGAGCCGCGAACCCTCGACGATCGATAGAACGCGCCGCGCCGCGGTTTCTCCTACAAAACTTCGCTTTATACACACATTTCCTGAAAGTATATTTTATTCGGCCGTGGATCATGTCCGCGCGCGCGTTGCGCGATGCTAAATCCGATTAGCTTCTAAGGCGCGGCGAAGGTCGATATTTCTATACGTAGACACACCGTGGTCGAGACGGAACAACCCGGTAAACTTTGGTAGACAAACGAGAACGACCGGCCGATAAGTTGCTGGAAGTGTCTGGTCGAGGATACTTTCGCGTGTCGGCCAGGAAGTCTTGAGAAATTTGTGGGAATTTTAGGAGGCTAGTAGATCACGCCATGTTCCTGCTGGTACCGCGACACGAATGCCTGTTTCATCGAGATACCACTCTGTGTTGCATTTATTTGATATGTTAATCGCAGCTTACCGTAATTAAAATTACCAACTTTTCCTAAGCCTTCCGCTTCTTTTACAGCTGAACATGAATCTTACTCGCTGAATGTTTCCAAAGACTATTGCACTGTTTCATTTATCGCCGTTCGAGCAGCGTAAACAGAGACGTTGCGAATACGTAACTTATATTTTATGCGAAATAAACATGTTTTGCATCGATTGGGCGAAGCAGAAATAACATAAAAATTGATTTGATGCCTCAACGACTTTGTTACACTAAAAGTAACATTGCAACATTCTTGAATCTGATCAAAAGATCCTATGGTAACGCTGGTTCGTAGAATATCGTGATGTTATTTGGAATCTTACTGACTAACGTTTTCGTTGATAAATAATGATTAGACTGCGGATCTTTAAGTATTATGGCTTATGAAAATGTTCAAAAAAGCCTGTACTATAAAATTTGACAGAATTTTGTACACTTTTTATTCGTTTTAGACCTACAAAGGCTGTTTCCGTTAAAAATAGGATTTTTCCATTCCCCTTTCTTACAAAAATTACCTTTATAAAACCTTTATAACTGAGCATAAGAAAATACAATCTGACTTTCCATCTAGTGACACTAGATCATATAGTAAATGGGAGAAAGTATAATAGAATGTCGCAAAAGGAAACGAGCGTAAAGATGCAACGATTCGGAGTGATTTGTTTTCTATTGTAGGTACAATATACCGATAGAGATTTCAATATCGGTTTGATTTTGTCGATTCCTTGAGCGTTTTCAGATAGCTCTGACAGATTGTATACTCGGGATAGTCTCGACCACCCAAATGGTAGGATCCGTATGGATAGACTATTCGTTTGCAGAGGGATGTCATTGTGAAGAGCGGCGCTCGATCCTCGGCTTTATGGAGCGAGCGCCGACGAATTTCGGCGGTCGCGACGCTCCCGGGGGGCTCGTTTAATTTTTAATTAAGTCCGTGAAGCACCGGCGCACCACCGGCCCGTTGAATATCTAACGGGAGTTTCATAAAAACTTTTTTTAGAACGTTACACTCCAAGAAAATACAATTAACCCCTTTTCTGTTCGAGGAAGGAGCTAGTGTCATCGGCATTTTTCTCAAATAAAATTAGGACATTTGACATTGTTCACGTCGAATCGATAAGAAACGATAAACATGTAGAATTGGATTTCGAAATATGTTGACTTAACTTGGTATTGGATAGCCAATTAAGTTCATCTTTTATTCTTTATACACTAGGGTGGTTCTTATTTTCGACTTTTGAATTTCATTTGTGGCACCCCCGTAGCTGTTCCAAATAAGTAACAAAAAAATCTGTGCAAAGTTTGATCGGGTTAAGATAATTAATTTAGTGCTGATGAAATCGTTTTTCTTGAATATCTTCTAAAGATGTTAAACAAAACCCGTAGATCCGGACAGGCTGCTATCATACACATTGGAAATTATGTTACGAGCAAAGTTTTCACAGGTCACGAAGAAGTACCGAATGCTTCACCTGGAAATAATATAAAGCGACCGTTCGAATACGAAGAAATTTGCAGAAGGATAAAAGAAATATAAAAATCGCACATATTCTGAATACTAAAATGGGACATACACGAGCTGCTAGTGACAAAAGCTTTCAGCACGACAAACGTTTTCCCGACACAGTTATTACGACCTATCCTATATTCTGCGAATGAGTTGAATACGTATTTCGCTGGTATTCGTGGCCGCGACGATTGTTTACGATTAAATGACAAGGAAAGGGAAACGTGTGTTTCAAACGGATAGATTACCCTATTCATGGAGGATTCATGAAACGCGAAGACAATCGAATTTATCGGGATTCGTGTATTAGACAATTACAGAAGCTCATGCTCGTTTTGCGAAATGAAAAGGTGGCGTTCCTCTTTTCTCGGGACGGCATGCTGCAGGACGAAGCGAGGCGAGGCGAGGCGAGGCGCGCGGCGTCCCTTTGCAAACGAATGACCCATTTATACGATTCCTATCTATTCGAACGGGCTCGAGGCAAATGGCACTGCTGCCGGGAACACAGGGGGATGCTAGATTACCCTGCGGAAATCCGTCCTCGCCGAATATCCAGACTTCCGGCGCGCTCGCGTTGTCACAAAGCAAACCTTAAACAGAGAGCGCTCGCCGGTGGTTCCTCGAATTCGAACCGACCGTTTTCCTTTTTTCCCTCGCTTTTTTTTTTCGTCCGCCCATCTCCGCGCACGTTCAGATCCTCCTCGATCGTGGAAAATGCGCGACAGATTTTTTTGCCACGCGATGGAAACTTGTTGTCGACGAGTTTTCGGATAGTATAGGAGACCGATATTGTGCGACAGACGACTTTGTCCGATACGGCAAATATTAACTTTCAAATCGCGCTATTTCCACAGTTTCGCAGTTTGTATGTTGTCATCCGATCGCTGCGATTTGGAGAGAATGCGAACAGTTTGGCACGGGTCGGAGCAACCGATTTACCCCCGGATTAGTGATGGCGGAATTGTTTTCATCGCTCCTTTCGGTTGTTTTGATGTCTCGATTGGTTTTATTCTATGTTCCGTGTATGTCGACTGAAATGTTAAACGTTCTTTTATGCATCGGTAACAAGTTGCAGTAGAACATACAATGTTTTAGAACAGCTTTAACCCCTTGCCGTGCCATTTTCTTTACAGTTACAGTGATTAAAACGTCTTTATCCCCAAAAATATCGTCGAAGGAAAAGGAAAAAATTTATATTTCTTGTATGGCTACCATTTATTTTGATGCTTAAGGCGGTAGGGACTAGTAGGGATAGAAAGGGACTAGAATCTTACTAGATTTTGGGTCGAAATCATGTCGAAACATGGGTTTGCGCGCTTCGGTCGTTTGACCTTATTCGAGCAGATTTTGGGCTGGGTGAGGGCTCATTCGAAAGAGGAAGGTTCATCACAGTGCGCTCTGGTCATGATTTTAAAGAGATTATGTTTATATCTAATAATATGAGGGCCCAAAGTAGAGAAAAAATCTAGAAAAAACCCGCAGATTGCATTATTATTGCATTATTAACCCCTTACGCCGTATTTTATCGAGTCAGACTCTTCACGAAGATTTGAACAAAGTCTAACGCGCAACATTCACATTTGTTAGACTTTGTTAAAATCATCAAGCAAATTGAACGTGGTCTTCACATTCTCTAGCCCAGCTTTATGTTTTCGTTTAAACGTCGAGAGATGGGGAATCGCGCGTTCTTTATATATTCTTGATCTTCAGAGAATGGAAGACCAGCACAATTCACGGTAGCGAGTATTAGGAAAGCGGCGCGCGCCTAATCGTCCAAATTAGGAATTATAGTGCGCCCCGCCGCCATCTTTTCCTATTCTCTTTGGACCTGAAGCTAAGATGCTCGGGAACGGGGTAATAAAATACCCTCGACCCACCTCCGTTTACAACTCTTTTCTTGCTCGCGTTGGAAGGTGCTACGATGAAAACGAAGAGGAACGAAGAAGGGCAAAGAAACAGGCTTGCGTCCGACT
Organism: Lasioglossum baleicum; assembly: GCF_051020765.1. NCBI lineage: Eukaryota > Metazoa > Arthropoda > Insecta > Hymenoptera > Halictidae > Lasioglossum > Lasioglossum baleicum. The sequence goes on along the minus strand of NW_027469081.1, from coordinate 1,151,137 downwards.
GTGTGTGCGCGCGTTTGTGTGCCTCTGCGAGCCCGTACACGTGTGCACGTGTATGTATGCGCTCGCTGGCCGAGGCGAAAGTGAGGGCTCCGGAAATTAAGGTCGCGAAGCAATAGCACGCACCACCCTGTTCATTCTCCATTCTATTTGTCGGCTCTAATGAAATACTCACGGCTTTGTTTTCGCGAAATACGGAAAAATCTAAATACCTTTTGTTAAAAATATCCATATTCTAAAGTCTCTCTGTGTACAGGAATATCTTGATAATTAATCACGGGTGCAGAGAGAGACAAAGATCTCTTAATAAGATTTCACATTTAATGTACGGTTGCTTTAACCCTCGGAAGTCCGTGGCAGCGTGTGTTCACACGAGGCTATTGTTTTAATACGGTTTATTCTATCACTCACTCCTCGAGCAAAAATTTGGTTTCCTAAATTCTAAACGACTTGACTTAGTGTGCATTTACAGTGACTCCCACTAATATTCGGACACTCTTGAAAACACCATAACTTTTTTAATATTGGACTATGCGATTTGAACTTTCTTTGGAAAGCTAGAGCAATTAGTTTACTACAGAATGCGAGAAGAAATTTTTTCTAAAATTGCATTTGATCACAATTGTAAAAGAAATACTAAAAGTTGCATTTTACAATTCCACGCGCGACGTAGACGCGAGTTGCCACAGTCGCACAGTGGGGTATTTCGCTGAAAAACGGGAATAAAATATTGTAGCGTTATTTATGGGCTCAGGGTCATAAATAAGTAGGTGGTTGGATTCGTCTTGACGCCAGCTATAACATTATGAATTTCGAAAAGAAATTTTTTTCCACAAAAAATAAGAATTATTTTGATTTTTTAAATGTTAAAATACATTTTTTTTATTTCAAAATCTCATTGCTGGAGTCAAGACGAATTCAACGACCTACTTATTTATGACCCTGAACTCATAAATAACACTACAATATTTTATTCCCGTTTTTCAGCCAAATATCCCACTGTGAGTCGGCCAATAGATAGTTGGCGCTCTGATTGGTCCGTGTTTTTCGATAGTAACTCCTAAACAAAGTCGCGGATAACATTTTTGCAAAGGAAAATGTGTCGCTTGAAATGGTCTGAGGAACCACCCCCTTTCGGGAAGTTCACGAATTTTGGGACATCCTGCATTTTTCGTGGCGTTGCATAGTTGGGGGTAAGGTGATGAAAGCACCGTCTAAAGTTCCGGGCGAAGAAACTATGTATAACTACAGCTTATTCTAATAAATGCATCGCACCCTGAGAAATATTCCAATTTACATAGCATTTCTATTCTCGTAGCGGAAACGAGTCGAGCGCGGGTGAAAAGAAATTTCACGGGGAATTTTCTTCTCTTGACGCGCGAAAATTCGAGGTTTCACGTACGATTTTTCCAGCGCCGAGAACATAGGAACGCGCTGGGGGATTCTTCGTGGACCCCGGTATCCGCGAAATTATTTCGTTGATCGACCCGAGAAGTACGCCTCGGGTTCGGAGCGTTTTTCCACACCGATGAAAGTTTCAAAGAGCGTCGGAGCCATTACAGGGCAGCCATTGAGCCGGGACTTGGTTCGCCGGCTGCAGTTGCTGACGTGAATACAGTATCAGTTCGAGCCGGGCGTAACAGTTTTTTTTTCCCGCGTTAAACTCGGTCCATTCGCGTCGCGAGCGACGACGTCTCGGTTCCTCTTGAAATTGCGACGCGATGCGACGCAAGGGACTAGCTCTCGCGAACTAAACGATCGCGAAACTGCAACATAAATTGTCGCTACTGTGCCGAGCGGATATAATCCTTGTCAACCAAGATTTATCAGTGATTTCTATCCTATTGTATCGACGGAATCTCTTTCGAACCGCGACAAATGCTCAGATGTTTGATGCTCGTTGCTTGAAAAAGTTTATTATTGGATCGAAAAGCATTCAGTTTTTATTAGTACAATAAGTAGGGGAGTTCCCCTAACGCTGAACTACGTCTAATGCCGGACGGTAACTAGAGCTTTCACATTTAAAACTTTACCGAGCTGTTGTACCGTGTACATTGTACAGAAACAAAAACAAACAATAATCTCTAATGTGATTAGAAGACAGCGGATTTTATGCATTTATAACGAAAATGAGTAGGTGTAATTTCAAACAGTAAACACATTAGAAGAATCTAAGAATACTGTTATATTATTTTCAACCCGCTTTTCAACCCGTTGGTTGAAATTCAGGTGGAACATTTTTATTTTGCATAAAGATCCACTGTCTAGTGATTAATATTTTTATTCTCCGTTATTTGCTCGGTATTATGCTTCTTCATTTATTTAAGAAGAACTTTTAGTGCCCCGCTCTAAGGGAACTGGCCCAATCATTTTACACAAACAATTTTTAATCTATGTTTGGACATTGTAAAGGTTACTTTTTCTCTCCTGCTTCACTCACTTGTGTGTACCAACAGCGGGGAACATTCGCAGTGCAATCATTACGTTTGTTTGAGCTTATCTTCGCATTTACCGAAGATAATTTCTATCACGTTTTTCAAGGAGAAGAATACGCGACTAGAACAGTTTCTACATCGATGCTAATTGTTGCATTACGATAGTTCGAAATATTTTGTACACCAAAACATTAATCTGCTCTTTATTCTTCCTGTCTAACGTAAATTTTAATTTTGTGTTCCAGGTATGTTTTCACCAAGCGCACGTTACAGTATCCGCTAAATGTAAGTTTCTACGATTACAGTTATTTCTTAATTTATTGTTCGGATAATTAGTGCGAATGTTATCGAATGTAAACATATAATCTCGTTGAAAAATGGCGTTATTCGATATATCGTTGTATAATATTCCACGAATGAGATCAGTATAATATGTATGCTTCCCTCGGGTGTTAATTCCGGGAACAATCATATTAATATGTAGGGGAGAGTGAGGCAAACACGAATGTGGAACAATTACGAATACATATGAATATTACAGGGTGACAAGAAATAACGGAGTTAATCATTTGTTATTATAATTCTGTCAAATTGACGAATTTTGAAAAACCAAATAATAACAACCATAACATGGACCATTAGTATTCATATATTGAAGAAGTTTCGAAATGGCCACCCTTTGCGCCGATACAGAGGCTCAAACGTGTCTTGAAATTTTTGTCAACGGGCCGCAGCTCTTCTGGCGTTATTCGGTCCCACTCCCGGTACAGAGATTTTTTCAATGACTCCAAATATTTATGGGGCCGAGCACAGGCCCTGGCCTCCAAAATCGACCACACGCTGTAGTCCATCGGGTTGAGATTCGGTGAGTACGGCGGCCATTCCGCAGATGTGATGAAACCTGGAAAATGGGCTTTGCACCATTCCTGAGTCGTTTTCGCCCTGTGGGCCGGCGCGGAATCCTGCTGTAACGTCCATTCCGGATCGCCGAGGTGCTGTTGGGCCCACAGAAGTACGACGGCTTCGAGAATGTCCCGTCGATACACTTCTTGGTTGACTTTGACCCCTTGATCCACGAAAACCGTAGCAAATCCCATTTTCCAGGTTTCATCGCATCTGCGGAATGGCCGCCGTACTCACCGGATCTCAACTCTATGAACTCCAGCGTTTGGTCGATTTTCGAGGCCAGGGCCTGTGCTCAGCCCCATAAAAGTTTCGAGTCGCTGAAAAAATCTCTGCGCCGGGTGTGGGACCGAATGACGCCAGAAGAGCTGCGGCCCATAGCCGAAAATTTCAAAATACGTTTGAGCCTCTGAATCGGCTCAGAGGGTGGCCACTTCGAAACTTCTTAAATATATGAATACTAAAGGTCTATGTTCTGGTTGTTATCATTTGGTTTTTCAAAGTTCGTCGATTTGACAGAATTATAATAAGAAATGTTTAACTCCGTTATTTCTAGTCACCCTGTATTTCATAAATAATGATCAACTCGTCGTTTCTGTATCTATCTTCATAATCGTTGCAATTAAGCTTGTCCGGGGGGCTCGGAAGTTTGGAGGAAAGGATCTGGAACGTAACGAAGTGACTGGCGACTGAAAGGAAGCCAACGGAATATGTAAATGTTTCGGCTTAAACGGTACCAAAAGGAAGGTGTACGGTCGAAATATTCAGGTGTCGTCGAATCGTTGCTCGACGATTATTCGACCGGCACGAGTTTACCTTGCCGATTGCAGTCTTCGTTGTGAATACTGCATCAGTTCAGCTCTGACGTAAGAGTCTTCTGCCGTCTGCCGCGGCAGTAAACTCGATCCATTCACGGTAGAGGAATGAAGAAGAAGAAGAAGAAGAAGAAGTATCTCTAGAAGAATCGGCGGTTCTCTTCAAATTGCAATCGTGCGAAGGAGACGGAAACAACAATGAGGTGGGAGGAGTAGGAGTAACAGTGGGAGTAGGAGTAGGAGTAAAAGTAGGAGTAGCAGTAGGAGAAGGTGGAGGACGAGAAGAGGAGGAATAGGTGATGGCGCGAGAGGCGAGGGGACAAGAGAGTGAGAAAACATGAGCGAGGATTGGAAAGAGGGACGACAGAGGCGTTTCGTCAGAAGGATTTCGGAGGTTTAGGTCGGACGAGAGGAGATCACGAGACTTCCGTGTTCTTCTACCCTTCTCGAGACTGTAAGCTTGTCTCGGGACATGCTTCGAGTTACAGCAAAGTCTACCGGGCCTATTTTTAACCCACCTCGTTTGATAACACTGCCACTCCCCAAGCTTGCGCCATAGACTTTCAAATGTACCATTATCAATGGAGTTAACCAACCCCTTCCGCGAAAACAGTTCCCTTCTAACAGGTTCGGGAACCGTCTCACACATTTTCCAGTCTGATTTCGGTACGAAGTATGCATAGTCGCTCGTAAATCTTCTATATAGACTCACTCTACGCCATTTTCACGCCGTAAATTCGCTATAACTCTGCCTTCCTTCTCAGCATTTAGGATTTTCCTACTAGCCCTGCATTACTTCTAGTTTCCCTCCACCGCCTCGAATATCTCTCGTTCTCGTTTACCCAAGTTCTTAGTAAATAGAAACACTTACGTGTCTTCGTAATTGGCGATCGAACGATAGGCTTCCAGGGATAGTTTTTCAATTGAATTTCAAAATTATTGGTACTCTTTGAATGGCATCGGAAAGTATTCAATGTAACGTTTCATAGAAATGATGAGAAACTATTTATTTGTGCCAATAAGCCGTTATGAGATCGTAACAAATTGTTTTGCTCCAAAAGTGATTGCGGCAAGCTAGACAGTTATTACTAGACTGCGGATCTTTATGCAATTACGGCAAATTTTCAAAAACTGCTAGCACATAAAATACAACAGTATTACACAACCACAAAAAATAAGATTTCATTTGATTCCACTTTCTCTTAAAATTCGTCTACAAAAATTGCAGGTTGCATAAACATGCGCAGTCTAGTACAGTCTAGTACAAGCTAGTACATATTATTGAAAATTAAAATTGAAATGTATATCTTCAAATAATAGATTTTTAACATAAACAATATAATACATTTTTCTAAGGAATGACGATCTTCTTCGCCAAATCAGTCGCGGTAAATTTAAATTCTCCATTTCACAACTACCGAAGTTAGAAAGTCGCTTTTATGGAAAGATCTGTACACGTTCGAACAAAAACGGTTCTAAAAATCCGAATAATCGTAGTCGTGTCATCTTTGTAATTGGGTGAAAATTAATCAGAGCATGAAAGAAAAAGAGGAAGAATGGGCATAAAATCAAGGGGGAATATCTACTCCTTTTCAGGGGTCTTTGCGCGCGACCTCCAATAACGAGATACATACAGCTTGTGCTGCGTTAAGTGACCGTGATTTTGCCTCGTTGTGGGTGACCATCGCTATTTCCCCTAGTTCGTGGAATCAGCTTCGCGAAGTGAGCCCCTGGCGTTACGTATCTAAAATAAACAAACGTGACCGAGACCTGTATCTGATTCGCACTCAATGCAGGAAAAACAGACTTGAGAAGTTCTAGAACACTATCTTTCTTGATAGCTGACCAGATATGATCTCGAGAGCCACGCTCAATTAATGTACCCCCTCTGCATTAAGATATCTCCGTTTAGATGGTCTATCCAGTACATTATCCGGATTTTCCCCTGTAGCATCTTCCAATTTGAGAAGGGCGGCAGGACGCTCGAAAGCAGTGGAAGCTGTCTCGTCTTTGCTTTCATTAGTTAGGGACTGTTTAATATACAACAATGATTTCCTATTATCATGTCGCAATCACAATTTTTCAACGATAAAAATAATCAATCGAAGATTCATCAGAGGGTACGTTCTTATTAAAATAATAGGGTGCGTGTAGACTTCTGATACGCAGTGTACATGGGTGTTCATCAAATAATATGCAAAAAAGATTTTCCAAAAATTATAATTTACAAGGTTAAATGTAAAAATAAAAAAGGCATTCCCTAAAACTTTTTTGTTTGGGCCCTTAATGAAAATTTAAAATATATGTTTTGTAGATCTATAGTAGTTACACACATGCTGAAAATTTCATTGAAGTCGATTAACATACACACGAGCTACAAGCGGTTAAAAATGGTGAAAATCGTAGTTTCCCACGAATTTTGATCAGTTTCTGCTTAAAATCCACAGAATCGTACATCTTTCGATGCCTGTCGTTTTTTCCTGCGCCAATCGATTTCGATGAAATTTTCAACATGTGCATAAAGAACATAGATCTAGAAAATATATATTTTACATTTTCATCAAGGGCCCAAATAAAAAAGTTTTAAAAAATGCCGTTTTCATTTTTGCATGCAACCTTGTAAATTGTAATTTTTTGAAAATCTTTTCTGCATATTTGTTCGTAATCTAATGCTTCTAATTGATTATAAAAAGTCAGGTCATTTGGTACAATTCTAAAAAAGGTATTAGTTTTTAAAAGGTGTACGAATACTTTGTACACCCACTGTACATACGTCACGATAACAGGAAATCATTGTTGTATATTATCTCTCCGCGGCGTCGCATAATTCGAGAAACACAGTGCAACACCAGAGAGGATGGAAAAAAGTTTCTTTTCGCCCTGATTGGCTGATGAATCGCCGTTGCGACGGCGCTGCCTTCGCAATCGAACCTGTGGAAGGGATAACACAGAGCGAGTGCGAGAGTATACGTATACACTGTACGCGCGAGAGCTAGCTCTTGCTTTGATTCTGCTTCACTTGTTCATTCCTTCTTCTTTTTCCCGAAGGCCTGTGCATTGCTGCCAGTGTAATGAAATGATAGGGATAGAAAATGTGACGTCGGCAGGGTCACAGAAGAACGATGTTACAGCGAAAATACATGTACCCTATAAGATTTATACATATTTATTATTCGACAACGCATCTCGTCACGACAGTGTATATTGAACTATAATCAAACTCTAATTCGTATACGTCCAGGGTGAGTCGCCTAACGTTGTCACCTCTAAAAATCTTTGTTGTCTTCAAAGATACATTAAATGTCTGAAGGACAAAGTTGAATGGTTCAGTAGGGCTCACATGATGATCACCTTCATTTTTTTTAAACACCTACAATGATAGTCCCTTTCATTAGGAATTCGGTGACTATAACTACCAGACTGCGGATCTTTATGCAAAATAAAAATGTCTTACCTGAATTGCAACAAACTGGAGTGAAATAGAAATTTATTTTCATCCCTATCATGTTCAGTAGGTTGAGAATAATAAAACAGTATGTTTAAATTTTTCTAATATTTTTGCTATCTTAAATTACACCTACACATTTTTGTCATAAATGCATAAAATCCGCAGTCTAATAATTACCCATGCACGTATAAACTTTCCAAGTAGCTCCTAGTCCATATAAGAGGCACAGAACATCATTATTTTGCATTAACCATTAAAAATTCGCAGTCTACTCGTTAATCACTGACTGATTTCCGAGGCCCCTTATGTGTAGACTTCATACTCAGGCTTTAAAAACAACAAAGACATTTGAGGTGGCAACGTTAGGTGACTCATCCTGTACATGTACATATTATATTCAAAGTTATTTAATTTTGCCAAGCAACATTTTATTTACGTTCCGCTATTTGAAATTTATTTTCATCCCTATCATGTTCAGTAGGTTGAGAATAATAAAACAGTATGTTTAAATTTTTCGAATATTTTTGCTATTTTAAATTACACCTACACATTTTTGTCATAAATGCATAAAATCCGCAGTCTAATAATTACCCATGCACGTATAAACTTTCCAAGTAGCTCCTAGTCCATATAAGAGGCACAGAACATCATTATTTTGCATTAACCATTAAAAATTCGCAGTCTACTCGTTAATCACCGACTGATTTCCGAGGCCCATTATTTGTAGACTTCATACTCACGCTTTAAAAACAACAAAGATATTTGAGGTGGCAACGTTAGGTGACTCATCCTGCACATGTACATATTATATTCAAAGTTATTTAATTTTGCCAAGCAACATTTTATTTACGTTCCGCTATTTGAAATTTATTTTCATCCCTATCATGTTCAGTAGGTTGAGAATAATAAAACAGTATGTTTAAATTTTTCTAATATTTTTGCTATTTTAAATTACACCTACACATTTTTGTCATAAATGCATAAAATCCGCAGTCCAATAATTACCCATGCACGTATAAACTTTCCAAGTAGCTCCTAGTCCATATAAGAGGCACAGAACATCATTATTTTGCATTAACCATTAAAAATTCGCAGTCTACTCGTTAATCACTGACTGATTTCCGAGGCCCCTTATGTGTAGACTTCATACTCAGGCTTTAAAAACAACAAAGACATTTGAGGTGGCAACGTTAGGTGACTCATCCTATATACGTACATATTATATTCAAAGTTATTTAATTTTGCCAAGCAACATTTTATTTACGTTCCGCTATTTGAAATTTATAGCTTGGCTCGGTCGCGCGGAATACGCTGCACACATACAACGTACCCGTTTACCAATTTCAACGTACAAAACGGCCCAGACCTGAATATTTCATCTTGAACGAAAAGCACCGAGACTTTGGTCTCACATATTAAAGGTTCCTGTTAAACAACTCCCATGTAATCACATTCCAGAGTATATCGTAGCCGCCACGGCAGTACTGTTTGCGCAGTGGTCGAACGAAGTTTCCTTACAAATTTTTCGGTCCGAAACACAGGGGGAAGCCGAGTGGTGTTGGTTTTCGCGAAAAAATTCGTTGAAAATTTCATCGTGCTCAGCACGCCGCCATTCGTTGCAACGAGCGCCCGCTGTAGCACGGATCGGAGTCACAGCTGCAGTCCTGACTGCAGCCACGCTGCTAAACTCGCCAGTGCAGCCAGCAGCACACGACGACGACGGGAACGTTCCGTCCGTGTGGGATTTAGAGGGTTTATGTTGCCAGGGGAAGGCTTGTAAAAGCTTCCGTTTACGGCGCGGCCCGAGTTCCATCGGAGGAATCGATCTTTCCAGTTATTTCTGACTGTTTAATTTCGATCTATACAATATGTACTCGCAGATTGTTGCCATTTTTTTCTCCGGCAACATTCTTTCGGCACGCTATTCTTTTTTTTTCGGACAAAATTACCTTCGGCCTCGGGAGGATTTGTAGTTTAATGCACGACGATCGCGCGCGATGAATTTATCGCTAGCCGTAGACACGTGCACGGATCCTAATTAACAAACCGTGTTCGGATCGTGTGAAAATTTAGTCATTTATTTCGAACCGATTACGCTCCCATCGGCGATTATTTACGGTTGACTCATCGGCAAAAGAGGATTTCGGGGCTTTGGTTTGTTCTGCATTCTGTACTCTGTACTCTGTATCCTGTATTCTGTAACGAATAGCGGATGCCTCCTTTCATCGCAGCGCTTTGGATCGTGTCGATGCACAGAAGAATCACAGAGCTTGTTATATAAAACGTGAAATAAACATCCAAAGAGCCGAATTTCCTGAATGACGTTGAATCTTTTTCAACATTTGTTTGCCATTCAAAAACGATTTGTTCTGTTGGTTTTGAATCCGTTTTATTTTTATGAAGTACTTATTCATATTCAGAGTTTTCAATTGTGCGCGAAAGTTCGTTTGTTCTGCCGGGTGCTTCGGAAAACTTTCGTAACGTTCGTTTAAGAAATAAATTAAAGAGGGCAAAACAACGAGAGAAAGAACAGCGGTTCTCAACCTGAAGTTCGAGTTCCGTTTAAATTACATTTTCATATTGTGTTAATGATGTAGAAAATAGTTTAAACAATTAACGATAGAGGTACGCGGGCAAATGCAAGTGATTCAAATGTGGAAACATTGCAGCCTTACCTCTTTTCTTCCTTCCCGAGTGTCGGTGTATGTATATTGCATATATTATTCTTGGTATGTATTCTAGATTCCAGAAAAAAATATTTATGATATACGCAGACGATTCGTGTAACTCGATCGGTGTACTAGGTGTGCGATAAATTTAGCTGGAATTTGATCCTCGTTACAGATTCTAATTTACCGTAATTATAGTAGACGATGTGACAGACAGTGGAAAGATGATATCGCCTAAGCTGTCGGGGTACAATAATTGATTTGCTCGTGGAGTAATAATTATGGTTAATGGACTAATCGGTTCATTGGTGAACAAAACGATAACACAATCAGTCCGGTGATAATGTGTTCGTCGCGCTGACGTGACAAATGGAGAATATCAGGGAGCTCTTGGTCCAGTGTTTAACAAAATCGTCTTTGAACATTATAATTAGACAGCAAAAGGTGCAAACAAAACACCGGAATCAACCCGAACACGGCCCTCACATCCGAAAACCATTACAACAAACACTATCGAATTGCTTACGGATGTTCTGGAGGTACAATGAGAGACAAAAGTACAAGAAATTCGGAATCCATCAATATATTGGCAATGAAAGCCATTCATGAGTATATTTTTGTTTTTGAGTGTTTCTAGTTGCGTTTTTTCAAGGTTTATATATATATAAATAGCGTTTGAAGGAGAATTTTATGAATTCTCCATTGGGAAGACCAATCTTCTCCAAGAAGACGTGTTAAAATGTGCAAACTTTAAGTTGCTATAATTCTTAAACGGTGCAGTGAATCGAACCCAAACTTTGGTAATTGCATTAATTTAGTAAAAATTACATCTTGTCAAATTTTCAAAAATTTTCTTGCGTTTTTATATAGGTACCTCCAGGACATCCTTAAAGAAATCAACCACCTTCACAATATCTAAAAACACCATAGAAGTTTGTCGTGCGGCGTTAAACCTTAATTAAGAAAAAAATTTTCTACGTGAATTGCAGCAGCCTGGAGTGAAATGGAGATTTGTTTTCTTTCTTAACACTAGCAGTACCGGGTACAAAATGTGTTTAGATTTCTCTGTGCTTGCCATCCTTTATTCTTAGAGAGCTTATAAGTGGATCGGATGATAATAACATATGCCGTATAATATCTATATTTGTCTTTTTGCGGCGACACATTCGAGAGTTTTCAGCTCGTGATTTCCGGAAGACTATTATTTGCTTCCTGCGGCTCTTCTGGATACAAACCAATTGGTGACAATTCAAATGTAGCAAGTACTTCACTTCCATATTGCAGTACCTTATTAACTGATGAAGGTAGTTTATACCATGGATAAATTTTAATAAAATTGTTTTCTTTTTAATTTTTTTACAATTTAAAATTGTGCGGTTTAGGGTTTAAGGTTAAGAAGTGTCGGCCACTCAGCTGGGACATGCAAATTTATGGTATGGGCGGATGATGTATTGGAGTTGTGGGTGATCACAATAAACGAGTCGCGGATTAGACAAAGAAATGAATAACTGTTTAATAAGTAGATATTGAATTGAATAATTACAGTAAGATGTTTTATCACAAACTCTCGCGACATGTGTTTCGCACAACGGTCTCTCTCTCTCTCTCTTTACTCTCACTTCGTCTCACTCTTAGTTCTCTCTCACAATATATCGATGTTTGTTCTCTCGCGTTTCGTGGCATACCAACCGCTTTCCCGGTTCTCGCTCGCAACGTACTCAACATAAACATTATAGAACATAGAATGACATCCACACAGCATGCTTTCAATATACATATAACCTAATGTCTTATTCTCATCGCGTCTCGCACCTAAAACCTAATCCACAGGAGTTATTGGATTTTTTAGATAAGGATTCTTGATTTCTTGTGACAGTTAACGATTTTCGCGCAGCACGTCATCAAAGTATAGTACTTCACGAACATTTAAAAAAAAATTCCAATGGAATCGATGAAAAACTGAGTTGTCGGCAGATTTTTGTCCAAAAAGATCGGTTTCTCGCCCACTGTGCCTCGGCGCGGTAGACAGTCCTAAAAAGATGATGTCGGAAACGCGATCACTGTCCGTGCAGAACACAGGCTGTCGGACAGTAAACGCGACTTTACTGTACAACGGTATTTATGAATTTTTCTAATGTTTTTACCACCAGGTCGTCAAGTATGAACCTTGACAAATAAAACAGAAATTTTAAACACGTTTGTCAAGTTTGATACCTAACGACCTGATATTTGAAACTACACTTCCTCGTTTTTTGTAATCAAGTATGAACGTCAGCATTAAGTTTATTGATGGACTTTGCTTGTAAAACGATTACCGTTGCCGGTAAAAATAGGAAATTAGACGGATGCGGAGAGATGTAGTTTTAATCGCATCTTTCCACGCCTCTCCTTCTCTTTTACGACACCCGTGGTAGTCGCCGACGAAATGTGCAACGCGGAGCGCGTCTCGTTTTGAGAAAACGAGTTTAATCAATACCGTGTAGCAGAACTCTGCGGGCCGTTTGCAAAGGTGCGGAACATTACACTTGGAAAACTGTCCATTTACGATGCGCCGACTGTGAAGCGATGGTTAACGAAGGGCTGAAGGGTTTTTTGCTTCCGAAGCTCGAGAAGATTGCGTCGGATAGTGCATTCTGTAAAAGGCTCGGTCGACGGCGATACTTCTAAAAAAATATTGCACAAAAAAAATGGAATCCGAACGCTGGTACATATCGTTCTGGCTTGACTCGTCCAGGAATTGAGCCGAAAATTAATCAAATATTCAACTGAATAATCGGGCTTTTCATTGTCGTCTGTTGGTGGGTCTTCGTCGAATACATTCATTTAAATAGGTATACGATCACTTCGAATTAGACTGCGGATCTTTATGCATTTATGAAGAAATTGGTCGATCGGTCGCTTAAAAATTCAAGAATGTTGTAATGCTGCTTTTAATGTAACATAGTCGTTAAGGGATGCAATCAATTTTTATGTTATATTCCTGCTTCCCACAATCAACGGAAAACATTTCCATTTTGCATAAAGAAGATCCGCAGTCTACTTCGAATAAATAACAATAACTTCGTTACTTCGTAGCTGTGTAAAGAACACAGTACAATATTGTTACACAGCCTAAACTTTTTTCTGGTTACGTGCCTTTTAAAAATTAATTCCTCATTCGATCATTGAAGCGGTGCCCAAGTTTTATTGCGAGGACACAAGTATCTACATAATGTCTCTGTGTGCACTTTTTGTATACAATTCTATAATATTTCATATAATCATTTAATTAGATCAAATGGTAGAAAATGGGATGGATTCGTTATAACGTTATAAAGAAGTTGGTTGAGTGAAATATAAAACTGCAAAGGATCAAAAGATTTCAAGAATACCATAATGTTGCTTTTGATGCAACGATGTCATTAAGGGATGAAATCAATTTTTATTTTATTCCTGCTTCCCCCACGATAAATGCGGAACATTTTTATTTTGTATTGGGTTGGCAAATAAGTTCGTTCGGTTTTTTACATTGGAATAAATGACAAAAACCGAACGAACTTAGTTGCCAACCCAATACAAAGATGCGCAGTCTATAGTTATAATTTTTACTGTTAACATAGATTCTCAGTCTAGGTCTAGGATACTAAAATCAATACAAACGGGATGCAAATAGTGCAAATCCCTAAAAATTTCGTTTCGCCATACCCTGAGATGAGATTTGACGATCAAGATGATTTTAGGGATTTCGGAAATTCTCAAGGGGTTAAAATTCGCGAGTGATTCTAAACTGATATCACGTTGACGAAAAACGAATGATCCGTGGGTACAGTAGAGTAAGCACTTAGTTCACTACAGGATGTGAAAAGAAATTTTTTCGAAAATTCCAATTAGTCGGAATTGTAGAGAAAATATACTTTTGTAGATCTGTTTCAATTAAACGTAACCTGAAAATTTCGTCAAAATCAGTGGACGTTGCAATGAGCTAAAAGCGTTTAAAGATGGTAAAAATTGCAGATTTTCACGATTTTTCGGCCTATAACAGCAGTAAATCTAAGAATTCTTACATCTTTCAGTGATTGTCATTTTTCCCAGCATCAACCGATTTCGATGAAACTTTCACAATGCATATAACCCACACAGATCTGCAAAACATATTTTTCAAAATTTCAATATAGGCCCGCATAAAATAATCGTAAAATGCAACATTTAGTATTTCCTCTACAATTCCGGTCAAATGCAATCTTTGAAAAAATTTCTTTCCACATCCTGTAGTAAACTAATCGCTGTAGCTTTCCAAAAAAGTTTAAATCGCATAGTCCAATATTTGAAAAGATACGGTGTTTTTAAGAGTGTTCGAATATTAGTGGGAGTCACTCTGTACTTGGCAGTTGGATCGATCGCAAGGTCCGATGATTACCAAAACCACGGGAGTACTTTCACGAACACCCTGTATGACCGTAGACGACGACGTGGGCCTGCGAGGAAACCGGTCTTGAGGCTCTCTTGAAGTCGTCGACTCGTGACCTTCAAAGCAGCAAGCCGCAGAGCACTGCTATGCAGTTACCATGCAATATTGTGCTGCCCCCTTGGAAGCAACCCACGAGTTCTCTCGACTTTTACGGCTCGTGAACTCTATCCCCGGCTAGCCCGAGCTATATTGAGACGGGCAGACTAGGATAGTTTCTTCGCGGAGTTTGAAATATATCGGGCAGAGCGAGGAGAACGGTCTGATTCCCTCGATTCCAGCGCTTAGCCACGGAAATTACACTGGCAACCCGTTGCAACTGTTCCCCGTAACCGATGCACAATCGCTTTCTCAGATCTCGACGGACGGCTCCTTCATTTTTTCAGACCTCGCGAAAAGCGAAAGAAGTAGAAAAGCACCCCCTCGTTTCTCGCCCCGATCGACTAAACGATCAGGCAGTAAAATATTATTTATTGCTAGACCGTGGATACCAATGCGTGATTATGGGATAATTTACAGGTGAATTAGGTAATCGGATATATACCAGTGTTTCCCAACCTTTTTTGTGCCAAGTCCCGCATAGCTCTTCCAAAATTCTTCTATACAGCGTGTTCATTTGAAAACTTTCCAGCCGAATATCTCGAAAAGTATGAAAGATATTAAAAAAGTGTAAAACACGTGTCCAAGGATTTCAGGGGGAAACAGGGGGGCAGTATCATTTTTTTATTTGGGTGGCGTTTCAAGGTCATTTGAAGGTCAACTTTGTTTTTTCAAATGGAAACCTATGAAAATTGCTGGTCTTTTTACGTACAATAAGATCGCATAATAAAAAATATAGGTTTCCATTTGAAAAAACGCCATCCAAATAAAAAACTGATACTGCCACCCTTTTTCTCCCTTGAAATCCACGGACACGTGTTTCACACTTATTTAATATCTTTCATACTCTTCGAGATATTCGGCTGGCATGAAAAATTGAATTGTTCACTGAAGAAGAACTTAAACGATAGGTTTCAGGAAGAAATTACTAACAAATTGTTGAATTGCCCCCCTCAACAATCAAATTGCCTCCTGTGGACCGTGGGCCCAACGTTGGGAATCACTGGGATGTGCATTTTCTTCCGAGAAGAGTGGTTCCAGTAGCTTTAATAACTAATAACTCAAAGCTTCATTCGTGCACGAGTTAACTTTGATTATTTATTGCGTCATAACGACGGCGTTAAACTTACCGCATTAAATCTTCTTACTGTCTATATGTAAATATACATTTTAATTCGTCATGTAAATTCATGTGTAGGAAATTAACATTCCAATTTATTCGAGAATTAGCAGTCGTTTGAAAGTTCTAATGCGTCGTCGTTACACATGTTTAGCTGGTTTTTGATTAGTTGCCATATTACGGAGAAAAGAAGTGTGTTTCTATCGCGTAACATCTGTCATCGTCGCATATTGAAAACTATGCATACATATGTGTACTTACACGTCGAAAAGAAATTTTCAGATTAGACAGACGCGCCGCACTGATTTACCAGATTTCCAGCGATCACTATCGCCACGGAAACTTATTCGATCAGAAAAAAGAATTCCAGGCGCGGACTTCAATTCGTTCGAGATTCAAACCACGTTCGGCTCGTTACCTTCGCAATTAAAAAACCGTCAATCAAAGTTTAACGAAGAATTCAATCGATTCGTTACATCGGCAAGGTGCTCCGCGCCGAAGACGGACGGGTAGGAAGACCGGCTGTTGAAGGAAGAATGGAGGGCAGGAATGAGAGAGCGGGATAGGTGCATCGTGTAGCGATGGGTACAATCCAGAATCATACCTTGTCACCGATAAGTAGAATGCGGATTTTATGCATCAATGGGAAAAATGGATAAGCACAATTTAAAGCAGTGGGCATATTAAAAAGATTTGAGGACATCGGTGTATTGGTTTCAGCTTAATCGGATAATTAAAAGAAGAAAAACATTTTTATTTCGCTCCTGTGTCTTGCAATTCACGTAGACATTTTTTATTTTACATAAAGGACATCTGCAGTCTGCCGATAAGTATCCCTCGTACTCTGCAGACCTGGTGCCACACTGCATTAATAGTCCTAAAAGGCGTCTAATTATTATTAGACTGCAGATCTTAATACACACGCAAAATAAAAATGTTTTGCATTGATTGTGAGAAGCACGAATAACGTAAAAATTGATTTTATCCCTCGACGATGTTGATAAAACCTATCTCTCTGTGTGATTTATACAACAATGCCTGTTTAAAAAATATTGGGTTGATCTGTTGCAATACTGTAATTCAAGCACAGTCAGGTTATTTTCAAATTTTCTACATACAGCTTATTGCTATGTATTGACCGATAAATATGTTGTGTTGTTATATACACCGAAGGGCCATTGTTTGTACGTTTATCGATATGATCGCGTGGTAATAACATGTTACGTATTTTATTGGTTTTTGGTTTAACACGTGCGTTCTCTGTGTGTGCAAGCTTTAATGGCAACAGGTTCGGTGTTCTACGAAATACTTTCCGCAGTTGTTCGTTTTTATTATTAGTAGACTGCGGTGATTTATGCAAAATGAAAATGTTATGTATTTGATTGTCAGAAGCAGGAATATAACATAAAAATTAATTTTTTCCCCTTAACGACTTTGTTACATTAAAAGCAACGTTACAACATTCTGGAATTTTTAGAATCTTTTACAGTTTTATATCTCGCACAACCAATTTCTTCATAAATGCGTGAAGGTCCGTAGTCTAATTATTATTTCACACTCTTCTCGCAATTGTGAGTCTTCATAATTATCTGATTATTCCGAATGTACGTATGAACTTTCTTTAACGGAGCAATTATGAAAGTATGAGATAATTAAATTTCGCCAGGAAGGGCATGGCGCAGACAATAAGCAAACTCGCAATGTCCGTCACCATTTGACGCGGCAACTAAAAGTTTCGGAGAAGAATCAGTAAAAATGCTTCAAATCGAATTCTCATGCGGCGTATTTTGATCAACGGTTACGTTCGAAATACTTTTACAGTTAGCCGCAGATCAAAGCGTGCCATTGTTTGTACTTTTATCGATACGGCCGTGTGTTAATAACCAGACTGCGGATCTTTATGCATTCATTGGAAAATGGAGTAAACGAAATTCAAAGTAGTAGGAAAATTTTGAAGATTGAAGATGTCGATACACGATCTCTCATCTATTAAAACGATTAAGGGAGGAAATAACATTCTATTTGGTTTCTATATCTTGCAATCGACGCAGACAATTTTTAATTTGCATATAAATCCGCAGTCTAGTAATAACATATTACGTATTTCATTGGTTTTTGGTTTAACACGTGCGTTCTCTGTGTGTTCGAGCTTCGATGGTAACAGGTTCAGTGTTCTACGAAATGCTTTCTGCAGTTCGTTTTTACTGCCGTGATAAAATGGAATTTCACGTTTTCATAATTACGTGATTATTCCAATTGTTATGTATGAACTTTCTTTAACGAAGCAACTATGAAAGTATGAGATAATTAAATTTTGCAGACAATAAGAAAACTGCAATGCCCGCCACCATTTCACTTTACGCGGTAAATAAAAGTTTCGTATAAGAATAAGTACAAACAATATGTTTCTTCTCTCGATCGTATTTGCTGATAATAAATTTTTAAATGTTTTCGGCGCAACGGTTCGATCGTTTATTACGAATTATAAAGCAACTTTGCTAATTGTGCAAACAAAATCAACGTTTCGATCCTAGTTTGGATCTTTTTCAAGATTTATTTGAATCGCGTCTGTAAATTAAATATGTTATAGTAATTTTGAAAAAATAAAACAGAAATATTGAAAGATTGAATGTAAGAAATATTGTTCATAAAGACACACTCACTTGCTTTGGGGAATATAGATTTATGGTAA
This sequence comes from Lasioglossum baleicum, assembly GCF_051020765.1. Taxonomy (NCBI): domain Eukaryota; kingdom Metazoa; phylum Arthropoda; class Insecta; order Hymenoptera; family Halictidae; genus Lasioglossum; species Lasioglossum baleicum. Next base: position 1,132,515 of record NW_027469081.1, on the reverse strand, counting down.
ATGTGCGACACGTGTGTTGCGTGCGTCGTACATTGTTGTCAAGATACTGATGTACGAAAGTATTTGAAACCGATCTAGGTTATATCAATCGATGTAAGGCGGTAAGCTTGAAAAGTAATAATATGTTCTTAAATCCACTCTTACGAATATAGCTTGTTGGTAAATCGTTATTAACGTTCACTTTTATTGGAATCAATTACATACATTTAATTGTACGTGAGAGAACAGTTGATGACAAAAGTGTAAAGTTTATTGGAATATTCATCCTAGAACATTACTGGTTCAGTAATGTTGCGTAATATTCAAATAAATGTTGAAAAAGATCCAAACTAGGATCGGAACGTTGCTTTATAATTCGTAATAAACGATCGAACCGTTGCGCCGAAAACATTAAAAAATTTATTATCAGTAAAAAAAAAATGATTGAAATTACGTTACGATCGAAGTTTCCGCGATGGAGGAGAGACGAGATACTTTTACAGTGAACCGCATATCGAAGCGCGCGTTAGTCCCATCGCTATGCCTCGTTTTTGCGAGGAAAGTTCGGGGACGCGACACGAACAGAAACGGCGCAGATTTTTCGCCATTGGCCATCGGTGCTCTCGCGGCGGTATCCAGTGGGAGGACCGGTTTCACAGTGGCTTAAATCCTGTTATGCCTGCGCGGCGTAAGCCGCTTGCTTTCACGGACGAGCGCGATTCCTCCGTGTGCGCCGCGTTCGCTGTCGTTCGCCTCGTTGCCATAGCCGTATCCGTATCCGTAGCCGTTGCTGTAGCACTGTAGCCGTTGCTGTAGCCGCTGTCGTACCCTGTGTGCTCGTCGCACTCATTTCTTCCCCTCTCTGGCTGTCCTCGAACCGCGACGCGGCTCGGCTCGGCTCGGCCCGGCTCGGCGTCACCGCGAGAGCTCGAACTAGAAAGCGCGAACGACCGAGCGAGCGAGCAAGCGTTACAGGGAAGGTTTTCACTAAAAATAGGACGCGCGGTCGGGTATTATTACATCGACAAGTCGTAAAGATCGCGAAAGGCGGGGACGCGGCGACAAGCCGTGGAGAAATTTTTCTCGCGTCGATAACGACCCATTGTCCAGTCCGCCGCTGAACGATACCCGTGAAAAAGAAGGGTTTACGAGCGGCTCGATCCGAGCCACGAAATTTCTCGGTCGTGTATTTTCATTATCGATTCGCTCACCGACACCTCCCGCCCTCCCCTCTCTCCCTCTCTTGCAAACTGTAACGACCCCTGGACAGGGTTATACTGTTATTATAAAATCGGGGGAAAACCCAGTCGAAATCGCCCCCTTTTTCACCCCCTTATCATCATTTTTGTTGTTTCGCGAAATGGATACGCACGAACTCGAATGTGTAGGAACGTATAAGAATTAGATGTTAGATACGTTGGTGTTGATGCCGATCGATCGTCGGCGACCAGCTGAGTCGATTTGGCGATCGTCTGCTCATCTCGCTGGTCGTCGTTATGAGCCGACGATCGGTTTGTTATTAACGACCGGCGTTCGTTTGAATTTGTATTAGGAATCAGTTTGGAATATACTACGAAAAACACATAAAGATCCGTTTACGTAAAGCTCCTATAAGTGCTTCGAAACGATGAAACCCCGTCCTGGAGTTATGTGGACGATAGTTCGCGTAATGACGGATGAGGTTCAATGAGACGGATCAAGTCCGGTATGAATTGGCGTGAATGTGTGTGTGTTATTCGTGTTGCAACAGTACTGGTATATTTTCATTGTCAAGTCAAGTGATTGCAACGGGGAATGGAAAGAATTCTTGTTCTTCGGTGGATTGTACAGTAAAGTCCCAATCTAAGCCGATTCTCGGTTCTGTGTTGTGACACAGATCATAGCGGCCGAGAAATCTAAAGAAACTTATTTATTTTTCATTATTTTTTTTATGGAACTTTGACCAACTTATCTGTGGCATTTTTCTAATGAAAATGTTGGTAAATATGATATAATTCCAATTATATTTACTTGTGTAATGAATAGACTGCGGACTTTATGCATTTATGACAAAAATGGGTACATACAATTGAAAACAGTGGAGGTATTAAAAAGATTTAAGGCCACCAGTGTACTAGTTTCACCTTAATGAGATAAGTAAAAGAAGAACGAAATTGTTATTTGGCTCCTGTGTCTTGCAATCAATGCAAACATTCTTTATTTTGCATGAAGATCCGCAGTCTAGTAATGAACGATGAAAGTTTTCGACGCAAAGGACATTCATTCGTGACAACATTCGTGTAGACGAATGAATAGAATCTTTCCCGAAAAATGAAAATTCCCGTTGTTTTTGGAACACACCACGTTTAAAGTATGCGTTAGGACTAGTATCAAACGCGTACGTATACGCAGTCTAGCGGTATGTGAGTGTTCACGTGCCAGCGACGTCTGTTCGAAAAGACTCCCTGAATGTGTAACGGTACGAAATTGTTCATTACTTTTCTCTTTTGTTAATAAGTTTGAGAAGTTTTCTTGTAAGTTGTTATTGTTCAATTTCTAACTTGAGTTTGAGGGCCCCAAAATTTTTACCGCTTGGGGCCTCCACTTGACTTGAGCCGCCACTGGTCGAATGTGTGGTACATATTACTTCCTGAGAAACTGGTGCACTGTAATTCTCAGAAGAAGAATCGTCGAGCACATTGCGAGTACACGCGAAACTTTGCCAGACCAATTTTCCAATTCATAGAGGCGTCAAGTTTCTAACATTGTCGCCGCTCGTCGCGGTCCTCGTCGCCGACTTTCCGAGGCAGTGTTAAGGAGATTTACAATCGTCGTTTCGCCCACCGTAAACGAAGCATTTTCGGGAGCAAACGATCGCAGTTAAACCCTCCCTGGAACGCCGCCGGGGAACATTTAAGGGAGCAACGGCGAAATTTTCGGGCGATCCGCTCGGATATGTTGCTGCGCGACGCCAAGAGATATCGCCAGGATAATAGCGTCGTTTTATACCGTGCTGATATATTACGGCTAACAATGTATTCAGACTGCTAGACACCAAATACGAAACCGAGCGCTCTCGTGCCATTTTTTCTGTCGTGTCTGGTCTGCGATCCAGAGTTCCCGGCAAACTGCTATGCGTCTGGATCCTTTCCGTTCATAAACCAGGAAATACTGCTACGTATAAAGTAAAACTTTTGATGTGGTGCAACTTCGCTAATTTGTTTAAGTGTTATCAATAGACTGCGGATCTTTATGCATTTATGAAGAAATTGGTTGGGTGAATGTGAAACGGCAAAGGATTATAATAATTCAAGATTATTGCAATGTTCTTTTGAATGTAACAAAGCCAGTGGCACTAGTTACCAAAGTGATGTAGACGGAAGCAAAGCGCAGCAGCCCAGTATTCGCAGACCGATAAGCAGTCATAGTAGCATCGATAAAGGATAACATTGAAATGACATCTGTCGATTTTGATGAATGGTGAAGGATTTCGTCATAAAAATGTTCGATATATTTTTCATATGCCATCGTTGATATTAAAGGATTGAAAACAGGCTTCAACGCTTTGTCTGTCACGTGTTATGCAGGGTGTCTCAGCCGAAGGAGGCCACCTAACAATATTTATGGCGTAATTTAAATGGTATCGAAGGAGGAATATCATAGAAGAACAATTTTTGCTATTTCGGTAAAACCGGTATTTCGGTTTCCTGGTTAAAATTGGGGTGGGAAAAATATTTATAAAAATGACTGTACCATTATACAAAATATTGTTTACATTATTAAATAATTCGGAATCTAATCGCTTCCTAAACATTTAGGTATTTCATATTCATAAAATTTTAAAAATGATAGAGAATGGAAATATTCTAGGTCGAATAAATGTTTTATTTCCGAGTTAAAGTAGCTCCGCGTGCAAAAGGTTAAAGGTAGAATAGTGAAACAGCAAAATCTTTGCGAGAATCGCAGTACTCATTCGCTAGATTCATTCCGTCGACTATTGGATAGAAATTAGAATACATCCGAGTGTATTTTAGTTGGCTCGGTCGTTTCATAAAGGGAATGGTTTCGGAATCGGTAGAGTAGAAGGAAAGAAGGAGAAAGAGGAAGGACGGGGATGGAGGAAGCGGAGGTGGAGGCAGGGTGAATTAAGAGGGGACTACGGCAAAGGTGGGTGACTAGAGTTATTGTGGGGGAAGGCGGGGGTTAATGGGTTTCGAGGACACTGGCGCTACACCAGGAGATCTCACGCTCCGTCTGTTAAGAATGATGAAGCCGCCTTTGTGAAGCGTTAAGTTCGAGGAATATGAGGCGCGAAAGGGATTTCTTCCGTGGCGGTGTTGGGCGTTGAATTTAAATCGACGGGTACGCCTGGGAATTGAAGGGAAAGGTCATGGCCAACGATTCGATACCCTTTAGCCCTCGATTTATCCATCGAAATTCTAACCTTTATCCGACAATAATTGAGTGGCGGTAGATAAATCTCCCCCGAAATTTCCATTTAAATGTTTAAATTTCATTTTCGCGTGATTTCTGGTTGAAAGGTTTCCTCGATCGGTAGACGACGAAGATTCTACATACTTATTATTTGTCGTTTCACCAATTTAAATACGTTTCCGTTCTACATTTCGAATCGAACGCAGAGATTGGCGGAAAGCATCGGCGCACAGTGGTCTAAACGGGCCATTTAGCTGGACAAAATTATTCTAGCATTATTTTAAGACTTGAAGCCATAGTTAAGTAGGTCATTGGATTCGTCTTGACGTCAGCTACAACAATATGAAATAAGAAATACTTAGTAGCATTTAAAAAATTAACATGATCATATTTTTTATTTAAAAAAAAATTATTGTCAAATTTTTTTATTGGAATTTATAGATGACCGAGTTTCGATTAACTTTCGTTGGAAATATTTTCTTGCCAGATTATCCGAAATGTTCAAAACATCGTGGTGACAATTGGGCATTTGCACCGAAAAGCTTCCGAACCGAACCTTTTCATTGAATTTAGCTGGCCAAAATTATTTATAATGTTTAATGATCCCGCAACGTTTTCAAATCACATATAGTATCATTTTGTATTTGTTTAAGTATTTTAAAAACATCATATTTCATCTAAAGTGTTTACGTCTGGAAAGCGTGCGCGCCCGAAACGCAAGGGCCGCTTGCCGCGATAAAGAAAATGCTGTGAAAAGAACGCGGGCAGACTCGGGCTACTAATTCTTGTTTTGCTGTAAGCCCAAACCTTTGACAATTACAACCGCGCTTAAAAAAATTCCCGGACGTACCCTGATGTACAACATAATTACTCATAAAGTGTTACAATCGTAACAAATCTTATTCATATACTAATCGTGTTGAAATGTAAATAATTACCAAAAGATATGCAATAAAAAGGTACAAAATTGATGGAAGTATAGTCCATACTTGCAAAACTTTCATACTGGAAAGAAATGTGTACAACATACTTGAAACATATAAAAACTGTGTCATCGAATTTTAGCAGCAAGACACGTACTACGAACATCTTTAACTTTCGACGAAGTGCAGCACTCATGGGTGCCTGGATGATAAAAAACATATTAATACATACATTGTCCCCCATATATTAAACAATAGCAAGCACCAAAAATGTCACACTTTAGGTGAATTTTTGAAATCGACTTTTGGCCAGCTAAATCGCTGAAAGGGACCACTGTGCGGCGCGGCGCACGAAAATATTAAAAAGGATCGTCAGGGCATCTTAAAGAAGAAAAGCAATTTTTTCCATGAGAAAGGCTATCTTCAAAACTTCCAACTTTAACTGTTTGTTACACTAATGGTTTTTATTAAATTTTATTAATATTTTCATTTTCGAGGTTGATGGATATTTAGGAAGCAATAAACACTCAACTGATATCTATATGATACAGTTGGTTTTTGGGCAAAATGTCACTAAATTTCGCGTTTTAGACCACTGTGCGGCGTCGCGTTGCGTCGACTACCATGCATCGGATCTACATATAAGCATTTCGAGGACGCTATGACTCATCGCGCGGTGACTGATTAGATACCAATCCATCTGCCGCGCCGCCACGATCCGATAGCCGCATCTACCGAGAGATTAATCACGTTCGATCTTGGTGATAAACGATTTCGGCAGCGGCGCTAATGATATTACCGATTCGTAAGTTGATTTCACGCGATCGAGGGATCGCGTCGCGAATCTGAGAGCTCGAATCGCAGAACGTTCTCTTTCGGCTCGGTAAACGTTTTACATTATCAGGTCGACAGCTGTTGGTTGCGTCATTGATCCGCTCGAAAAATTACGGTAAATTGTTCGTGCAACAGAACTCGAATGGTCCGATGTAAACCGACCGTGCATATATTTAGCCAGCCACATCGGAACCGCGGTGTACAGTGAACCCATGCTCCAAATCGTTTCACGGAATCTCACGAAAATGTTTGCTTTCAAATATCGAACAGAAGACCGGCGTAAATTATTTCACGGATCAAATTTCATTGCCTCTCGAACGGTAGCTACGGGTCTCGTAGAACATGACAACTATTTGCGGTTACTTAGAGATTGAGGTCAAGTTTGAGACGGAATCCCTAATAATTAGGCTGCGGATCTTTATGCAAAATAAAAATGTTTTACATCGATTGTGGGAAGCGGAAATAAAATAAAAATTGACTTCGTCCCTTAACGACATTGTTGTATTAAAAGCAACGGTACAACATTCTCGAATTCTTTTTATCTTTCACTGTTTTATATTTCACCGAATCAATTTCTTCATAAATGCATAAAGATCCGCAGTCTGCTAATAAACGAATTAATTTTAGATCATTTACAAAGGATTCCGAAGGTGACTCGTTCAGTCATTGATCTCGCGTTAAAGGACTCTTTAATTTGGTTTTTCAACTTGCCGTCGATCCTGTTCATAATCGAAGATGAAGTTTGATAATGCGCTTCGCGGGAAAATGCATTCGGCGCAAACAGGACTACGTTTACATTCAGAGTTTGGTCAGAAAAACTTGCATACATCATTGACAACTCTCTCACGGAGGTATAACAAACAGAAAGCACTATCCTGGGTGGGAAACGAGCACTATTGGAATAAATAATGCGCCGGCCAATGAAATATTTAAAACGAGCCGGCTGGACGGTCAATCAATGCGATCTACATCGAGATTCTATGATAATTATCCACGAACGAAATGTGATTATCGGACAGATGTGGTCGGTACGTGTCAGCGGCCAATGGTCGGCATACGTAGAGCGCGTATACAGGTCGGCCCACGAACGTAGCTGGGCGCTGAAACAATTCACCCCGTACGCTCAACGTCCTGCTGCATTTTATTGCATTTGCATGAGCATACAGCTCGTCGAAATACGTGCGTGCGCGTGTCGATCGTTAAAGAGTGCTGCTCGGCTTCCCACGCTAAGCTGGCGAGAAAGAGTGACGACTGCGACGATCTACGACAACGTCGCACGGCGCCGCGGCGCGCCGCGGCGGCAGCGTCGACAACGCTGACGTCTGCTATATGTATGTATAATACGGTCACATTTATGTGTATGTACTTAGGCCAAGAGTTTACATACCCGTCGGAGAGGAGTACCTTGCTTTTTCACGTTTAAAGAAATCAGTTCCTTTCGTCGAATTATCAGACTTGAACAATCAGTTAACCCTTCGCACTGAAATTAAACATTTCTTTCGCGACCTAGAATAATTCCATTCCATATTAACTTTTTTCTTTGTATGAAATATGAAATTGATGTAATTGATTAGAGTAGACTATGGATCTTTATGCATTTATGAAGAGATTGGCTGGAAGGAATATAAAACAATAAAGGATTAGAAAAATTGCAGAATAATGTTGTGTTTAATGTAACAAAGTCATTAAGGGATGAAATCAATTTTTATTTCATTCCTGCATCCCGCGATCAATTCAGAACATTTTTATTTTGCATAAAGATCCGCAGTCTATTGATCAGAGATACTAGTATATTTAATAATCTAAACAATGTTTTCAGTGTCGAGGATTAAAAGCAACGAAGCTGTTCCGTTTTATTGAAAAACGTAGCTTTAATTGAGCTTGTGATATACACAGGATAATCTTTCAAATCATTTACACGTTTACGTCAACCGTTGAGCTCTTTGATAAAAACGATGCCCCTAATGCTCTCTCTTCTAGATATGTTAACTCCGAACAAAGTGGATAGCTGAACAAGTCACTGAAATTCCAGATGAAATGAAAAGTTGACTTATATTGAATGCGGTTAACGGAGCAGAACTAATTATAGTCGTTTGCGTACTTTACGCGGCGTTGTTCGTGTAACACGTGGCTACGCAAGATACTAATATTCGTTGCTCTTTTTTTACACGATCCGTCACTATCTGTTGTCACGCTTCAATACTCGCTCCAACGTTTCTTAACACATTACCGACCGGTGGTTATTGTATAATTTTGAAGAATCTATGGTACATGGCTAAACACTTTTTAATGGAACCTTCAATAGCAACAACAATTTTCATTATGAACTAACAAGTCACCCTTAATGACATCATCTAATAGTTTCATTTAAGATTGCAATGTAAAAGAAAATGTCTGTGCTTTCTTTTGGTACAGCACAATTATTGAAAATCCTATTAATAGGCTTCCGGTAGGTAAAGTGTTAATATACAGTGAGTGTCGAAAGTATATTCGTACACTGATAAATTTCAAGCGAAACTGTGAAATTGTTGTTTATTAACTATTTTTTCTGTAAACAATGAATATGTACACATTCTGAGATGTCTATAGAATAGATAGAATGCAAAAAAAAAATTAATTTCTTGATTAACTTGCGAATTTAATAAGGAAAAACAAAAAATCGACTGAAAGACTTCTCAGAATATGTACCTATTCATTGTTTACAGAAAAAATAGTTAATAAACAACAATTTCACTAAATCCTGTACGAATACTTTCGACACCCACTGTATATACCTGTGATAAATAAGGAAACTGTGGTATACCCAGTGTCGCCAGTAACGTCCCAAACTGATCGGTTTTACCTCCCCTCCTTTTCCCCATTCCACTATCCCATTCCAGCACCATGAGCATACTCCACATCCCCCACTAAGATTGTAGACTGTAGACATATTATTCTGGTCATCGGAGAAGGGGTAAATTGTATTCCCCTCGATTTTCTCGATCTGGCGACACTGTGCATGCCTGCAGTTGACAGTTTCATGCACACCGACCTATTATATCATTGCCGGAGTCAAAACTGCTCGAACTCCTATTTCCCTCCGATTTCTCCGCGAAGAATTCACGTCATCAACTGTACATCCTCCATGCTGTCATTGCCACCCCTTTTCCCCATCGAGTCTTTTGCGCCCATTTTCTGCCCTGTCTCTTCTTGTCTCGTTCGAAACCTCTTTCCTTTCGCTTCGATCACGCCGAGACAGCTCTCCTCGACGACGCTAGACCACCCTTCCGGCCACCGTTAGCATCGCCTAACGATTATCGACTCGCCGATATCGGCGCTCTTGTTATCAGCGATTCATAGTTAGGAACGTCGCCGGCATAGTTCGCACCACGGTTCCGCTTTTCATATCGAATCGTGTGATTTCATTCTTCGAGTCGGTATAAGACCTTTTCAAAATCTATCGGCCCTGCTGATGTAAGCCTGGAATACATGATTCTCGAATTTTAACGACTACGTCCACCTTTCTCTTTGTTTAACACGGTCCTACTCGGTAAAGGAGGGATTCTTATCGATCGTAAATTGTTTGAATAAACTTGGAATAATGTTTTCGGCGCAACGGTTCGATCAAATTCTACATTATATGTATAGCTATGTTGTAGGAAATTTAAACGTTTCGATTCGGATGTGAATCTGTTAACGTCCTAAGACCACGTTTGCTATAGAATTGTATTCCGTTAGAGGAAAAGAAAGGTGGTATGTTTAACAAAGCTAGAATAACGAAAACAATGCATTTATCACTTATAAAACTCCGTGAGAATCTAAAAAGCAAATAATTCAGTCGCGAAAAGTTCACAACGTATGGATTTTTTTACCTGAGCCGTTACAGCTGTCCCTAACAGAAACGTTAAGGAACTAGAAATATATCGGCATATTTTACTAACCTTAATGAATTCAGACGTCTGTTATTACTATGCATACTTCACTTCGCATGCAATTGTTTCGAAAACCAAACAGATGGTATGGCATCCGATGTTCACTTTCATCGAAAGTATATAAACATCTTATTTTTTATGTTTTTCTTGAAAAATGGTCAACTACTGGTACCTTTACCTTATGTGCTAGGTACGTCACCTGCTTGCCATATTACACTGTGTCCCAGAAATCACGCTACTTGAACAAGGCATAACTACATATACATACTCGTATTTTGGTTTTACTCTTCTCGGCCGTCGGCGCGGCGCGACGAGACGCTGTACTGTTGCTTAGCAGACGAGAGATAGTTCCGAGCTACCGAGAGGATAACGACACGAACTCGAACGTTTATGTGACTGGTTATGGTTATACGAACGAGGAACATGTACCTATGTACACGTGTACATACCACATATTTATAAAGGCTCGCAGGCTTTGGTTCTATTCACTCAGGTCACTGCTATTTCATTTTCTTAAAAGACTAAGCACTGATGAGTACGCCATGGTATGGTGCGGCTAGAAACATGATATCACAGAGCTTTCGAGTTAAAAAAGCTCCGAGTGCAAAGGGTTAATGTTTCCCTTGCGTATATCTGCGCAATTTACTGCTCTTTTTACAAACAAAGGTATTAAACGGGGACCAAATATTTATCAAGAAATCATGCTTGCTTAATACTTTTGTAAAGTATTACAAAACTTCTATTCTCGTATTGATTGGTCAGAAGGGGCTTTTTAAAAATTCTGTTTCGGTGTAAAGATTTATAACGTAAAATCCATCTATCACGCTGAGGAATCATAAATTCATGGCAACTTTCTATGGAATTTCTATGACATTAAAATTGATACAGAAGGAATAAGTATGAATTTCTGTGAAGCTGTCAATGATTGATAACGACCTTATGAAGCGAACATAGAGTTTACGTTGACATTTCAATTATTCAAATGGACTGTGGGGAACGACTGTTACTCTTTCATGATTTTAAACATTCAAATAACAAAGATTTTTACAATTTTCACACGATTCCGCTAGCCGGTACATATTTAAACAGATTTCTCCGAGCTGAACGACCGATGTCAGAGAACGTTCGGCCGAGGGGTTGGTCAGCTGACAGGCAGTCGGGGAGGAGGGATGGTCAGCAAGGGTGAAGGGAGATTGTTAATGGAAAGCCATTGTTCTCTAATCAAATCATTTGCTCAGCGGCGGAAAGGGGTGCGACGAGAGGGGAGAGTGAAACAGAGACATAGTAAAATGGTGGAATAAGGTCGAAAGCAGGTGTTCGTACGATCGACCCCTCCTCTACTATCCATCCTCAATTAATTTAAAGACCTATTTTATACAAGGTGACAAGAAATAACATTTCTTATTATAATTCTGTCAGATCGACGAACTTTGAAAAACCAAATGATAACAACCATAACATAGGCCTTTGGTATTCATATATTTAAGAAGTTTCGAAGTGGCCACCCTTCGAGCCGATTCAGAGGCTCAAACGTGTTTTGAAATTTTCGGCAATGGGCCGCAGTTCTTCTGGCGTCATTCGGTCCCACACCCGCCGCACAGATTTTTTCAGCGACTCGAAACTTTTATGGGACTCAGCACAGGCCCTGGCCTCGAAAATCGACCAAACGCTGGAGTTCATAGAGTTGAGATCCGGTGATGAAACCTGGAAAATGGGATTTGCTACGGTTTTCGTGGATCAAGGGGTCAAAATCAACCAAGAAGTGTATCGACGGGACATTCTCGAAGCTGTCGTACTTCTATGGGCCCGACAGCACCTCGGCGATCCGGAATGGACGTTACAGCAGGATTCCGCGCCGGCCCACAGGGCGAAAACGACTCAGGAGTGGTGTAAAGCCCATTTTCCAGGTTTCATCACATCTGTGGAATGGCCGTCGTACTCACCGAATCTCAACCCGATGGACTACAGCGTTTGGTCGATTTTGGAGGCCAGGGCCTGTGCTCGGCCCCATAAAAATTTGGAGTCATTGAAAAAATCTCTGTGCCAGGAGTGGAACCGAATGACTCCAGAAGAGCTGCGGCCCATAGCCGAAAATTTCAAGACACGTTTGAGCCTCTGTATCGGCGCAAAGGGTGGCCATTTCGAAACTTCTTCAATATATGAATACTAAAGGTCCATGTTATGGTTGTTATTATTTGGTTTTTCAAAATTCGTCGATTGGACAGAATTATAATAAGAAATGATTAACTCTCCGTTATTTCTTGTCATCCTGTATTTGGCGGATAGACCTGACTAGAAGGGTTCTCCGAAACCCTTTTCTATGTTCATGAATATATAAAATTCCCCGACCCTTTTCGCACGATAAATTTCGTCCGAAAATAAAGAATCGGTGAATTAATATTTAAACGGGTCGTGAATAGAAATTGATTTACCTTTGTGCGGTGATCAATATGGTCGTCGGACGTAGTCGAACGTTGATTCGTGAGTGAGATGGAAAAAAATTGTAACAAGTATACTCGTGTAACCTAATCTTCGAGGAGAGTTCCCGGAACTTCTATGTATTACAGGTAGTTTGTAAATGACGTTACGCCTCAATTCCAAGCAAGTAATACGTAGTGCACACACGTACCTGTGAGCTGGTAGTTATGTGGACACCGATATCGAGGGTCGATAATCGTTAACGTTGGTTAACGATAGTTACGAAGTTCGGTAGCACGTACATACTAGTGTACTGAAACTGAAACGGAAGATGGAAAACTGCAAGCGGAATCGGACAAGCTGAAGTGTGTGTGTGTGTGTTCGAGGTTTTTCAGAGCAGTTGCTTTTACTGTTCCACATCAGGATTTTCTTATTGTCTTCTAAACTTTCAACGAAAGAACATCATTCTACTAACACAGCTTAATATCAGCAGCATAACGATTTAGATTTCTTCCGAGCGCCACATTTCTTTACGAGAATCCTGGTGTTAGAATTCGGTTAGAACTAGATGCACTTAGTATAAAACTAGATGTCATCCTTCATAATAATCTTATTTATTGATAAAATAAATGATGAGCATCCTGACTGCTTGGAAAATTGAATTAAAATACTAGTAAAGCGGAGTGGGGTAAGTCCGCCATAGTTTTTGCAAAGTTGGAATTTAAACTGGTGTCTTTTCAGTCTGGTATGTAAAAACTTAACGTTCTTGGTATCAAATTCTTGCCACAATTATTACTAGACTGCGGAACTTTTTGCAAACTAATGCAAATAAAAATATCATTCTTCTTTTAATTATCTTTTAAGGTGAAACTAGTACACTGGTGGCCTTAAATCTTTATAATATATCTCCACCGTTCTAAATTGTACGTACGTATTTTTGTCATAAATGCATAAAATCCGCTGTCTGGTTATTACTGATGAATGAATATTATGTAGGATTCTAATTTTGCTTGAAAATTATCATTTCGATATTGTACAGTGTCAACTAGGACGCACTTGCCCCGAAAATGGAGCAAGCCCGTCTCTGAGAGTTAAAAATGCTTTCGAACCTTGTTTCAAGTGCTACGGGGCAAGGAAAGAATGATTAACAAGCTTGCTATAAAATGCTTCTTATTGCATTATATTGAATTATATTGTTACGTTTTGTAGTTATCCATTTTTAAACAAACATGTACTTTTATGCTGAAATATGAAAGGGGACGATAAGAACGGTTTATTTCATGTAAACCTACATCAATATTTGGTGTACTTACCTAAAATAACAACACAGAATATATTCATAACTTGTAAACTATTGCACGTTCAGGGTAACCTCAAAGTTCTACGTGTACCTCGCACACGTGACTGTTTAGGATTGGTTGATTTAAGCGAGGAAAACACCTTTATTCTTGGAAGACATCTATGTCGAATAGTTCATGCTAGCTTATACTAAATTAATAAATACAAGCTAGAGAAATTTCGTTTCATATTATAATAAAAATAACCAATTAACGGACTTGCCCCACTCCACCTTAAAATAAAATATCGTCATTCGTGGAAGCACCAGTCTTACGTACACTAATAGAAAGCAGCTTAGAAATTATTTTATATTTTCAAATAATTTAAGAAGCGAAGAGAACACGGGATGAATAAGCCAATATTTTTCACACTTGTTATTGTCTCGTTTTTTAAAGAAAATTCTCTATTTTTTGTTGCAGGTGAGTTATCGATAGAGATCGACGTCTATAACATTCTTCAAACGTAAGTGTCGAACAGATACATATACATATGTACGGGTACAGCCTTACTACAATTCCGAGATGACGTTCACTAATCCGTGGAATTGATTATTTCGATTCATAAATTAGTATCATAATCGTCCTTTTTCCTGGATCCGTTGAAACATTGGTCCGTAGCCGGTTAATCGGGAAGCCCTGTTGAGGAAATGGGTTATCGATCCCGTAGACTGTAGACAGTGATTCGTTTTGACAACGCATCGAGGAGTGACGTCGCGATAGCCGAGCGCGATAACAGAAACAAATTTCCTACGCCATTTGCAGTGAGCTCGTTCCTGTTGGTGCGGTTTTCATCAGCATTTCGACTGACGTTTGAATCGGCCGATCTTTTTTCTCTGTTTTTCGCTTTCATTGACGGGGCTCTGACTCGTTGGGAATTCACGTGTCGTATTTAACTGTCCACTTAAAGATCCAACGCCAGAGCGTTTTCATTCGTATCTCCAATTTTGACCGACCTCGGTTGTCCGCTCGTTCTCTGCGTTTTGCGTCGAGGACACCTAATGAAAAGTAATCGTCTTTACCCTAGTCTTTTACTTTGAGACATTACCGCTTACCTCTTACTTTCGATTGATTAAGAACCACTAATAACACAGATGTTGCCGATGTCATTGAAATTTAATTTTTCTTGGAATTCTTCACGATCATTCTTTCCTTGGACATCAACTTTTTATTGGTGCAATTTGAATCTCCAGGAAGAAACTTTTTTGCAGTACTGTACAGACGTTTCAATTCATTACGATACTTTATATGATACTATACAAATTACAAACAATCGTATGCCTACTGCACGAGCGGTTTGAAGATGTACTCTTTTCTTAAATCTTTAATGATGACAGTCATTCAGAAACGAGTAGCTCAGATTAAATAAAGGGCGCCTTAACAAGGGTGGAATATTTAAATTCAAAATAAAATACAGTTTTCTCTGTTTACTACCGAAACTTTGATGTAATCATAAAGTAAACATGTGGGAGTTATAAATTTTTAAATGTTTTTTCGGCGCAACGCAACACAACGTCAAACAAAATCAACGTTTCGATCCTAGTTTGGATCTTCTTCAAGATTTATTTGAATCGCGTCTGTAAATTAAATATGTTATAGTAATTTTGATATTGTAATTGTGGGAGTTATGTATGGAAGAACACATCTGGCTTTTGACGAAATTTTCATTCACATTTTGGCATAATTGCGCCTGGATCTCAGGGATACAGCGTCTAATCTCCTCCTTCAAGGCTCGAGTGGTCATGGGCTTGTTCACATAAACTTTTAACTTCAAAAAACCCAAGACAAAGAAATCCAAAGACGTTAATGGAGTTTTCAGTAGTCAAGAGCGCTCGATTTACACCATTTCCGTAGTGTCGAATAGCGATCCATTTTTAATAATGGCAGACTGTCTACCATCGAAAGCAGCAGAAATGGCGCCAAATAAAACTTTTCCGCTCTTATTGGGACACCTTGTATTTCCACCGTAGGTATGGAGAGTAGGATTACACGAGAGCGGAAGAAAATGATGTAGTTCATGTAATTGCTTGATAAATTGTGATCTCCGTTCTTCAAATGTGGAACATTGCCATGGTACATGTTCAATATCTTGAGTTTCATAGCCGCATTAGCATTGTAGATCGTTTATTATGCCAATATTGTCATCGATAGACAGCGGATCTTTACGCAAAATAAAAATGTTCTACGTGAACTACAACAAACCGGAGTGAAATAGAAATTTAGTTCCTTTCTTAACATGTTTAACAGGTTGCAAATAATAGAACAGTCTTTTCGAATTCTTCTAATGGTTCACTGTTTTAAATTAGATGTACCCATTTTTTTTTCTGTAAATTCATAAAATCCGTTGTCTAGTCATCAACTTATTTTGACATTTTAGCTTCGATTAAGCATGTATTGATAACTTGTACAGTAGAGCATCGTTTGAACATCGTTTACGCAAAGTTTTGGCGGTTTGCGCTATGTGTTACATCAATGAAAAATGATTAGAAGCAGATGCAACCGTCAAACTTGGCGTACATTTTCCAAGTTTGGTTTCACCATGAATCCTAGCGATTGTCTGGACGTGGGAACCCGTCGACAATCGTTCAAATCGGAAGTATTTAAAAGCAACCATATTATCGCTTGTTTAGTTTACTTGGTAATCTCGAAGGGGAAAAAAGAGAAGTTCATGCCGCGCGGAAACGAATTTTCCAGAACGACGGATCTACGCGATTTCTTTGTATCCTCGAGCCAGCAGAAGCCGTTTCTCGTTTGCTATCAAACCCATCCTCCTTCGTTTTCGAATCGTTCCGGCAAATGAGGTGTTCTATAGCAACATGCCCGGTGTTTCCTTTCTCTTCGCGTTGTTTTTCCCCTCCTTCCACCGAAACCAACCAACCAACCTCCCTCCCACCCCCGGGCTCACGCCAATCCCTCTTTCCGTGCCTCTTCGATTTCCCCGGTGTGATTGTAGCTACGTTGCATTCACCGTTCATTTGCCTCCTATCTCCTTATTCGCCGAAATATCTCCGCGAAGCGTATCTCGTAGACTCGAGATGAGGCGAGATGAATATTCTAGACGGCAAACTCATTTCCCCTTTGTTCAGAGGGGAAAGGAGATTTCACGTGTATATTCCTGGAGGTGTTTCTATTTCGAAATACAAATATGTTCGTTTTCGAGTGCCGTTCCTAGCCGCGCCGCTAAAAAACATCGACAGTGTTTGGCAGAGATTAGAGCCGCGGAAATGGCAGAGAAACTGCCGCGTCGAGAGGAAAACAGGGGGGAGGGGAACGATATTTAGTTTCGTCGCGAATATTAGCGTCCGCAGCTCACCTTAATCTTGATTCGCGACGGGATTGTCGAGTGCATTATCGCGAGCTTATATTTCGCACTCGGAGGCAGATTAGCAAAAGCGAAGTCACTTCTCGGCGAGTTGTTAAGTGAATCGCTAAGTACACGGAGTTGTTCGAGGACGCGCGTAAACATTATATCCGTTCTGCAAATATGTCGATGTAATCTCGCAGGAACGTACGTCGCACGGGGGGCGTCTTGTTTTCACTGACAAATCGATACGGTAATTCGTCTTCTGTTTCGGGACACCTTGTATATTCGTGCAGGTACATGCCTGTATGCTATTGTATGCATGTAAACATGGACGGTGGTCGATAGAGGTTGATTCCGACGGCGAACATTATCGATTTGTGATATCTGAACGTCGACATTGTGGAAACAATAAAATGTACTTCGCTGGACGTGTTGTTACGCAACGTAACGCGAGACCTACGAAACTGTCTCTCGAATTCGACACCAAGTCCCAGAGACTTCGACCACCCGACTAGAGGAAATAAATTAGTCTAAGAGTCGATGGCTCTTGAGCCCGAAGCGACGCACTATGGGCCAAACCGACGAAATCTGAGATTATTTTGGTCATCAAGCAGGTGACTGTCATTCTAAAGACTCGAAGCAACATTTTGGAGAATATACTGTCGAGAAATCACAGTATTCTCCATCTGTTCATTCATCGAGGGCATCACTGCCGACAAAGCGCAACAGAGAAACTTAAAAGCCTTAATCTTGTCATGCGGCTTTATTATGAATTCTCCCATCGCGTTGGAATAGTATAGCGTCTCGGTTATTTGTTCTTCATTCAGCAACGTGAAAGGATAGAATCTGATCTTCCTTGGTTATCATCACCAGAGTGTTCAATGTTATCTTCAGTGGAGTCACACTTTTACTTCCGACCCGGTCTCTCGAGCTTCCCTTAAAAAATGTTTCCATCGATTCAGAATACCGCGGATAAAAATGTCTCTAATCGAGACCAAGCAGCATTTCGTTGCCCGTAATCCATGCAATGGTCGATGTCGTTGGTTGGTTGCCGTCCGTAATTTTGAATCGTGTTAAGTGTCAACCGATTTCGCATTTACGCGGCCCTGTCAGTTATTACCGAACAGAAGTATGACGCACCCGACAGTGTAAATAATTCAGGGCTCAATTACGCAAATTGCGAGCCAACGTGGCCCCGCATCCCGCGTCCTGTGACCCCCTTCCCTTTAGATTTCTCCCCATTGGCCCCTCTCCGATCCACGTTCCGCGCCACATTATTTCACTATGCTTTCTCCCTCTCTCACTCCCCCTCTCTCTCTCTCTCTCTTTAATTCCCCATTCCCCTTGCAGCCTCTCGCCGCGTGACTAATAACTAGTTTCGCGAGTGTTGTCGGGTCAAAAAAATTTTCCCTCCACGTGCCCAGTCGTTGAACGGGGATGAAGTGCTTCGTTTTATGTGTGCACATATCCGTGATCCACGTTTTCACCTTCTCCGGAGATAAAGCAAAAATTTGTATGACAATCAATGGTCCGTTTCATGCACACTCTTTTTCTAAGATCAACAGGGATTTCTCGTGCTAGTTCTGTGGTTGCCAGGGAAAACGCCGCATGTCGCAATTTCAAAAAATTTCAGTTTACGCATTAATTGAGATTTATAGTATAGGATTTACGTTTTTATCAGAAACAAAGGCATGACAATCAATTCGAAATGCTTAAAAACATAATGCGATTGGACCGATGTCCTATTGCGAAGCATTAGTGGCGGAAACTTTAAACGGCGACATCTTGAAAGTGAAATTCTGTGACTGCGGCGTTCTTCCTGACAACCACAGATTTATGATCTTATTTTTGTGATTGGCAAACATTGATAGACAAAATAATTTCAGTTATCGATCGTAAATGATGAATATCAAATTTATAAATGCTTTCGGCGCTACATTATAAAGTACGTTATAAAGTTATTATAGCAAGTACGTATCAAGACTAAGTATGAACATTTTCATTTCTTATCATTTTACATTATAAGTATATTTTTGTTTAGAAGCAAATTTCCACCTTTGATAAAGGTTCAAGACGGAACCGAAACGTCAGGAAAGAAGTAAAATTTGAAAGAAATAAAATTGCTATATTAGTAATTGATCGAAACGGTAGCGCCGGAAGCATTTATAAATTTGATATTGATAGACAGTTTGAGATAATAATCGAACAAACTTATTGCGCATGAAAATGAGAGTGTACGTACGTGCGCGCGTGTTCACATTCCGTATACATAAAACAAGTGTTCATTCTCTTTGATCCTTTCGCGATTCTTTCGTTCCGGGTCACCTTATAGAATGTCGCGTGATTCCAGGAACCAAGCCTAGTTACAACTCTTTTCTAAGTAACACTAGTAAAAACTGCAGTGGTTAAACGAGACCTATACATCGTCTGACTATATCTCCTTGAAATCGATTCTTCTGTCTGTCTGCGGGAATATTGAAATTAGGTCATCGCTTAGAAAACTGTTATAGCCAGTTTCAGTTATTAAAGTTCACTCGCACGAGCAGCGTTACGTTAGCCAATTGTTAACATTACTATGAACTTCTACTTATTCTTTTGTAAAAAAAAACAGGAACGATCAGTAAATTGCGTACTCGAAAACAACAGAAAAATATTAATGTAAAATGTGGACATTTTAAACACAAGAAAGAGAAACTTTAAGGCGTATTATACATAAAAATGTAATAACAACTTATTTTTTATCCTCCAATTCGCCATGAAAATTGTGCCAGCATATTTTAACCCTTAAAATTGCTGTACCATTATTTAGAATATTATTTACATTATTATTATTTATTTAATGCTTTAAACCAAGTATGGAGTATTATTCACGTTATTAAATACGTTGTTAGCTAATCATTTAAGTATACTAAATGTACTAAATAGTACTAAACATTTAAGTATTGTATGAGGTATGATATCATTGAAAAAAATCATGTAGAATGGAATAATTCTGGGTCAGAGAGGAAATGTTTAATTTTAAATATAGAAAATTGAAAAACTACAATGACAAAAGCACGCTTCTATTATTTAATGTAGTTTCTGAAATGCGCATAGCAGTTTGATATTTGTATGCGTAGTATTTGCATGTTCGCTTCTTGTTCCGGAACTATGCTTCGAATAAATGAAGAGTGACACGATGTAACGACAGGGTTATAAAAGCGTTATTTCTTGCGATTACGCTTGTAAATGCTTGACATTCAAGTCTCCAAGTGATCACCGGTACACATACATTATTGTCTTGATCGGTTTTTTAAAGCAAAATTCTAAGCAGCCAAATGATCGAAGCAGTGAGATTACAAATGCTGTAGACTGTAGAATGTATTCTGTTTGTTACCGCGAACACGTTCTCGCGCAATTAGAAAACACCTATATCACGCTAGGCGTAATTGCGGGGCTCCTAATAAAGCTGGAGCACGATTATTCAAACGCGGAACGGGTTTCCGACCATCATCTTATTACCGACGATGACGGTTTCATTCTTCGTTACGTTCTCGCGCGAATGGAAGCCCGCGAACAAGCCAACTGCTGCGAAGGGTGCGTTCGCTGTTTATTTTCTGGTCCTGTCTTTTCTTCTTTCTCTGCCGCACACCCCCGCGCGCTACTCTTCCTATCAACAAGAAGAAAAAAAAAGAAAAAATACGAGGGAATGCTGCGGAGATGGTAGAGATTCACGAAACTTTGGAATTAACGAGGACAGAGCTCCACGACGGTGAAACTTTTGTAGAGACCATTCAACTTCCGGCCGTATAACCTCTCGGGGTTGAAGACGCGTACCATAATCCGGGGTAACAACGTGCCAGAAAATACCTCCCCTTTTCGTATGCATACTCGCGACCGTTGTACAGCGAACTCGAAACGACGCTCGCGACGAATTTACTGTCATTCCTGTCCGTCGTTAAATTTCTGGGTTGTTATTTGCTGCATCAATTATTTGGTTATGCGAACGAGGGTGTTGGAATGAACGTTCTTCGGGGGGAGGCGATGGTTACCATACTGTGCAACCACACCAACTCTCCTCAAAGAATTTCAAATATATCCTGATTAATCGAAGCAACATTCACGTAAGACAGAGAAGAAGAGAAAGACTGTATTATCTTTCATTCTAGTGTTTTTCTAGTAGTGTTAAATTAGATCTGCAACGTATACATATCTAAAATTGGTACATATAGTAGGTATGCACAATTTTTACGATAGTATCATTTGTGAAGTAGTTGCAGAATTTATGTTGGCCGAGATAATGAGCGGTTTTTAACTATTTTTATCATTGGACTGTGGATTTTACAGTTTTACGATTCTCCTGTATTTTTTCTGTTGAATGAAGCAAATACTCTCTTATCGGCGCAGCAATTTCGAAAAGAACATTCACAAAATTGCAGGTACCGAGTCTCTTTCTTCTCGTCTATTTCCTCGCGCCGCGCCGATGATCTCATTAGGAGCTAATGAAACATTGGAAGTATCGCGCCTACGCGTGACGCAACAGCTGGAAATTAATGAGTCAATTATATGTTAGGCGGAATCAATCTTCTCCGATTCACCGCAATTAATGTCGGTTAACTAGGTTTAGTTTCACTCGTCCGGCAATAATCTCGGGGCTCAATCGGTGTTGAAACCGAACGAGCGTGAACTAGGGAAAAAATTGAATCGCTAATCTTCGTGTGCTTCGTAATGGATGTGCCAAATTACCTCGCAAGATCTCACCGACATTCCTACGTGCCAGCGTCGATAAATTAAGGAAGCTCTCACCGATGTTCTCCAAAAGTAACAAATAAATTGATTCGTCGTTGCAGAACAGTTTTGCAGATTACGATTTGGATTATTCGTTACTGGACTGCGGATTTTATGCAGTTCTGGCAAAAATGAGTATGTTAAAAGGATTTAAAAATATCAATGTACTCGTTTCAGCTAATTAACATCATTAGAGGAAAAATTACATTTCTATTTGGCTCCTATGTTGTACAATTTATAAAGACAATTTTT
This sequence comes from Lasioglossum baleicum, assembly GCF_051020765.1. Taxonomy (NCBI): domain Eukaryota; kingdom Metazoa; phylum Arthropoda; class Insecta; order Hymenoptera; family Halictidae; genus Lasioglossum; species Lasioglossum baleicum. The sequence goes on along the minus strand of NW_027469081.1, from coordinate 1,110,380 downwards.
ATTTTGCATGAAGATTCGCATTACCTATTCAATATTTTTTGAAAAATATGTACCGAATGTAAAGCAAAGATATGGATAATTGTTTGTATCCTTTCTTTTTTGTTTTTAAATATAACAGAGTTGCATCCGCGATATCGCAAATTCGTATACCGAATTGCGTGGGGTCGTAAAGCCCGCTCCACTTGCTTGCGACGATATTTCGGATCGCTGGCGAAGTTAAAGCTTAACAACGACTAGTTGAAATAAAGTTTACAAACGGCTTCGTCTATCGTGATTTTATGGTGTTCCACGTGTTGTAATGTTTCGAGTTCTGTCTTTTTTGGTTTCGCAATAGATATCAATTTTCTTCCTTTTCAAAAGGAAAGCCGAAAAACAAGTCGTAGTGCAAGTGGTTAATTATACAGACAGCTCTCGTGGTCAGAAACTTCATTTATATATTATCAGACAGCGGATCTTTATGCAAAATTAAAATTTTCTACCTCAATTGCAACAAACTGGAGTGAAGTAGAAATTTATTTTTTTTCCTAATACTTTTAATAGTTCGAAGATAATATAAAAGTATTTCTAAATTCTTCTCTGATGTTTTTACTGTTGTAATTTGCAGACTACGGTCCCTCTTCCGGTTGTCAACCTATCCTTTTGAGCGAATTTACCCTACAAACATTTTTCAAGATGAAATGAGAAAAATAGTCTAAATTGCTTTGACTTCATCTGTGAATTTCAGATATTTCATTTTAGTTTGACAAGAGGAACTGTGAGATTAACGTATTTATAACTATTCATTCGTATCTATTACGTAACTCTATCTTAATTGAGAAGACTCTGTGAAATTAGAGAATCGAATTCTGTCTAATTTTACTTTTCTATAAATTAGTCTGTGAATTTATGCATTTGCATTAACATGGTCAGGCTAGAAATAAAATTAGGTTTCCCTCTGCTGAAAAGCAACGGCGAGGTAATATCAGCAGACATTTTCGAAATAATTCGCATGCGGGGACCAGGCAGCCTCGGTATTTATTATTCAAAATTTTCATTAGATTTTCCACGTCGCCTTTGAATAGCACGCGCCTCGATACACCAGCGCGGTGAACGCGTGCACGTTCGTTCGGGACCGTAAATATATGTTCCGCTCTTTTCTCCGTCCCCGTCTGGCTTTCTCTCCTCCACCCCACCGCCACCCCTAAATGCACGTGCCACGTAACGCAGCTTCGCCTCCCTCTTTTGTGTACAAATGACACCTCTCGCATCGCCTCCTCCGGCAACACCCAACCTGTAAAGGGATATACCTCGTAGTCGGTGGATACATACCATGAAGTGACTTGCTAGATAACCCAAGAGCGGTCTCTCCGCATCCCTCGCCCTCACTCTTCCACACCCCTCGCGAATCCCTCCCACCGTGCTTGCTCTCGTTTCTCGTCTTTTGTACTCTTGCTCTTTTTTTTTTTTACTTTTCGCCACTTTCTCGAGCAAAGGACGGCCACGAGGGCGTGGAAAAGAAAATCGACGGTGAATCCCGTGTCGAGGGACCGTGCTCGCACTTACGCCATTTGTTCCCCGTCCGTTCCTCCGACGTGTCCTTAGCCGTGATTTCATAAACGCGCCGACTTTCGTTAGAGTTGACAGCAGCTTCGCCGAACCGTATCGTTTCCACAAGTGTTACAGTACCGTTCGGATAATTAACGGTGGTTCTTGTCAGCCTTCGCAAGACTGAACAGTCATTTTTCAAAGAACCACACTCGCTGCATTCGAGGAGGAATTTAATTGGCGGTCTTTTCGAACCTACTTCTTATCATTCCCGCTACAGAAAGTGCCAGGAAAGACGAAATTATCCTGACATTGTGGTGACATTTAATTATGGAAACAATGTGGCATTATACGGTTGCACGGGTTGGGTCTGTGGATCGCGTGATGACAGTTGCTGTTTAGTTAACTTCTTGAAGTTAATTAATAGTTGAAATATATTTGTATTAGCGCTTTACGATGAAGTGACGACCTCGTTACAACCAGGGAGAACAATATTTATTAATAGACTGCGGATCTTTGTGCATATATAGCAAAAGTGAGTAGATGAAAGTCAAAATGATAGGAAAATTACAACCAGGGAGAACAATATTTATTAATAGACTGCGGATCTTTGTGCATATATAGCAAAAGTGAGTAGATGAAATTCAAAATGATAGGAAAATTACAACCAGGAAGAACAATATTTATTAATAGACTGCGGATCTTTGTGCATATATAGCAAAAGTGAGTAGATGAAAGTCAAAATGATAGGAAAATTACAACCAGGAAGAACAATATTTATTAATAGACTGCGGATCTTTGTGCATATATAGCAAAAGTGAGTAGATGAAATTCAAAATGATAGGAAAATTACAACCAGGGAGAACAATATTTATTAATAGACTGCGGATCTTTGTGCATATATGTATAGCAAAAGTGAGTAGATGAAATTCAAAATGATAGGAAAATTACAACCAGGGAGAACAATATTTATTAATAGACTGCGGATCTTTGTGCATTTATACCGAAAGTGAATAGATGAAAGTCAAAATGATAGGAAAATTACAACCAGGGAGAACAATATTTATTAATAGACTGCGGATCTTTGTGCATGTATAGCAAATGTGAGTAGATGAAATTCAAAATGATAGGAAAATTACAACCAGGGAGAACAATATTTATTAATAGACTGCGGATCTTTGTGCATATATGTATAGCAAAAGTGAGTAGATGAAATTCAAAATGATAGGAAAATTACAACCCGGGAGAACAATATTTATTAATAGACTGCGGATCTTTGTGCATTTATACCGAAAGTGAGTAGATGAAATTCAAAATGATAGGAAAATTACAACCAGGGAGAACAATATTTATTAATAGACTGCGGATCTTTGTGCATGTATAGCAAATGTGAGTAGATGAAAGTCAAAATGATAGGAAAATTACAACCAGGGAGAACAATATTTATTAATAGACTGCGGATCTTTGTGCATTTATACCGAAAGTGAGTAGATGAAAGTCAAAATGATAGGAAAATACAACCAGGAAGAACAATATTTATTAATAGACTGCGGATCTTTGTGCAATATAAAAATTGTCTTCATAAATTGTACAACATAGGATCCACATAGAAATATAATTTTTTCTCTGATGATACTATAATTAGATGAAACGAGTACATTGATATTATTAAATCCTTTTAATCTGTCCACTGCTTTAAACTGTACATACTCATTTTTGCCATAAATGCATAAAATCCGCAGTCTAAACATAGCCAAAAGTGGTTACTGTAGAATTTTTAGCTTACCAGATCGTGCCAGGTCCGTTCGAATGCACATATCAAGTATTTATCAACGTGAAAAACAAGTCGTGTTGATACTATTATAAGAATGTACGCTTCATTGTACATAATATTTAAAATAATTAACTTAATTGCATATTCTATTAAAAAATAATCTCCAAGAACTAGAATCTAGTATCTACATTAACCTTTGGACACCGATAATTGGTAGAGTCGCAAGATGTTTAGCAGTTACACGTTACAGGGAAAGGAACGGAAAACCTGTTTGCAAGTGTCAAAAGCTTATTCGTTAATACCTGTTATTATTTAGAAAGAAGACCATAACGTTGCTATTTAAGTGACGTCGCAGTAGGTGTCGACGGTTTATTTTTATTTGCTCCTGAAGACTGTATCATTTCATCCATAAGCCACATTCTTTAATTCTTCTGAACAGGAAGTTGCCATCGTTTCAAACGGAGTACGTTATTTTCATGTAGAATGAGATTCATATAACGTAGTTGATATAAATCTCTTACTTATATCCTTCTTCTTAGCTTTCGATAGCTTCGTCTGTTGTATTAACGTTCAGGAGCGAGAAGTTTTTAGTGAACTTCTGTAATATTATCGACAGTGTTCGATGATGGATCAGAGTTGGCAACAAACATTCCTGGTCGTTCATTAACGCGATTCGAGGAAGATCGTTCGCTCGCAGAGTAGGGAGAAAATAGCGTGCGAAGCTTTAGCAATTAGTGCTCCCGTTTGGCTGGTGAACAAACGTTGCTCGTCGCTCGAAAGAAATAACACCCACGCGATAAAAATCACAGCGCGGCGGTCGTTTAACGCACTGGAAACACTGGAAATGTTATTAGGAAGAGTCGTGCTTCCTAGTTCCCATTTCCGTGCGCTCCATCAACTGATTCAGCGAAACGAATTCCTCCCCACCTCCCTCGCTTCCTTCCTTCGCTCCCTTTCTCAGCTACTTGAATTTACTCGCCTGATTTTTGCTCCCTGTGAATTTTCAGTAGTCTCCCTGTCGCGCTTCTTTTAATCCTTCTTCAGCAAATATCGTATAGCTGTTGCCATTATTTATTTGTTCATTTATTTATTTATGCGGCTGTGTACTTTCATCGCTTTTATTTGTTAAAACAATGGTACAGCTGATGATTCGAGGCATGATTCATTCATCATTTCATAATATGAGTTTGAAGAGTTCCAACTGTTATAACTAGACTGCGAATCTTTGTGTACATTCCAACTTTAATGGAGTATTTTATAAAAATCAGAATACGGAATGATCTCAATCTATGAATAAAATATTTGTTATGGTAAACATAGAGTAAATATGTCGTTAATATTGGTTATTATTAGACTACGGATCTTTATGCATTTATGACGAAATTAACTGGGTGAAATATTAGGTTGTCCCAAAAGTTCCTTCCGGAATGTGTTCCTTTAATGTCGCTAAATAAATACAAACAATACGATAATGTTTATTGTTAATATTTTAGTACTTCTTAATATGAATTTGCATTATGTCTATGCATCGAAAACCAACTTTTGGGATAACCTAATATTTATTTAGCGACATTAAAGGAACACATTCCGGAAGGAACTTTTAGGACAACCTAATATGAAAGAGTGAACAATATAAACATTCTAAGAATATTGTTATGTTGTTTCCAGCGTAAAAAGACTGTTAAGGGGTGAAATGATTTCTTATTGAATTACTGCTTCCCAAAATCAATGCAGAATATTCTTATTTTGCATAAAGATCCGCTGATTTGCCTTATTATAACAGCAAGTTTTACGAAGTTTCTTAATTATTTATAAATACAAAGACAATTTGATATGTTGTTTCAACTGTAATGGGAAATCCAGTTATATTTTGAGGCGCGAGTTGTTTCGAACTAGAAAATTAATTAACTTAAGTTACTACTTTGATCCACTCGTCAGTTGCTCGTATCGAAAGATCTCTTTTACCGAGAATTATAGACCTAGATAGCAGTGTGGGTGTAAAATCTGAAGGAGTAGGTATTTCAGAATGGGATAGCATCTGGGTAACATTCAGCATTTTGCTTCACATTCGCGTTTACCTGTGTGCACACCGAGATCGCAAGGTCTGTATCATGTGAGAACAGGATAGTAGTTTCGCTCGCGAATGTAAATGGTAAATATCTACGTACCGCATTTCTTCAGATCAGAAAGGTGAAGTATCTTCGCAAAATTCTGAGACATTCTGTCGAGTGAGGTACAACAGAAACCGTTTCCTTTCGGACAACGGTGCTACGCGACGATTAAAATTTCCTCCCCAATATCAGCTTGTACACGGTATGTTAGCACTTCAATAACAGCGGAAATAATAGCAGCCAGGCGGAGTAAGAGCCGGCTTGCCGGCAATAGGTAGCTTGTAACCAAACCACCCCTTTTCTGCTCCGTGCGACTCGCGCTGGAATTTGGCCGTCGGCATGGAATACGGCTCGCTAATTCACGCTAATCTAATTTACCGGGAGTTGAAGTAGCGAAAGGTACGAGCGGATAAGTTGTCGGGAGGGAAAGAGAGAGAGAGCGAGAGCGAGAGAAAAAGGAAGAAAAAGAGAGACAGCGTGTTAGCGAGTATTCCAAGTTTCATGAACATTTTTGAAAACGCAATTGGTCACGAGTGTGCTATTCATATAAAATATAATCTATAAATCTATGAAATAATTTTACCAGAACTATTCTAGTAATTCTAATAATTTTTTGTACGGTATGTATAGAAAATTATGAGCCAACAGTATCGACCTATTCGTAGATTTAGTAAAAAGAATCGAATTTCTTCAATTTTTTTTAATGACCAGCTGACTTCTTCGGCGTTGGTGGTTTTTAAATGATGTCTTCGTCACTTACAGAATAAAATAGTATTATACATAATTGAAATGCAGCAATGCACTTGATACTTGCGTACATTTTTACATATTTCACAGGTTTCGTTTGGAAAAACAAACTTGACGTTTGTACGTTTCAACCCTTACGTGAACTATTGGGACCGATACGGCCGACTAATTTATGCTATTAATTAATTAAATTTCACTATCTCACTACGTTCTATTCACTATTTCGATAGAGATGAATATTAAATATAATTTGATTGAATCATTGCATTTTTAACCCAACTATTTCGAGTGTTTCTTGTGTTTCTTCTTCAAGTTCCTTGACTGCTACTTATTCTAAACAATTTCGTTTACTAATTAGATTAAATACAGCTCTCTCGAACTGTAATTTATATTTGTGGAACTCATATTTGTTTTTAACAAAAAGATACTATACTTAAGAGTAAATAAAGGAAGAACCAAATACATTAAGGTTAAAGGATTAGAGTACATTTTGAAGGTACACTTAATGGTGAAAGATATGCCTGCAACTATTATTCAACGTTCGGCAGCGTCACTCTGCATACGCTTTTATCTTCTACATTCAGTGGACATAATCTAATCACTAGCCTGCGGATCTGTATGCAAAATAAAAAATGTTTACATTGATTGCAGAACACAGGAGCTAAACAAAAATTGTATTCTTCTTTTAATTATACTATTAAAGCTGAAACTAACACACATTCATGTGCTAAAATATTTTTTACATGTCCTCTGCTTTAAATTGTACGTACCCATTTTTGTCATAAATTCATAAAATCCGCAGTCTACTAATCACATTCACTTCTACACGATTTCTAATTAACGTAGCTTCCTGCGATTTGTTGCTCTTCTTTACTTTAGAAGTAGATCTCCGAGCAAAGTTATTTTGTTGACAAGAACGTCGCGTGGATACGCATCCTTCGATTCTTAACTCGACATCATTAGCTACCGAGTGAATTTTTTTTCGCCCCGATCATAGCCAGCCCTCTAATGTCGTTCAATGGAATCCCAATGCAATCACGTTCGTAGCTCTTCCTTTCTAGGAGGATAGGGCGCTGCTCGCCAGAAGCACAACCCATTTACCGGGAAATGCAATAATTGCAAATTGTAATGGGACGGCACTCCAGTACCGCGCCATTATCGCTATATCAAGCTCCCTCTTCCATTCGCTCCTACTCCGACCCTACTTTTTGTCTCCGTAAATCCTGCTCTCCCTCCACTTTTTATATCTTTTCTCTGTTTGCTGCTGGAGCCACTCGGTGACAAGACATCTGCTGGATCGCTTCTTCTCGATCATCCCCGAAAGTATTCCATCGCGAGCGAACATCATCTTCGTTCGTAAGATTGTTCCAAATGATTGATTAATAGTTGGAAGCAATAGAAAGTTTGGTTTACGGTTTTCATCGCATACATCCGAATAGAATTTACACACACACTCCACTTGAGTGGAACACTTAAATGGGAGTACCGAAATATCTCTGGTGTTTATGTTCCTCGATTGCAGCGTTCACGTTCAGAATTGTTTGTGGAAAATGTTGATTGTAATAACGGCAAGTCTGTCGATAAAGTAGGTGCAAACAATTATCATCTGAACAGATAGTTGTAGTGACACCTGTTGTGTACTACTGCGTGTTGTGTATACTCTGAACAATGTATCTAATACAGTCTCTGTACGACCGCACAACCAGAAGGTCTTATATACAAGTATCAGATTAAAGTGTTATATTAAAACCAGTCTATACATATATTCCTACTCTGCTCATACCCAGTAAAAGTAATACTGTTATCACAACAGATAAAACTCAACAGGTTATGGGCCCAGGTCCAAAGAAAAGTAAAAAAGGTAAAAACTAAAAACTAACCTAATACTAAGAGCTGTCGAAAAGTCTAAGCAAAATTAAAATCAAGTAAGAAATAATAAAGAGCAGTAATAAGTAAAACTGTAGGAAAGTGAAAAAATTAATAAGGCTAACAAGTTAAACCATAAGTGTTCTGTTCGAAATTCAAATACACGTGGTCGTGAAACAAAAGTGAAAATGGCTGCCAGAAACGGTTATAATGAAGCAGATCATATAGAAAAACTGAAGGACGAAACCAACTTTCAGTTCTGGAAATTCCAAGTGACGATTCTGTTTAAGTCGCAAAACATACTCGATGTAGCGACTGGGAAAATTGTGCCAGCAAACGATTGGAACGAGCAAAAGAAGCTAGACTGGGAACTTAAGGATGCAAAAGCGCAAAAAGTTATCATACTTTCAAGTGAGAAAAAACCGCAAATGCATCTCCTGCATTGTAAAACCTCAATGGAAATGTTCAAGAAATTAACGGCCATATACGGAAAAGATACGGAACAAATGAAATGTACATTGCTGCAAGAATTCTTTAACTGTACTTTCGAAAAAGGAAGCGATATATCGACTCACGTGAGTACTCTTGAAAACTTAGCTCATCGATTAAATTCATTGGATCAAACAATAGACGATACAATGTTAATAACAAAAATATTAGCTACTCTTCCTGTTCAGTTCAAACATTTCGCAAGCGCGTGGGATTCGACGCCATTGGCCGAAAGGACCTTGACGAATTTAATAACAAGGTTACAGCTAGAAGAAAACAGAAACAAACAAAAGGACGATTCGCCCGACAATGTTGCCTTTAAAGCTTCTGTTAGAAGGTGTTTCAAATGCAATGGTTTTAACCATTTGGCTAAGTATTGCAGGTCAACAGAACGTAATCGCAACGAAAGAGGATATAAGGAGAAATCTTTCGAATCGGCGAGTGACCAATCATCACAAAGATGCGGAATCTGTAAGAAATCTAACCACTTAGAGAGAGACTGTTACTTTAGAAAGAATAAAAATGTATCAACTGCTAGACGTACTCAAGACAAGGTATGTTTCTACGTTAATAAAAACAATGACTGTGAAAATAAATGGGTAGTTGACTCAGGTGCATCGAACCACATGATTAACAACATTAATCTTCTAAGTGATGTAAAAACTGTAGAGTCCGAAATATCTACTGCAAAAAAGTCGGTAACAATGAAGGCCAAAGCAACAGGGCAAGTAATAACTGAAAATTGCACACTAAACAATGTAATACTGATTCCAGAACTCACGAAAAATTTATTGTCTGTAAATGCAATCACTCAAAACAATGGAAAGGTTGTGTTCACCAAGGACAAAGTAGAGATTTCAAAAAATAATACAACGGTACTTGAAGGATCTCGAGGACAGAATGGACTATATGCAATCGATTTCAATAAAACAAACAAAACTACAAGTTTGCTAACATTGCAAAACGAGACCTTACTATGGCACCGAAAACTTGGGCATTTGAGCGGAGCAAACATGAAGAAATTGGAAAAATTAAGTAAAGGTATGAACTCAATGTCTATATCTACTAATAACCTAGAAACATGTGACATATGCATGAGAGCGAAACAAACGCGAAAACCGTTTAATACGGAGAGAAACAGAGCCTCAAAACCATTGGAAATCATACATTCCGACGTGTGTGGACCGATAGAACCACCTACCTGGGACGGGATGAGATATTTTGTAACAATTCTCGATGACTTCACGCATTTCACAGCTGTATTTCCCATCAAAGGAAAATATGAGGTAACAGAAACAATTAAATATTATTTAAATCAATGTAAAACTAAATGGGGAAAACAAGTAACAAAGCTGCGGTGTGACAATGGTAGAGAATTTGCAAATAAAGATCTAGAACAATGGTGTAAAAACAATGGAACCGTATTAGATTTTACGATACCCTATTCTCCACAGCTAAACGGCAAAGCCGAAAGGTTGAACCGGACAATTATGGAAAAAGCAAGAGCTCTTTTGCTGGATTCCGGATTAAACAAAGAGATGTGGGGAGAAGCTGTAAGAACAGCAGTTTATTTGTTAAACAGAAGTCCTACCACCACGAGTGATAAAACGCCAGCGGAAAATTGGCATGGAACAATTCCTAACCTGGATAATTTACAAATCTTCGGATGTAACGCCTATGCAAAAAAGCTTGGACGACTAAAAAAATTAGATGAAAGGAGTACTAAATATGTTATGGTTGGCTACTCCACTTGCGGATATCGCTTATGGGATGAACAAAATAGAAAAATAACACTAGCACGAGATGTAATCTTTAACAATGAGAATAAAGAAGAACAAGAAAACAATGAAAGTAAAATATCAAAGGTAATGATCAGAATAGAAGACAGTAAAACAGACGAACAACAAACAGAGAATACAGAAGAAAATCAAGAAGAAGAAAACTCGGAAGAGACAGACAGATCAGAAAACTCTGAAGAGACAGACAGATCAGAAAACTCGGAAGAAAACGAAACATCTGTAAATGAGAATGAAGATATACAAAATACTGATCAAGATCGACAAGAAATGCCAAGAAGAAGTGAAAGACAAAGAAATCTACCAGAAAGACTTGGAGAGTACTATGTACATCTAACGTACAAGGAAGCAATCTATGGAGAAGATGCAGAAAAATGGAAAGCTGCAATCGAAGAGGAAAAGACATCCTTAAAAAAAAATAAAACATGGATTGAGGTAGATCCTAATCACATATCAGACAAAAAGATTTTGAGTGCAAGATGGATATTCAAAATAAAGGATGATGGAAGACACAGGGCACGTTTAGTAGTCAGAGGATGTGAACAACAAAAAGGAGTTGACTTCAACGAAACCTATAGTCCTGTGCTACATGCAAATCTTTTCAGACTGTTAATGGCCTTATCTGTTTTAGGAAATTACAAAATTCTGAAATTTGATATAAAAACTGCGTTCCTGTATGGACACTTAGATGAGGAAGTCTATATAAAGTTACCAGAAGGATTCGGAAACACAAACAAATTCTGTAAGTTGCAAAAAGCTTTGTACGGACTGAAACAAGCTCCAATAAATTGGAATCAACGTTTCAAATCATTTGTAAAACAAAACGGGCTAGATCCGATTCCTTCAGACCAATGTATTTTCAAATCAAAGGGAGGTCATTTGATATTGGCAATATACGTAGACGACGGAATAATACTAAGTAAAAATACTAAATATTTGAATCAAATTAAAGAAAAACTGTCAAAAGAATTTGAGGTAAAATTTTTTGGCTCTTTTGAAAATTTCTTAGGTGTTAATATAACTAGAAATAATACTTCGTTAATATTAGATCAAAGTAAATTTGTTGAAAAAGTATTAACAGAATATGGAATGGAAAATTCAAAGGCTGTTTCCACTCCTATAGTAAGTATTCATACGAATACTAATTTAAATGATGAAACATCAGATACTCGTTTTCCTTATAGAGAATTAGTTGGTAATTTACAATATCTAACGTCGAAAACTCGACCGGACATCGCGTTCGCTGTCAATTACGTAAGCAGATTCGTAGACAAACCAACAAACCTAGATATAAGTAATATAAAACGCATTCTCAGATATTTACAGGGAACTAAAAACATTGGTATTCAGTTTTCAAAACAAAACGCTCAACGAGAAAATGAATTAATTGGCTACAGCGATTCGGACTTTGCTGGTGACGTATCCACAAGAAAGAGTACTACTGGCTTTGTCATATTTTATGGAAATGGACCTATCAGCTGGTGCTCCCACAAACAATCCATAGTTGCACTGTCAACCACCGAATCCGAATACATCGCTGCTGCAGAATGTTGTAGAGAACTTACATACCTAAAAACTGTGTTAGAAACTTTAACTAATTCAAAGGTAAAGGCTACACTATTAATAGACAATCAGAGCGCTTTGAGCCTAATTAAAAACGGAATAATTCATAAAAGAAGCAAGCATATTGATGTACGATTTCAATTTATCAGCGAAAAATATAATGAAGGGACTATTGACATAGAATACTGTCCATCTGAAAAACAGTTAGCTGATCTACTAACTAAACCCTTAAGCAATGTAAAATTTAAAGAATTTAAGAATAGTTTACAATATACTATGTAGAAACAAGCATTAATTAACAGCGCTCATGAATCAATGATGTGTATTACTCAGTTTGGTTTATTGTTCTTGTGACTACATATGTTAAAAGCTATAGACAAGGCAATTCAGTAATATTTTTTGGTTTCTAAAAGAAATAATATTCAATCTATGTTGTAATTATAGAAATAAAAAAATTAATAAATCTCTTAGACAAACTTACCGTTAAGAGGAAGTGTTGATTGTAATAACGGCAAGTCTGTCGATAAAGTAGGTGCAAACAATTATCATCTGAACAGATAGTTGTAGTGACACCTGTTGTGTACTACTGCGTGTTGTGTATACTCTGAACAATGTATCTAATACAGTCTCTGTACGACCGCACAACCAGAAGGTCTTATATACAAGTATCAGATTAAAGTGTTATATTAAAACCAGTCTATACATATATTCCTACTCTGCTCATACCCAGTAAAAGTAATACTGTTATCACAACAGATAAAATTCAACAGAAAACGTGTGGACCCAGCATTATAGAGTGGGATAGAGGGAAAATGAGAATGTCGTTGGGTCGAAATGCTTGAAATGAACACTGGCTAGTGACAAGTGATAATTAGACTGCGGATCTTTATGCATTTATAGAAAAATACAGTAGATGAAATTCGAAATTGTTGGAAAATTAAAAAAATTTTAAATGCCAATGTATTTGCCTCTATCAAAATCATTAAGGGAAGAAATAACTTTCAGTTTGATTTCCATTTCTTGCAATCGATGCAGACAATTTTCATTTTGCACAAAGAACCGCAGTCTACTGATAATATTTGAGTAGATTTTAATAACCTTTATACAGGAAATTGAGTACTTTATGCAACTAATTTATTTGGATACTACAGTTTAAATGCATAGTGCTGTTTTAAATTGATTCTAACGGGATAACAATTTATGACTCGTACGTTTACGTTAAGACGAGAATTGTACTTTTTATTTAGACTCTTTTTAATTAGAGCCCTTTGTGTCCTCAAGCCTTAAACATTTCTTCCGGCCTAGAATAATTCCATTCTCCTATGATCTTTTTCATTTTATGGACATGAAATTGATATAATACCTCATAAATACTTAAATGTTTAGTAATTCTAACATATTTAAACATGTAAACAATATTTTGAATAATGCTGCAGCAATTTTTAGTGGTGACTCTGAGGTGCAATTCTACATCAGATACAAGGTGTCCCATTTACATCAATCTACTCGAATATCTAGCAAACTATTGACAATACAAAACAATGTTTCGAATAATAATTGAATGGTTTCAGAGACTATATATAGGTATGTATAATATACATATTTATAATTAGACATTAGATTATACACGGCTGTCTACAAAACAACTAATTATGTGGCGTGTAAAGTCACTAAACTTTTATTTGAAACATTTGTTTTTGTATCATCTGTTTGACAGATATACGAGTGAATTTATTTAAGTAGGACATCCTGTATATGTTCTCTCCACTTGTTTTTAGTCGATACCATTTAAATGAGATTTCCATCGTTATTGCCATTTATGTACATAAATTATAGTGGAGGTGATCAATCGTATCCGGCAATTGTACAAATTCAGTAGATTAATATTATCGCTATTAAGTCATGTAATATGAAATGTCGAATCTCTGATTATTACTAGCGACATGATTGCTTCAATGATTGACCGATTGCATGTTGATGTATGTTAGTATACAAAGAGTTGGCGTATCAAGTTTGTATTACTCTTTATAAATTACTCGTACTACTTCGTCCACTTTTGTATATTTATAATATTTGCAGACATTTTTAAATATTTTTATTATACGAGTTCAAACTCGGACATAGCTCCAGTAAACGCACTGTTATTGCGAGTGGCAATTTTGCTATAATTTATCGTCATTTTTATCCAATTTTTCCGATAAACATACAGGGTCTGCCCGGAAAGTAATGCAACTACATTTAAAAACAAAAAACTATTAAACATATGGGTACAAACCTTGAAATTTCTTCAAAGTAGGATCCTTGGGCATCGACACATTTTTTCCAGCGCGATTTCCATGCTTCGTATGCTCCCTGGAAGGCGTTTTTTGGAACCTCCCGTAGTACCCTCGTCACAGCCTCTTTGACGCGTTCCACGCTTTCAAAATGGCATCCTTTTAGCACATTTCTAATTTTTGGAAATAAGAAGAAGTCGGCGGGAGACAAGTCAGGACTGTACGGGGGTTGAGGAAGTGTTGTGATCCAACTAGGAAGTACCGTTTACTGTTTTCCCCGTAATCTACGGAAAAGTTTTTTTTTTTTAAATGTGGTTGCATTACTTTCCGGACAGACCCTGTATGTTTCGACGTATGGATAAATAACTTCTTTGTAATGAAACGCGTTTGGTTTGGACGTCTTGATAGTGATATAAATGTACAATAGCAGGTGTATATAATTTTTACTGTACACCGGTTGGTACATTATAGTTTTTACAGTTCGCTTCGCTTCGAATACCTAGGGTAAATCGCAGAACAGTTTTATTGAAAGACACACGGACGCGGCGAACAGTTACGTTAGCGCTATCCTTGTTAAAACCAATGCGGTACATGACGTACATCGTTCCCACGCGCAATAAAATGTTTTAGGATTACGCAATGAAGCTTATGGCAAAGTTTGCCCGTGTGCTGCGCAGTTTCACATGGCATGAAGGTGCTCTCTTGCTTTGATAATGTATCATATACCGAACCGTTACCATATCCTCCCCCTGTTTTATTGACGATGTACGGCCGTTGAACAAAAAAAAAAGAGAAAATAAAATTTAATTGCTAGAGACAGTAAAATGTCTGGAACATTATGATATCTTTTTATTAAACTGAACATTTAACCAAATAACGGTAACCGATATAAATCCCTAGAAATAGTTAGTTTCGCTTTAAATTTTTCATTCTTCCTTTTCTGAAACCGTAAACATCTTGAAATGTATGCATCACTTCTAAATACATCAATTAACTATTGATTTCTAGTTCTGTTTGTAGTCATTTAAAGTGAAAACAGATAGTGAAAACATTATTTCGCCAAGACTGATTTTGAAGGTTACATGAAAAATGTTTCAGACAAAAGTTTCTTGTCTTTTCGCATAGAATCCGAATCCGTAATAAAAAATACCATGTTCCATTTGAAAAATGTAACTTCTGGTCTCGGATGTTGAAACCGGATGTTAAAAATATCACCATTTGATAGAGCGCGTCTGATTTATAAAAGAAACACTTTGAATTTTTGAAAATAACCTATTTTCTAGATTATAAATGGGTGGTATAGGGTGGTCTGGGACACCCAGCATTTAATAATGTAAACAATATTTTGAAAAATGGTACAACAATTTTTAGTGGTGCCTCAGAGGGGACAACCGATTGCAAAGGTTATTAATAAGTTCATGGTACATACTTTTGGTTACAGCGTCGAATAATTACTCGTAATTTGACTTTTACTTGTCCAAATACTGAAAGTAATCATTTATACTGATTAAAAGTCAAGGAAAATCGAGAAATCAATTGGTCGTAGTAGAAAGAGAAACATCAATAGGAATAAGAGAGATCTATTTCATCGTAACGAGTCACATCATGCCCCGTAATTCTAGCTGGTAGTTCCGACTGTTAATATAGCAACGTTTCCAGCATTATACGACAATGTCACAGTTACTTGCACAGGTTGCAAAACGCGTTTATGTAGTCGACCGAGTACACGACAGCAATATACGGAACAACGCGAACGCGCGACCTCGCTGGTTGATCTATTTTGTATTCCGAATAGCTTATTTTTACCTCGTTAACGCCCGTCGGATCTTCATTTTGGGATTCTCTCGAGTTATGTAAGTAGGTCAGATTCAGACTAAAGAAGAATTAATTTCTTTCTTCCACGATGGCAGAGATATGCACGTTCCAATCCTAAAATATGCTCGATCTCTGTTTCGAGAAATTCGGTCGAGAAGATCATAGAAATAACGAAACATTCTCAATTCTGAATGTCGTTCAACATTTATAACATGCATGAAGAATTTTCCACGAAAATATCGCTATCAAAGTTTACAAAATATTCAAATCTCTTCGAGGTCGCGATGAAAATTTTTATGAATGGAGATACTTTACCATTCAATCGTGAAAACATGCTTCGAAGAGTATGAATGAGATATAAGAAGATTATACATATACGATTAACTATTTTAATATCTAAAATGTAATAAACACACAAGAAGTAAATTTACGTTTGTAGTTATCCTTTCTCCAATAACTCCTCGCCAGTGTTGGGCAAATTTTATTTTGAATAATAAATAATTAAATAATAAATAAACGTGTGATTTAAATTGCAAATAATAACTAAACTTTTTAAAAGCGATTTATTTATTAATTCTTATTTGCAAATAAATGATTGTTTATTATTTGGATCAAGGTGGAAATGAAATAAATAGTTTTTGGTCTTCTCTTATTTCTTGTATTTTGTGTATACATATGTATAATGACCACGTGCGCGTTTTTTGTCTGCTATAGCAACCTTTTCATTATTTGTCAATACAATTAGTAATTGAAATTGTATTTGTAAATAACAATTAACTTTATTATTTTAAATAATTCATTTAGACTTGCTCAAATAATAAATACATTATATTTTTGCTTTTTATTTGAATATCCATATAACAAATAACTTGCTATTTCAATTTTGATTTAAATAAATTTATTTATTGCCCAACACTGTGTGTGCCCCTTGCCGTACTTTGACGAGCCAGACTCGTGATGAAGGTTTTTAACAAAGTCTAACGAATATGAATGTGAACGGACGCGTTTCATTTTGGATGAAATAAAATTTGATTCGTTTGTAATCAGTATTTAAGCATTAAAATAAATGTAGCCATACAAATAATATTCATTTTCTTTTCCCGTATACGAAATTTTTGTGCATAAAGGTGTTCTAATCACTGTAACTGTAACAGAAAAGTTACGCAAGGGGATAATATTCTAATATACATATTCTTGTATATTCTTGTACATTCTGGTGTATGTATTCTAGTATATTCTGGTGTATTCTGGTATATTCTATTATTAACAATGAACTCAATCATTCCAGCCGAGCCTTTCGATATTAGACAATCCTTCTGAACCGAGTAAAACGATTGCGAAATTATTGCATTTGCAATCATTGTGCCACTTTCTAATTTTCTAGACTCCGAACGCAGAAACGTACGAGTCATCGACATTCCAACGAACTCACACGTTCAGATTAGCAATTAACGAGGGGAATATGTACTAAACTTGTGAACTTTGTCTATAAAATACATGCAAGTGTTCGGTCGATTCGTAATTATGTCTAACGCGACACGATTATCATTTTTCGCATAATCGTTCATTATCATTTCCACACGATAAGGTATCTCGAATCTTTTTTCCGCGTCTGCATGGAACCTCGATAAGGAGCACTCACGCTGTCGATGAACCGGCTTTTTTCTCCTGCAATAACTTCTCGCCGTAGGGTTAAGTGTGCGAACACGAAAGCGCAATCAGCGGAACGTATTACGTAACGATGCCCGATACTGTTTCCTCGATTGGGGTTCGGAGTTCCGGATAATTCAGAAACTGTGTCCGAAACGGTGGACGACATTGCAAAATTGTGGAAAGTAAATCTCGACTGGACTTGTGTGTCGAAGTAATCTTTTTTAAAGATCTCTTTTCATTAGTATTTCAATAATCAAAGTTATTGTCGGTCCAATCTGGAGTCGGTAAAAACTGTGTCGGTAATTTCCACGCGACCCAGATCAGAAAGAAAGACTTCGTGGAAGTGTTTCGAATTTCATAGTCATTTTCATGGGCATATTTATGGGTGAACGTGACTATTGTTGTCGACCAAGGGTTGCAGAACGCATCATACCAGCAACAAAGTATTTAGCATGAGAACAGTGCTTAACGATCATCGAGGCTGGTCAAGTGGTCGATTTGTATTCAATGTCAGGCGGACTTGTTCTCCGTATTGGACGTCATTGACGCGGCGCGCGGCGCTCGGTGCGGCGCCGCGTGGGTGGTTAATGTGAATTTTCGCCTACAGGCAATTGGTTGCATTTCTGGGTCACTTAGATTACCGTATCAGTCTATTAGCGGCCCTTTAAATGGCCGGCGTAACTCGATTACGATCCAAAAAATGTTTCGGTCCGAATACTGCCCGTAATGTATACTATATCTGCAGATTCGGTCCGTTACGCAATCGTAAATTGTCCGAAGCTTGTGGTAGGGGTAGGTTTCTGCTCACGAAGGGGAAGAAGTGGTTGCGTAAGAGCTTTCATATGAGAACGATTCGTATGTTGTCTTGGAGCCTTCTTAATTTACAGTCACAATCTCACAGCACAATCTCTGTGCCGGGTGTGGGACCGAATGACGCCAGAAGAGCTGCGGCCCATAGCCGAAAATTTCAAAACACGTTTGAGCCTCTGAATCGGCTCAGAGGGTGGCCACTTCGAATCTTCTTAAATATATGTATACTAAAGGTCTATGTTATGGTTGTTATCATTTGGTTTTTGAAAATTCGTCGATTTGACAAAATTATAATAAGAAATGTTTAACTCCGTTATTTCTTGTCACCCTGTACAAGTTCCACTTAAGTTCCGTGAAAAAGAATAGGAAAAAAATGTATACTCGGACCTGGGGAAGAGATGTCTTTATCATCCCCATACGAACCGCTGCACAGTGGGCGAGAAACCGATCTTTTTGGACAAAAATCTGCCGGCAACTCAGTTTTTCATCGATTCAATTGGAATTCTTTTTTAGATGTTCGTGAAGGACTATACTTTGATGACGTGCTGCGCGAAAATCGTTAACTATCACAATAAATCAAGAATCCTTACCTACAAAACCCGATAACTCCGATACTTCATCCGCCCATACCATAAATTTGCATGTCCCAGCTGAGTTGCCGACGCTTCTTAACCCTAAAACCCTAAACCGCAAAATTTTAAACTGTAAATCTGGCCCTGAGAATTACCAATTGTATAGAATTACATTCGGCACTTGTGAGACTCACCATTAATTTATTGATCCAACAGCAGTGTTTTCGCTTCTTGAGAAAGAACTTCCTTGTGCTTGCCATCCTTTATTCTTAGAGAGCTTATAAGTGGATCGGATGATAATAACATATGCCATATAATATCTATATTTGTCTTTTTGCGGCTACACATTATATAGTATAGTCCTTCACGAACATTTTAAAAAAAATTCCAATGGAATCGATGAAAAACTGAGTTGTCGGCAGATTTTTGTCCAAAAAGATCGGTTTCTCACCCACTGTGCGCTGGTGAGTATTCCTTTTCTAAAGGAATACTTGGCGAGAGAGGATCTTATCGAATTCATCGCGTATTGAGAATACACGTGTAATTAACCCTTTCACTGCAATGGACGAGATATCTCGTTTCTACGATGTCGAAGAAACGATGCTAGGGACGAGACATGTAGATATGTATAAACATTCTTCAACTTCATATAAACCAGCCTGTATATTAGTACACGTGTCCAAAACCGTGATTTCTAGTCCAAAGCGCTATAAAAATTCTATTTTCGTCCATTCGTCTTTGTCTAGCTCGTCTACGAAACTCATTTCCGACCGATTTCCAACAGTTAATCTAACACGTGTCCTCCAATTACGAAAATATGGCGAATTAACGCTGTCGTAATTATTCGGGCATTCTCTCTCCGTCGTCGAATTAAAGGGAATCGAGATCCACGTATTTGTAAATTTGCTATTCTGTGGGAAACACGGAGGTTTCGGTTAGGGTACACAGGATACCAGACAATAGTAGTTCTAGTATCAGTTTCGTCAATAATGGTGTTACATCCCGAACACCGCAATCCGATGCCGAATTTCGCGGGTTCGTAAATCCCGTTACGCTTGCTGACGACGCGCTAGGTATTTCTGAAACGTTGACTATTGCAATATTAATCACAAACCCAGATTGAAATCGAACGCGTCTATAGAAAAATAGGGTGTTTCGTCGAATTCGGATTCTGCCAATATTTTAACAGTTCGGTTCGTTTGCGATTCCTCTGTGCCGCGCGAAGGTGGCGATGAATTCTCCTATCGGCGACTATAAGCTTGCGGATCTATCGATACGAGTTCTCGTTCGATAGCCGGAGTTTATTGCTGAAAAATAGGTCTGCCGCATATGGAGTTACGACCTCTGAAACGTCGGATTTTCGAAACACGATACGACGCGTAGTTAGAAAATCATTTAACCCGTTGAATGTCGATAATTTGTCTATGTTCGGTTAATAACAACAACAACAACAATGTTTTCATTACGCAAAGTACATACTGCACCGTACGTAGTTATTTCAATAACATTTAATATGGAAAGCCTATACATATTGTACATTCATTATAACGTTCATTAAAATAACGCTTATGCAAGAGTGAGTGTACAAAGTATTCGTACACCTTTTAAAAACTAATGACATTTTTATAATTGTACCAAACGACCTCATTTTTTATGATCAATTAGAAGCATTGGTTTATGAAATTATATGCAAAAAAGAATTTTCCAAAAATTATAATTCACAAGGTTACATGCAAAAATAAAAAAGGGATTTTTTAAAACTTCTTTATTTGGGCCTTTATAATGAAAATTTAAAATATGTGTTTTGTAGATCGATGTTAATTACACACATGCTGAAAATTTAATCGAAATCGATTAACATACATACGAACTACGACAGGTTAAGAACGGTGAAAATCAGTAGTTTTTTACACAACTTTTGATCAGTTTCTGCTTAAAATCCACAGAATCGTACATCTTCCGATGCGTATCGTTTTTTCTTGCGTCAACCAATTTCGATGAAGTTTTCAACATGTGTATAACTAACATAGATCTACAAAAAACATACATTTTAAATTTTCTTCAAGGGCCCAAATAAAAAAGTTTTAAAAATTCCCTTTTTTATTTTTATTTCATAACATTTCGTAAACCAATGCTTCTAATTAATTATACAAAATCAGGTTGTTTCGTACAATTATAAATAAGTTATTACTTTTTATAAGGTGTACGAATACTTTGTACACCCACTGTAGTAGTCTGCGAATTATTGTGAACACAAGTGAAATATTGGAAACTATCATTTATTGATAGGGTTGCCAGATCTTCTATATTTGATATGAGTCTTCTATATTTGAACTTGATCTCCCATATCATATTTGAATAGCATATAATTTACAAAAATCTCTTTGTTTGAATAAAAAAGTTTAAAATGTGCTGTGTACCTCTTTTACTTGAACTCCTATACGTATTTTGAGCCTATCTCATATACGTATACATAATTGCAGTTTTCACTACTTCTTCTATATATTTGGATAAAACATTTCTGGCAACCCTATTTATTCATCATTAATAGACTGCGGATCTTTATGCATTTATAGCAGAATTGAGTAGATGAAATTCGAACTTGTTGGAAAATTTTCAAAATTGTAGATGTCGATAATATGACTTCTCCTCTATTAAAATCATTATAAGGGGAGAAATAACATTCAGATTATTTTCTATTTCTTGCAATCGATGCAGCTAATTTTTATTTTGCATAAAGATCCGCAGTCTAGTTATTAAACACAAAATCAAATACAAAGTGGTATATATTTAAATTGTTTTAATAATAGATATAGCCCCCTTGGCTTGTATAATATCTTTTCAACACGTTTTTTCAAATATTTGTCCCGTTTTTCGCGTACTTTACGAAGTCTGGCTTTCAATTTCGTGGTAAAAAATGAGTCATTTTCGGTACCAATAGGTTTCTAAACGTTTATATTCCTTAAAAAACAAGGTGTAGAGCCCAATTTTTTTATTCAAGCAATGAATTTTGATGAATAAGATATCCTCCCTTTTGTTCGATACTCTTTTGCCAAAAAGAATAAATAACAGAACATTTTATTGATTAAAGTTCATCTCGCTTGAATAAAGAAATTCGGTTTTATTTCACCTTGAAATACCGAAATTACTTTTTTACCACCCCAATAATTATCGGCAGCATTATTTTCTTCCACCATCGGTGTAATGAAAACTCCACAAAAATCGGGTAATTATATTAACTGATATAAACGAGTTTATTGTTGCCGGACGCCAATGACCCCGATGAACCATTGACAAGTCGTGCGTCAGTTATTAATGACCCTCAATACCCAGTCAACGTATTAATCGGCCGGGACAATTCATCTTCGAGTTAAGACTTCGGAACGGACAATTTGCGTTAGACAAATTTTCCAAGATAATAGCAAGATAATAAATGGACTGCGGGTCTCTTTATACATCTATGGTTTCTAAAAACTTTCGAAAAACGCTAAAAAATAGAATTCTACAAAATTTAGTACGATTTTCATTTATTTCAGATCTAGAAAGACTACTATGTACCACTGAAAATAAGATTCTATATGATTCTAAGATTTTTTTGCCTACAAATATTGAAAAAATTGCATAAACATGTGCAGTATAATAAATAAGCTTTCACGATTTGGACACAAATACAGTGACTCCCATTAATATTCGGACGCTCTAAAAAACGCGATAATCTTTTTAATATTGGACTATGCGATTCAAACTTTTTTCGGAAGCTAGAGCACTTAGTTCACTACAGGATGTGAAAAGAAACTTTTTCGAAAATTGCAATTGGTCGGAATTGTAGAGAAAATACTAAAAGATCCGTTTTACAACTTTTTTATGTGGGCCTACATTGAAAATTTAAAAAATACGTTTTGTAGATCTGTTTCAATTAAACATATCCTGAAAATTCCGTCAAAATCGGTCGACGTTGCAATGAGCTACTTAGCGTTTAAAGCGTTTAAAGATGGTAAAAATTGCAGATTTCCACGATTTTCGGCCTATAACAGCAGTAAATCTAAGAATTCTTACATCTTTCAATGACTGTCATTTTTCCCCGCATCAACCGATTTCGATGAAACTTTCAAAATGCGTATAACCCACACAGATCTACAAAACATATTTTTCAAAATTTCAATATAGGCCCGCATAAAAAAGTTGTAAAATGCAAAACATTTAGTATTTCATCTACAATACCGGTTAAATGCAATTTTTGAAAAAATTTCTTTCCACATCCTGTAGTAAACTAATTGCTCTAGCTTTCCAAAACAGTTCAAGTCGCATAGTCCAATATTTGAAAAGTTACGGTGTTTTTAAGAGTGTCCGAATATTAGTGGCAGTCACTGTATGTGATCGATTAAAAGAAGCGTCTTCACTACCAACGAAAATAGACATGTATCCTCCTTTCAACATTTTCACAGTTGTACCTTTGCTCCTCTACTGGACAACAGTGGACACGATGCTGTGATCGTTCTATTGGTTGATAGCTTACTTCCGTATTGCTTTGTCCGGTTTTAAATTCGAAGCAAAGCCGACAGTCAGCTGATTGCACAATACCTGCGCTACGAGGATATCGAAACGATGATTACGAAGTCGATAAACCACAACGGAGAAGAACACGATACCATTGTCGTCTTCTCATAATAAAATCACTTGGACGAATAGAAGAAGGCAGCAGAGAAAATCAACAGACCCAAGAATCCAGGACAATAGCGATCACCGGTTTCATTCAGTAGATCGTTATGCGTCAATCGGAACCACGTTATCGGTTTGTTCGACTGATCCTCCGGTTGAAGCTAGATTTAATAGTTTCCCGTTAATCTCCGAAAACTCCTTCCGGAAGTGGAAGATTATTGGAGGCGGTGGTGGTGGTGGGGGAGGAGGAGGAGGAGGAGTCTAGAGGAATGGGGACGGCGCGGTGCGCGGAGCGGCGGTGATCGCAAGGGAAAATAGCGAACCGAGATGAAAGAGGACGAAGAGAAAGGAGGAGAAAGGGGAGAAGAAATGAGGAAGGAGTTAGGGTTAGGGTTAGGGTCAGGTTAGGGGTTGGAGGAGCAATAAGGAATTATTGCGGTACGATCGACAAACGGCGGCTACGTGGCCGCACTACGGAAGATTCTCTCCGACCCAGCGACTTTTCTTTCTCCTTTGCTTTCCGTTCGTCTCTTTTCTTATTTCCTTTCGTGCACACCGCAAAACCCAGCACCCGGACTCGTCAATATGTAATGTTCGAAACTGCTGTTCCCCGTAACATGTTCGTCATACCGTTCTACGTGGAATTGAAGATTCCTTCCAACCCTGTATATTTCAGTGGATGCTGGTAAACCAAGCTGCGGCAAAGGAAACTCTTAAATATTTTCTTTATAATGCAACGTTCCGTGTCTCTGGAACGAATGGCTCAATTAGTCGAAGATCTAGGCTTCGGTCCGCCGCGCCGCGCTGCTATTGTAAAATAAATATCGTCGATACGCATCCCGATGCACAGAGGCTGTTTGTTTTCGAGAGCCACTGATCCACCTCCAATTTGTTTATACAGTCACGTTTGTCTATATTTTCACACTCTTTAAATGAGAATAATTTGTTCGAAATTTTTTTTGGACCGACCTACTTGAATTTTTAAGGACTCGGCAGGATTAGAATAATCTTGATAATAGTTTAAGAGTAGATCGCAGATTTTCGGTCTTGTCGGGGCATTTCGCACTTGTGCGATCATCTTTACACGTTCGTAGCTCATTGCAATGTTGATAAAACTGTCAGTGTGCGTACAAGTTACCGAAATCTACGAAACGCATTTTTTAAATTATCGTTACAGGCCCGGATAAAAATTTTATACTATCAATTGCAATCTAAACAAATATTTGTTTACTCATTCTCCGACAAACTAGTCGGTCTAACATCTTTAAGAAATTCACATCGTTTAACCAATTTATTATTAAATATAAACGACAAGCAACGAAAAGCAAGAATCTTTACATTTATTACAGTTATATAAGTCGAAAATCAAGAAAAACTTGACTTCTCGCTATCTTTAACCATTTATAGCTCATACCAATGAGCTGAATCACTACTTATTTATACTGAAAGCAATATGTTTTTTGATCGCTTCAATTCATTATCTGCAAGTCGAATTGCGAGCATTCATAGCCGTATTAGTCATCGTAGCAAACCTCGAACCGCGATACAACACAGAAATCGTCCATATGTTATCGCAAAATAACTAATCCAGAGACATTAGAGTTGCAATCACCGAGTCGTCACCATTTCCGAATCCAAATCAGCCATTGCAAGCGAATTCTGTACCGTGAAATCTTTCTAAAGTTATCATTTGAGCTTTACGAAAAGAGATAAATAAAGCTGACATCTAAAATTATCAGTACTTCATTCTAATTTTAATGTTAAAGTTTTTGCATATGAAAAGCTGTATAGGGCGAAGATGGCGGCCATGAAAATCGGCGAAGAATCGCTGAAGTAAATAATTATCATTGTACAACTACGTTCTACCGCTAGCTTCGCTAACAAAGACAATTTACATCAGCTCGAAAATCAGAGGTGACAAAACGAAGACGATTGAAGTTGAAGTTGAAATTAACACGGCCATCCATGCGAAGACCGTTATGTTATGAGTAGGTGCTTTCTATTATCGATGCAGCTGTACCGAAAGGTATTTTCCCGCCTGCGGTCGTGATTCATCTGTATATTTACATTTACGTAGCGTAGCTCGGTAAGAATAATCTTGGAAGAATAACGAATATGCACCGTGACAATTATTTTGCTAGAGATCGATGCTTGTTCTTCGAGAGCTCAACCGCTGAGAGATATCGCATGTATTGTACGAACCTGCTGACCTTCAGCAACAAGTTACAATCATCGATGACTCAAGAGACCGTTTCCAACCGCGGGTGCTTGAATTTATATCGAGAGCGGAAACACGGAACCGAAGAATACGTTTGCAAATCCACAGATGACGTCGGAGGCCTCTTCATTTTTTACTTGCATGGAATTATGGTCAATCACTAGACCGTGGATCTTTATGCACTTATAGGAAAATTGAGTAGATGAAATTCGAAATTGTTGGAAAATTTTCGGAAAGAAATTTTCAGAAATAACATTCTATTTGGTTTCTACAGTCGGTCACAAAAATATTGCGACACTATTAAAAAGACGATAACTTTTTTAATATTGGACCAAGCGATTCGAACTTTTTTGGAAAGGAAGAGCAATTAGTTTACTACAGGATATGAAAAGAAATTTTTTCAAAACTTGCAATAGATCGTAATTGTAGAAAAAGATGCTAAAAGTTGCATTTACAACCTTTTTATATGGGCCTATATTGAAAATTTAATCTGTGTCAATTATACGCACTGTGAAAGGTTCATCGAAATCAGTTGACGCGGGAAAAAAATGACAGGCATCGAAGGATGTAAGAATCCTTAGATTTATTGCAGTTACAGGCCGAAAATCGTGAAAAATTGCAATTTTATCTTTAAACGTTTGTAGATCATTGCAACGTCGATTTGGACGAAATTAGAGAAATTTTGAGCGGGGATATCTCGGAAACTATACGAGATAGGGAAAAACTGAATAGAATCAATCTTATGGCACGTTTTGCCAGCTTTAATTTTGTATAGAATGGTCTTATCGCTAGGACGCATAGTTTCCGAGATATAAGCGGAAAACCGAAAAAGGGTACCTTCTATGTGCCCCTCTGTACACCGCTCACCTCCTAGGAGTAGAGACTTTTAATATGTTTACTTCGTAACTAGTCCAAACAAAGTCCCAAAATTAAAAATTGTGTTCCTTCCATTGCCCTCTACACCCCCCTTACGAGCAATCATTGACTGGACTACTGGTGAACGTAAAAATAGAACTTTTGACGGCGATCGCGGCCTAGATTGATCTTTCATCTAGCGTTTTCGACTATTGAAAAAGCCCGTCTCTGCATTATCGAAAAAGGAGAAGGCGCATCCCGCACCCTTGCAATTCTAGAAACGAGTCTAGCCCCATAAGTGTTTGCAAGAACCTGCATATCCGCGTAATATACATATACCGATACGGAAATGTTCATCTGCGAGAGCTATCGGGCGAGATAGACGCGACGTGTCGGAGAGGGCGCAAATTGTAGACGAGGGTTGCCGAGAGTGACGACGACAGGTAATGGTAACCGGGGTGAGGTCTGGTATAGTCGAAGACCGCGATGGAACAATACCGTATCGAGGCAACATTGTCTATGAAGCGGAGGGTGCGCTAGCTAGGCGGAGCGTAGAGACAGAAACGAGAGTAAACGAATCAGAGTCGGTAAGGGGAAAGGGGGCTGATGGGGAGTGGAGGAGAGAGCGGTGGTAATCTCGTGCATAGTGTACACACATTGTCCGTTTCTATAGAAGGTCGCCCGTAGACGCTGCGGTCTTCCGATCAAATTGGATCTACTGAGAGTTCGGAGTATCGGGTCGACCGCAGCGGCGCAAATCCACGGGAACCACGAAATATTCCCCAGCCACAATCCTGTCTCATTCCCGCAAACCAACTGCCGCGATATTTTCCGGGGAAACGCCGATAGACATTACGCCCAGGATACTTTACATAATATCGATGAATCGAAATGCAATTTGCTGGACCCAACCCGCGCACGATCTACGCGCCTCGCCGCACAAATAGAAGGGGGAGAACACGTTAGGAGGAAAGAAATTGCTTGCAACGGAACCACCGGAGATCGTTTCGAACATTCGGTTCGTTGGTTTGGCCTGCGTTTAGAGCGTCCTGTAATTCACAGTTAATTAAGATTGATCAGTGACACGTCAAACATGTCCGACCCTCTGTGGTACCACTCGAGGATCGTGTTACAGGGATCTAGGCTCTGGATTCTAGGGGCTCATCGTTTACGAAACTGTGGCTTGTTTGCGGTGGAGTCGGGGATGAAAGTTTCAACAGAATTTTTTCAAGATTGATTATACAAATACATGTACGCACATATAACCTCCTGTACTGAAATTTTGTACAGCATGGACGTACAGGAATAATTACAGTTTGATTATCCTCATTTCAATATGGAGTCGACTTATAACACGATCGCGATTTGTCGACATAAATGTACGTGTGTATCATGAAGTAAGGAAACAAAAACAAACAAGTAATCGAAAAGGAGGGATTCTTATCGATCGTAAATTGTTTGAATAAACTTGGAATAATGTTTGCGGCGCAACGGTTCGATCAAATTCTATATTATATAGCTATCTTGTAGGAAATTTGAACGTTTCGATTCGGATGTGAATCAGTTAACGTCCTAAGACCACGTTTTGCTATAGAATTGTATTCTATTAGAGGAAAAGAAAGGTGTTTCGTCCTTGACCCGCTAGATACACCCTCTAATAAAATACAATTCTATAGCAAAACGTGGTCTTAGGACGTTAACTGATTCACATCCGAATCGAAACGTTTAAATTTCCCACAACTATATAATGTAGAATTTGATCGAACCGTTGCGCCACAAACATTATTCCAAGTAATCGAAAGATCAAAAAATTTTTCCACGTACATATTCCTTCTTGAATAAATCTTGTAATTTTATATCGGAAGTTCATTCTTCAGGCTTGCTGTAGAATTTGACAACGCCGTCGACGAGTTTATTTTGCTCTAACCGTTTACCAATCAAAGCAATGAAGTTCGATCGTGGGACACGTCGGATTATTTCGATCCGAGCGAAACGTAGCGATAAAGAATCGAAGGATGTAATCTGAAGCGCGACCGGGGTAATTCTAATTTCACGTGTCGTCGCGGAAAAGTCGAGAAGTTCCTTGGAGAGAAGATTAAAGAGAGAAATAGAGAGAAGGTTGGCAGTGGAGGGAGAATCTGGAGTAAGGCGCGTGACGCGGGACAGTCTCGAGTAACGCCTCCAGAGGGTGTCTCGCCCCCTTTGCCGCTCAGCCCCCCGTACTCAAAGTGCTAATGAGTGTCGCCTCGTAAGCCAATTAATACTCCCCCACCTCCTGGGCGAGCGGTAGCTTACGAACGAGTAAAACAGGGCTGCGGAAGGGAGAAGGAAGTATCTCCCTTGAAAAGCTAGGCCACCCCCCCGTCCCCCCACCCCCCGTGACTGCTACATGACCAGAATACCCCGCGGATTTCGTATGCCGGCCACGCCTGACCGCCGCACACCACGTCCTCGTCAAGTGAACTCCGTCGTAAGGCGCTACCAAACCGCCCCTCGACCTCCGTCGACCTCTGGCAACCTCGACGAGCCTCGAGGAACCTCGAATGTCGCCGGTTCGGTCACCGCGAGCGATTTCCTGAGCGCTAAAGCCCCTTGCTGGAACCGAAGGTGGGAGGTGGAGGTGAAGGTGGAGGTAAAGGTGGTGGTGGTGGTGGTAAAGGTGGTGGCGGCGGCGGCGGCGACGGTGGTGGCCACCAACGTGTTCCATCGAGCCTAGAGAACTTACGAACTCGAGTACCTGTGCGACCGTACGTGAGAAGGTACGTCGTTACTTCTTACTTACAAGCGCGAAGGACTTATGTCGCACACGTGACGGAATTTTAGAGCCAGACACTTCGGACTGGACGAACCGGGACTGGCTTTCGGCTGGTCCTGGCGGAACGGATGCTTCTTCTTTCTTGATTTATGTACCAGGATCCACTAAGACCCTCGTGCTACAATCGTATCAAGGATTACTACTAGCTAGTCATTTTTCATGTCTTTCTCCCTGCTTGAAATGGTCTCTGTTTACCATTCCATGTACTTAAAAAATAAGTCATCGTTGCGTTCCTGTTCGTTGATACAGATTTTATCGTATCGAAAATATATGTATGTATATTAGATAGAAATTTGATGTTTCTTTCAAGATACTTGAGCAAGTTACTTCCAGTTACATTCGGACAACACGAAGTTGTCCCTGGAAGAATTTCTAATTCCGAGTAACAAGTTAACTTTCCCAGAGACATTCGACTGGCCACGGGCTGCCCTCGGTTACACATCGAGTCTAAAGTACTTAGGGTCGCCTAGTAGGTGTACGGGGAAAGTGATGCTGGGATGGCGTTACTTCTTACTTAAAGGCGCGAAGGACTTATGACGCGTACGTGACAGAATTTTAGACTCAGGTTCGCCACCCTCTGGAACTGGAAGAGAATGAGCGACCACCTTTCCGTAGCTAGTCTTTCTTTTTGCCTCATCCTCGGCCCTCGCTCGTCCCCCGACCTTCTTCACTTGTTCCTCCCCCGCTTCTAGCCTTCCCATTCGTCAGCACTCTCCGCGACAATAAAGTTAGAGGGACGTCGAGTTTACGGGAAATTGAAGTTTTGCACGTCAAATTGTCGCCGGACTAGTTCCCTCTCGGATGACGAACTCTTTAATCGTGCTTGTGGTGCGTCTGAACGACACTCGAGACCTTCTCCTTCGTTATCGTACCAGCAAAGGTTGTGGCTGGGAGTCAGCAAACGATCGGGCCAGACAAGAAATTGAACATCGGTTTATTAGCTGCTGTGTGATTCGATCGGATAATCGCGTTCGTCAGGAATGATTCTCCTGGTTGGGAGATTGGTTGGTACACTGATTTCCGATTTAGTGTTTCTCTGTATTCTGAGCAGAGAACTACGGAAAACTGCGAATATTCTAAAAGTATTAGTTTTAGAACTCACAGAGATTCTGTTTGTTATAATTTGATTCACGTGTCTGAGAATGCCGAGAGGAAAAGTACTAACAAGTGAAGAAAAAGCATCAATCGATGCTTATAAAGATATGGGCTGCTCTAATCGCTCAATTGCTAAGAAAACTAATCGGTCATATACTGTGATTAATAATTATATCAATTTACGTGAAAATTACGGTAAAAATCATCTTAAAGGTAGTAATAAAAAATAGTCAAAGAGACAACATTCAATATTATTGAGGTCTGCAGCTAAGGAAAGGAAAAATGCAGCACAATTTCGAGCTGAATTGGAGCTCCCAGTAACAACAAGACGTGTGCAACAACTTTTAAATTCTTCTGGACAAAAATACAACGTAAACCAGGCCTTAAAGAAGTACATAAACCGGCCCGTATTGATTTCGCACGGGCGCAAAACACAGTGACTTTATAGAAATTTCGGCCACTGTATATTGTTTTCAACCTATTAAACATATTTAGCAAGAAATTCGACATTTATTTCAACGCAGCTTGTTGCAATTCAGGTAGTAAGTTTTCATTTTGCATAAACATCCGTAGTCTAATGATCAGCTCTGGTTTGAAAAGTTGTCTGACAAATGAATCCGCGTATTACGGAACTCCGATTCCCTAATCGTTTGATGCGAGCGAAAGAATCGTCGACAAACTGGCGTCTAAGTAAATTGTGTGCTGTGCGATATCGCTGCATAACGCCCGCATAACGTCGCTAAGGTTTAACGGCGGGACTGGTGGCAGGAAACGAGGCTTGCGAAGTTTATGGAAAATTGCCACGCGAGCCGTTACATGGGATTTCCTATTCGACGTTGCAGATTATTCCGCATCCCCTGCTAGCGGACAGTTTTCTCGTCAATCACGAAGCGACATTATAGTCTCGCAATTTGTTGAAATTAGATTCGCAGGCTCGAGCACGTGTACAAATGATAAAAGCCCGGGGTACTAGCTGCTCCAGGTCTCGTCCTAGTGGTTTACGAGCGGCATGTGCCGCCGCTCGAATTAGGCTTCTAGCACACCACCTGCCGAACCATCCGCATTGTCATGCGAGCAGCTCCCTATAAACCGAGATTGCCGGAGGATCGAAAGTTATGGCAGACCGTCTTCTCCGTTCTTCTCATCTCTACTTGTTCCAGCTCTCGATTCGCTGCAGCCTATGAGGAAACGTGCGGCTGACGCTGTTGTACCCCCAGACAAGCTCTTCTTCTTTTTTTCTTTGCCCCTTGCGAATATAGGGTGGCTCGAAAGTTCGCGTGTACTTTCATACTTTAGCGATACACACTTTTAGCAACACAACAGAGGGCAAAGCCGTCCAATTAATAAAAACGGAAGGTTGCTTTACGGAAATTTATCGCAACTACCGTACTACATACCGTATTACATGCCAATATTTCTGCCGCTAAGGGCTGTATTCCTCTTCGGTTACTCTGCTGGTAGAAATTTCAGTCTGGTAAAATTGCTTCCGATCTTATATTCACCGCTTAAACATTCTTGATCTATGTATTAGGTTGTTGCAAATCAAATGGCCGTTTTGAATCTTTAGCATAAGCTTTTATTTCACAAGCTTTATTCGTATTCCATTCATTGAAATCATTTCCATCTACATCAGTGCACTTCTTCCATCGTGATACAAGTGCCTCAATGCCTTTCTGGTAGAAATCACGTTCTTCTTCGAATATTTTTCCATTCAAAAAGCCATCCAGGTGCTCGAAAAAATGGTAACGAGTAGGTGACAGGTCAGGCGAATAATGAGGGTGAGAAAGAACTTTACACTTCAACTCTGCTAATTTTTTAACTGTTTCTTTCGCGATATGTGACCGAGCATTATCGTGAAGTAATATTATATTACACCACGTCTATTGATTAATGCCGACTGTTGAACACGCAGATTTTCGTCCATTATGTCAATTTCCTGACAGTATTTATCAGCAATTATCGTTTCACGCGCATCCCTTTCAACTATCTGTTTTAAATGTAATCTAAATCTTTAATAGCTGCTGGCTTATGTTCACGAGGCTCGTTTTCCATTATGGTCCGATCACTTGCTATACTTCACCGAAAGCGGCACTTATGTTTTTCGCTGCTTCAGACGCAGTATGTCCAAGTTTGAACTCGTACAAGTAAACTATACGAATTTCCTTTTTTCCACGGTGAACGAAAATCGATTTTGAATCATGTACGCTGTACAATATTAATAATCTTATACACGCAAATTCATGTACGAGATATGTACTTTCCAAATTGTACAACTTCAACCCCCATCTGTCGTGGAAAAAACTGAACTACAACAACAACAACCCCCCAAATATTTTCATAGCAAGCAGACTGATTTTGGATTGTTAATGAAGATATATTGATGACGAATGCAACATTTACGTCGAGTTACTTATTCATCGAATCAAGAAATACCGGATCACCGTGTATTTCTTTTATTTCATTCCTTCAGTTTCTTCCTTCGTTCTCTCGTTCGATCGCATTTGGATATCGCGGTATAAACCGCCCCTTTACTTCGTCCCCTGTCTCCGTTGCAATGGACGTTCAAGATCGTTCGGGGGAGAACGAATTCCATTTTCTCCCGTAAGAACTTGCCGCACTCGAGAACTTCCGAGTTTACACGTCTCGGCGTCGTTTGGGGCCAGACGTTACCCAGAAGACACCTAGCCGCCGATATTTCCTTCCCCTTACGAGGACACGCTTCTCACTGCCGT
This sequence comes from Lasioglossum baleicum, assembly GCF_051020765.1. Lineage (NCBI taxonomy): Eukaryota > Metazoa > Arthropoda > Insecta > Hymenoptera > Halictidae > Lasioglossum > Lasioglossum baleicum. The sequence continues at coordinate 1,077,013 of NW_027469081.1, read as the reverse complement.
CAAAATGGCTCCGCAGGCTGCATGGATCGGACGTGTACATTCGATGATTCTACTTGAATATGCAATTTCTCGAGAGCTCGCAAGTTATTATCATATCTCTTGTCCAAATGTATGAATTTTAGGGTGACCGCGCGCGTTTTAAGAAATTGATCGTTCCGCCGGTTTTCGGTTGTGGCAGGGCTAGGGGATTCTTGAGAGCCATCTCTTCTTGAACTCGAACCGGGAAATAGAAACATGTTTATCTTATACGTGTCTTCAAACTTCAAATGTTGTTTCTGAACAGAAATAGCGAGAAAACTTGAAATCACTAAAATGGATCGAAGTCGAAATTTACCTGCACCTACTATAGAGTCAGACAAGTTAATTTTCCAGTATTTTGCACTGTACAACATGTACACTAACCTTTATTAATTCTTTCTTTCGTGAAATGTTTTCTCCCCATCTATATCTATCTATGTAAATAAAAAGGTAATGTTCTTTTGTTCAAAATCTAACAACTCCGAAACGGCTGAACGTAGAAAGCTGGGGTTTGAGCCATCAGACGCAGCGTTCCTTCGGGAAGGTTTTAGGACAATCCGCATTCGAAAAAGTCCATTCGTCCAAAAGTTGTGACGTCATTAGCGACCAGAGACGACTTTTTGCCCTCTTCCTCGGGCACGTTTCTGCGCTGATAACTTTTGACTGCCAGCACCTATATTCAATTTGAGGTACTCATTGGATTCAGCTCGCCGAGTTCTTTCGAATGACTACTGATTCGATTCTGTAGGTTTCATAGTTTAGGAGTTATAACACAAAAAGTGGCGTTTTTCTTAAACTTGTTGGTTTACCGACTTTTGAAACAGCTGTAACTTTTCAAATTCGAAACTGGTAAAATGGTGACTTAAACCACCCCTAATTTCTCATGGACTACAACATATTTCATTTAGAATGACCCTTTATCGTTTTCCAACTCAGACCTGAGACACCTTAGGAACAGTCTCTTACTCGATTACAATTCAGTGCCAAAATCAAGGATGATTTGTAGAAAAGCCTCTGTAGAAAATTCTGTCATTCTTCATTATATCTGCGTATTACGTGAAACGAACACGATTATTAAGGGGAAAAGATTTCAAGATAATTCGAATGCTTTGCGTAGATATAATAGGATATTGGAACAGGGTAGTTTAGAGTTAGGTGGAAGCGAATCGCAGGAGGACTAAACGGAGTCGAATCGAAGGTAAATGTGGTAGAAAGAATCTCGCCACATGCGTCTGACGGTCCTGCAGGCGTTGTCGATTCGCCTCCTCAAGATTTCGTTTAACCATCGAAGTTGAAGGCTCCGGAGATCGAAGTAGGCTGTAGAACTGGTTGCGACGGATCTTCCTCTGGTGACAGAAACACGAGAGACGGACAGTGGGGAAACGTCGTGCCTGGACTGATTGCGGAGCTGCCTCTGACGGCAGCAATGTAACTCCGTCTCCGACGACGATTCGCACCAATGAAACGGAAAGAAGCTTGAAAGATGGAAACAAGTGACGAAACCGAAGAAAATTAAAATATAAACCACGGGAAAATTAATGTTTATTCGCTACGTCCGTTTTGACAAGGTTCAAAAAATAAATTGGACTCGTAGTTTCCTTATGAACAATAAGTGGAAATACTAGAATGAACGTTTCTTTTCCGGTTCTTATTATTGGGAACTGGACAAGTTTGTTTCCACGTTTCCTCTATCCAGCAGAATGTTTGTTATATCATACATAAAATAATAAGACTGGCGGAAAAGTGATTTGCAGTTAGAATGTAGTCGCTAAATATTGTCCATTAATCAGTAGGAACAATTAATAACTACACGAAAGAACGATTAGGTTTGATCTTGGTCTGCGACGGAGTATCGATGCCAAGAAATCGAGTGATACGATGACGACTTTTCCTTGAACTAATCGTAAGACTTCAATTTGTTCGAACGGAAGAGCTGACCTAATAAAGATTCGACGTGAGGACGCGAAAACGGAAAAACGGAAAGCAGTAACTAATAAGAGGTGGATCTGAAAAGAGAAGTGGAAAGATCAAAGGAAGCTCGTGCCGATAGGAGACTACGGCACAGAAAGAAAGGAGAGCAAAAGGCATCGAACAAGAGACAAAGAACGTTCGAAAGACTTCACAGCAAATTTTTCTGACAATGAGGAGGACCGTTGTACTATCGACGAGTTAATCGTGAAAAAAGGAGTATAGAGAGTTATAAAATTATCAGGGAACAAAAGCGGTAATGGAAACAATGAAGCCGTAGGAGGAAAACAAGAAGGTGGAAGATCGCGTAGAGAAGATGAAGAAGGGAACAGGAAGCAAAGCGTAACGGAGACGGCTAGCAGACGCAGGATCGAGGAAAGGTATTTCGTCTAAGGAACCAACGGAGCGAGTCGTACTAACTGCTCTTTTCCCCAGACCCCCTTAGACCCCCTTAGACCCCCTCGAATCCGTCAGCCGTGCCCATCTTTGTACTCGCGATGCTTTCTGTCTTCTTCGAACCTTCCTCTTCCGTTTCGGTTGCGCGAACGATCGTTTGCTCTATCGTTCTCTCATTTGCATGGGTTGTCTCTCGTTGCTTTCTACCGCTAGCATCCGACGAACAATTAATCAGTGGACGAAACTGTTCATCCATTGATATCTGTTTAATCATTCGTTCGGGATATGAGCCTAACGATCGAACCGGGTCCGACTGTTAACATTCCTTGGAATGCGAAGATTCCCTGCCTTCTTTCTTCCAAGAGCTGACCGTGCCCGCGCGTTCGGAGAGGCTATTTATTACCGAACGGAATTTAGCACTGATTCACCTCCGTCCTAGCATCCGATGGTTGCGGTTCATTAATATCGGTCTACCACGTAACACGCTGGAATCCGTTGGAATGCCTGGACGTCGAATTTGCGGCGAGCAAGTAATTCGTATCTGATAGAACCGTTCTTCCTCGAGGACTTCATTCAAAAGACGTACGTCTTTTGGTATCGAGCCGAGGTATTTTTTCGAACAAAACGCGCAAGGAGTTCCCTCAAGATTAAACCTTTAACTCGGATTTCCTATTTAGAACGTTTTCAAGCTACCTACCTTTGTCTCTCGAAATAACAACTATAATATTTATTGTGCAAAATACTTGCTCGGAATGTTTGGTAAATTTTTTTCGATGTATTTTCTCAAGTTACTGGATCCAAGTTGCATCGAGTTCATCAGAATGCATCACAAGAATGCATAAAAATTCAATATTTGTTCACGAGTTGAGTATCTTCGAGTGCCTTAGACTATTAAGTAGGCTAAAAACGTCGGCTGTCAGGGCTTATTGTGTCTTTATTCATATAAAGACATGTTTTCACAATTATGAGGCACAAACTTCAAGAGAAGCGTACATTAAAGTTGAGAACTATAGTTAAGAATATTATTAAAAAGCTATAGAGATCACTGCCAGTTTCGTAGAAGAAATTAATAGAAATCAAGCCGAAACGTCACTAAGATATAGTCGATAATGAAGGAGATTTCACCCATTATTAAGAGCCCATTAATGTTGTACTTGTACAGCAGAACTTCGATTATCCGTGCTAATTAGTGGAACATGATTGTTCGGATAATGCTGTGCTCTGCTGAACTTAATCCTGATTGAAGTGTGCAGTAAATCGTGTAGCGTATGGGTTGGTTTAACGCAAACTAATTCTTTGAGGAAAGTATTCAGACGATAAAGAATTCGAACATCCGAGCACTCGAGGGCTGACTCTGAGAGGCGCCGCTAAAAATTGCTGTACCATTATTCAAAATATTGTTTACATTATTAACCCTTTGCACTCGAAGCAATTTTAATTCGAAAATCAGAATCATTTCTTTCAACACAGAACATTTTTATTCTATGTAATCTTTTTTACATTGTGCACATGAAATTTAACCAGTTTTCTCACACATGTAACAGTTGAGCTTTTCACAATTTATAGAAAACTGACGAATTTAATAATATTGAAACTGTTTTGAATAATGGTGTGGCCATTTTTACTGGCGCCTTACAGTCGCCATTCGAGTGCAAAGGGTTAAATATATCGGTATCTAATCGATTACCAAACCTTCAGGTATTGCACGAGGTATTGTCGAGTTAAAATAGCTCCGAGTGCAAAGGGTTAAATTTTGTACAGGGTGTCACAAAATTATATGTCACGGACACCATAGCGGGATTCTACACCCCCGATTTAGTCGAAAATGACATAAGGAACCCCCAACAAAATTGACCTTGAACAAGAAATACAAGGTAAAAAAACAAATTTTTTTAAGATTAAAAATCTTAAATCTTAAAAGAAAACTTTGATATAAAATTTAAAAAATCTTGATCCTTAATAGTATCTGTGATCCTTACTGTAGGCCCTACACTGTAGGGTATAGATCAATCAGGGATCCTTAAATTTTGGTTTTTTTTTTACCTTGTTTTCCACGTTCAAGGTCAATTTTGCGGGGGGTTTCTTACGTCATTTTCGACTAAATCGGGGGTGTAGAATCGCGCTATGATGTCCACGACATATAATTTTGTGACACCCTGTACATTACACATGTAAAATGATTTTTCCGAGGTACATACCATCAGTTTTCGAGAGATCATGCGATCTTGTGAGAAAGACTGTAGATTAACCTCCGTGTGAGCAGACTCTAGACTACAGCCGAGCCAGAACGAAGAAAGAGAGTATCCCTACAGAAAGTAAGAAGAAAAGTGTTCCCGTTTTGTGCCACGGATTCGAGTGGGCGTAATCGCGCTTTCAGAGTCATTGCTAAACTGTCCGTCATATTTCGGAGAACAATGGCGGCCGGACGAAAGTGGAGAAAAACGGTGGAACAATGAAGTTAAGGACATTTGGCGAGTCTTTAATTTCCATTTCGCCGGGCGGCATCTTTTGAGATCGATCCCGGTCTATCCCCGCTTGCTTGATAGCCTCCAGAGAAGAAAGACAGGCTTCCGGCGAGCCTGTGAAGTATATATTCGAGGGAAGGGACTCTAGCGGCGAGGTTAAATATGCAGGGTGTTTGCAGAGTCCCCGGACGGACGACTTCATTGGGTCTAATTGCGGTAATGCTCACAGCCCACGGCCACTTTACTCCGTCCAACTTTGAGCGACCACGAAAAGCGTAATCGCGGTTCACGGTTGACATGGCTCGCTCATCTGTGTACCCTCACCTGAGTTAAACCGCCCCCTGGATTTACCCTCCCGACTTTTGGGCACATTCGATACCTTCTTTCGTTCTTAGCTGGACTCTTTCTTTGGATCTCTCTCCCCCCCTCTCTCTAGTGCGCTCTAATTAAATATTCTAGGCATTTCCTTTCTGCTAAATTTCTCGGCGGACGTCTGGTAACGGCAGGTCATATTATCCTAGCAATTACGAAGTTGTTTTAGTCACAATTGTAGCGAACTTGTATATTTTTCTATAAAGTTTAGGTATTGCATGATATTAATAACCATCACTCATAAAGTCTCCGGTCTAACTAAGAAAAAGAAATTTTTTTTTCGAAATTCCACTTTATTCATCAACATACTTTCCTTCAGGAGTGATGCATTCATTCCAACGTTCCTCTAACTTCTCGATGCCCTTTATGTAAAACGATTTGTCTTTGCTCTCAAACTAAGCCTCAGTTTCGGCAATCATTTCTTCATTTGAGTCAAATTTCTTTCCCTCGAGCATCTTTTTCATGTCTGCGAAAAGCCAGTAGTCGCTGGGGGCCAAATCTGGAAAGTACGGTGGGTGGGGAAGCAATTCACACACACACAAAGCGTAATTCGTCCAATTTAACCATTGTTTTCATCGACTTGTGACACGGGGCATTGTCCTGTTGAAACAGCACTTTTTTCTTTTGCATGTGGGGCCGTTTTTTCTTGATTTCTGCACTCAATCGATCCAATAATGCCATGTAATATTCACTGTTGATAGTTTTGCCTTTCTCAAGATAGTCGATGAACAAAATTTCATGCGCGTCCGAAAATTCGGATGCTATAATCGGTTGCAGTTCCAGACCATCTTCGGCAATTTGCACGAGAAATTGGTAGATTCTCTGATAATTAGCAAAATGACTTTTGTCCAACTAGATTGGCAATTCGTAGCATTATGCGACGTAGTGATTCGAGCTACAGAGTGTGTAGTTGATAATGGATCATTTGGTTACACATAGCATCGAAACATAGTTTCTGACGTTTCGGCTACCCAGACCGTGGGTATAGAATAGAATTCCTTTGAGTCTGGGTACCTTCGTTCTCTAGACCTTGCGGCCCTCTGTGGACCGCGTAGCGTCCTGAGCGCTAGATGAAAAGACTCCTCTTTCCTTCGTCCTTTGTCCCTGATTCAAAGGCTGCGGTAATTAGATTTGAGTTTTGCAAAGTTGATTGGGCCGAGCGTCGCCTCGGGCAATAGGAAATTTTATTACCGACACACAAATGACGGACACCGTCGAAACAATCGGAAGAAAACTCTTTCGAGGTACCGCGTGTAAGTTCCTACGGTATGAGAAATCCTTTACTCGGAATCCTTTGTTCGGCATTGCGAATGACCGACTGTTTGTTACGAAAGCATTTCTAGCTTAACAGTTTTTCAGATCATTTTGAAAATGGGAAACAGAGACTATAGAATACGGCGAGTGATGTTTACAATATACTAAAATCAATGATATTTGCAATATAATTAATTATAAAGCGTAAATCGAATAATTTATAATCAAACTCAGATCGTGTAACTTTCTAAGAGAATTTCTTTTGTATCGATACAATTATTTTGCTTACTGCTGTGTTGTTTCCTAGTATAATTTATTTATTTAGTTATGATTTATTTGAACGTGGTCGCATTAACAGCGAGGTTAATGAGTGACTACATGTTTTAAAATCGAATTTAATGAATATTTGAATAAAAAAGAAACATATAGTGTTACTATCGATCCACAAAACTTTTGCGACACAGTAATGCCAGAATAGTTCCGACAGATTTTGGTGTACAACTTTTTGTCGTAAATGTAATAATTCCTGCGTAATCATAGTCGAAACTCAAATCGTTACTTTTGGCCCCGGTTTCCAATACAATTAAACTTTCAACATAATTGTAACTGAAAAACAAATAGAAGATTGTTCCCTTCTTTAAACAACAAGTGTATCTCTTTACTTAAAACAGGAAAACACAGTTCTTTAAGAATCTCGGAATTCTCGAGAACTTCCGAGGGGAATTTTCGAATCTCGAAAAATTAATTAATTACTAATTCAGGAGTTACCGAGTCTCCGGAAAGCAAACAGCTCGGGAGAACACAATTATTAATCGGCAAGAGTAAGATATACAAATACAAAAATAACCCCGGAAAACAGGTAACACGGATAGCTGTAAAATCCTTTTAAAGTGGATTAAGATCGAATTGATTAATAACCAGACTTATTTATTTAGATGGGAGTGATCGAATTGCTGAACGATTTTCTTACCTGATAATGCAAACTTGCGCGTGTCGAGATAAGATCGTCGCGTTGTTCGACGAGGTCATTACTAGACTGCGGATCTTCATGCATTTATAGGGAAATTGAGCAGATGAAATTGATAATTGTTGGAAAATCTTTCAAATTGAAGATGTCAATATATGAGATTTCTCCTCTACTAGAATCATTAAGGGAAGAAATAACATTCAATTTGGTTTCTATCTTTTACAATCGATGCAGACGATTTCGATTATCCATAAAGATCCGCACTCCAGTTACTGCAAAAACAAATATCGATCAATGGATCGCTAATGAGCGGCAGTCAATTAAACCAGGATCGCCCAAATTGGTATACATACGCCTTCAAGTATGAACGCGATTCCCTGTTCGCTACATATTTTCTACTTCCTCCCGTAGCTCGATTCCTCGAGCGGAGTCGTAACGATCGTTAAAAATACTCGCCGAACCGCGAAATAATTTTTATTTTCGTGCGGATGTGCATACGCGCGTGACCAGCATCGCGGTTCAAACTCTGTAGAGTTATATTTGACCGTTGATAATGTATTATTATTTTGCCGAGTTGTCGATGTTGTCGTTGTATGCGTCAAATCTTGTAATCGAATTTTAAATCACTTCCCGATGAGCTAGAGACCTGAAACTTTAAACATAGCTCAGAACTGGATGACTGGATGAAAAAGAAAATTTTAATATTAACCGTCACACCTCGCCGCGCGACACTCGGTAGTACGACATCGCGTTCAGCGATCCCCACTCCGCGCACTAGCGCTCCCTACTCCACTACGCGTTCCCACTCCACTGACCCACCGAAGGAGCTCGGTCAGTGTAGTGTTCCGTTCATTCAGTTCCATTTCGGAATTTCAGAAACGTCGTCTCTCGGAGTCATTCTCTCATTCTATCTCGCGTATTTCCATATGAAAATGATTCCACTATACAGCGGCGTCTATCGGCGCTCGCACCAACTAAAAGTTCCTACGATAAGGTTACCAGTCTTGTAACAATATAAACAAAGACTTCTCTCGGTTTGTTCTTAGTCAAGTTTTCTTATATTCGTGTGTTTTATATATTATACCAAGATGTTTTATATTGTAATAAATAGTAGCGTTCGAAACAAAAGGGCGTTCATTTTCCACAACCATTAACACCATATCTTGCGTTTCTATATATCTTACTATTTCATACCAGTATTACTATTGTATGTTGCGTAATAAAAATATAATATATATTATATATAAAAAGAAACTTTTTAAAAACCACGCTTATTGTATTGGAATGCACTAAAAAGGAGAAAATAATTTGTTTAGGCATTAGTCACTATAAATGAAAGCGTGGAGCGCCCACGTGAATATAGTTTAGCGCTCCGCGCTTTTATTTATAGCGACTAATGCCTAAAAAAATTATTTTCTCCTTTTTAGTGCATTCCAATACAATAAGCGTGGTTTTTAAAAAGTTTTTTTATATACTTTTCTTTCTTGTGCCGACTACTGCAGACTACAGAGAGGACTGCAGGCGACTACGGGCGACTAGGTGAACAGATTTTCAGTAATTCCTTTGCGCCCAGGCGTTCCTCGGACGGCGCGGCGCGGTACGTCGGAACGTTGGCGGACCGGGTCCTGTTAAATTGGAAGTTACTCACGAGAGGACTTCCGTCGTAATAGCTAGATCGCCGGAGCCGCGCGCGCGGTAAACGTATTCCCTTCGTTCCCTGTCTTTTTTCATTTTCGTTCTTCTCTCCAGTCCTCGCTCTGGGTTCGTCCTTGGCTCTACGGTTATTTTCAGTTCGCCTCTCTTGTCCTGTTCTTTCCCTTGCCGCAGAACGCCGCCAAGTCCGATTTCACTCGTCCCGTGGAAAACGATGTCTTGATTGCACGGAGAAATCTTCCGACGGAGTCTTTACAGTTTCCTTCCATCCAACCCCTCCAGCCCTCCCCCGGTGTCCCCCGTTTTCCCTCTATATGGCAGGAATTTTGTAGCCGACAGTGAACACGCTCGTTCGAGAACCGTAGCGCGTCGTCGTCTCCTCTCTCGTCTCTCGTCTCTCGTCTCGACTGGCGTCAAGTCGGGGGGGAGGGGGAGGATAACCGTTTCAACGAACGGAACCGGTGTTTGTCCCGCAGTTTATCGGTAGACACCGCTTCCTCGACCAGAGGATCGTTGATTCCACTCCACTTCGATTTTCAAGATGAAAAGTACTCGTATCGACGATCATCGGACACTGATTTCTTTCTGATAGCCGGGACCACGCTCGTCGATATGGCAGCTATCTTGCTAGAAGCGTTACACGGGTGACTCAGTTGTACATAGTCTGCGAAACCATCATGTTTTTCCATGTCGAGAATCGGCTAGCAGCGTTTTGTCCCCTTCAGTCCTAATCCTAGATCGGTGATCGGCAAACTCATTAGTCGAAAGAGCCAAATATCAGCTTGTACAACGGTTTAGATTTCTTTTCAGAGCCAAATTTCTTCACAAGAACCCCGTTTTTAGAAGTCGGTTAAAACACGGTGTCTTATTTATTGATTAAAATAGAGTAGGGATTACCCTTTATTTGAATTTAGATATAACACACTGTGTGACTGATTAAAATAAAATATATTTATTTTGAACACGTCATTCGCCGCACCGCCGCATGTAGCTCGCTAGCCGCAGTTTGCCGACCACTGGTCTAGCGTACACTAATAGAAAAAATAGCTCAGAACTTATTTTATATTTTCAAATAATTTACGAAGCCAAGACAACACGGGATAAATAAGCCAATATTTTTAACACTTGTTCCATTGTCTCCTCCTTTAAACAAAATTCTCTGTTTGTTGTTGCAGGTGAGCTATCGATAGGTCGACGTCTAGAATATTCTCGAAACGTAAGTGTCGAACAGTTACATACATATATTCACAGGCACAGACTTACTACAATTCCGAGATGATGTACACTAATTCGTGGAATCGACTATTTGGATTCATAAATTAGTATCATAATTGTCTTTTTTCCTGGTTCCATTGAAACATTGGTCCCGTGATGATATTTTTCGAAAGGTTACCTTTTTAACATTCTCTATTTCGAGAGCATTCGGAATTTGCCTGGGGACGTTGCAGAAAAAGAAAATGATGCCTAAGAAAAAGATAGGTAACATCTCTATCTATCTTGCTCAGTCTGCTGTAGACGTAGGTCGTTACTTTCAATCGCGTAGCGTTGATGGTCACTGTGGCTAATGATGAACGTCATCGATCGAAAAAAAGCAGGCAAAATCAGTTGCATTTTATGTTCTGGGTTCTATATTAGGTACCTAAGATGCTATTTTAGAGCGAGCGACGAAGTGTTACATACAGTATTTAATAAAAGTCACCGTTTAAAGATATTTAATCAAATACCAAAGCTTCCGAATCGATTAAACCTAGAATTTATTAATTCATCCCTACGTCCCGAATGAAAGACATCTACACGTACGAGGATAAAATTTTAAAATTTCGAACCGTAAAACAGATATCATATCTTCTGGTATACTAGTCCGGGCTTTTAAGAATCCTCTAGCCACGCAGAAGACTACGAGTTTCGTGTCTGGAGGTCCAATATTGAAATATGGCAGTTTCGTCAGGTGTCTGCGTCATAAATTCGCAGTGCTCTCTCACGACAGCAAATTCGGGTCCGAGGAGGAAACGTGTTTCCAGCCTTTCAGTTTCTATTTTCTCAATTTCGCGTTCTCCCTATTTCTCATTCTGGCAAGCAACGGGATGCGCGACGCGAGGAGCGCCGCCGTTTTGGCCGAAACCGTCGTCGTTCCGTCTATTTTATCGGAGAACGTCGATCGCTGCCGCGAGCAGAAGACTGCAATTTTGAAGCGAAGCTTTTCGTCGACACTTTCGTCCCCTCCGACCCCGTTCGCTCTTTCATCCTCCTTTCCTCTTTGCCTCCGCGCTCACCTCTTATCGCGTTTATCGTGCTTCTCGTCCGACACGTTTGCGCGAAAGTCATTCCCAATCGATAACCGGCGTCTGGGCACCTCCGTTTCGGAAAATGTTTTTGCCGAACCGAGTCTCTCTAACCAAACACCGATTGCGTTCTTCGTTCGAGGCCTCCATCGTTTCTCTTTGGTCGTTCTTGACGAACCGATACGGAGCAATATGAATGTTTAAACGCGCCGCGGAACAACCACTCTCTATCAGAGATGCACACAATGTGTTCCGCCTTGTTATCGTCACAGTACACGCGAACCTGTTTTTGCGCGGCAGATAAAGACCGCGGGAAAAAAACCGCACATACAAAAATATTCACAAACTTCATAAATAGCTATAACAAATAATTTTTCACAACAGATTAAAGAAACTTCCTTTTATGCGGTGGATAGGGACCGCATAAAGAAAGTCTCACTTGGAAAATATGTCGAAGCTTTGCGAAATAGCGAGACAGTGCTTTCCGAACAAAATAAATAATTAAATTGCACTTGAAAACATTTTAAAAAATCCTAATTTCTCATTTTAAACATGGAGAAATTTTCAAAATGTAGGTACACAATTCAATTGTTTTTGCTTTGGGGAAAACCGTGAAAATAGAAACGCAACAGTTTTCGTTTCTCCACTTATTTAATGTACACGTGTGTATTCAGGTTCATTTTTTTTAAGGGCTTATTTACTCTAAAAATACTGTTCAAAATTACTAATCTCTTGCAGACACGAACATGGGAATGCAAAGAACAAGAGAATTGAAGGTGATACATAAGTACTGCTTTGTTTCTTAATTTGCGATTTTTCTAAGCGAGCACATCTCTAAAGTAGGCTTTTCCCCTTGGTTTATCGGTCCCCTACACGCTCCCGAAGTTTTGATAGTTAATCGGGGAACACCCGGTATATTAGGCTGGTTAACCTTCACGACGCTGAACTGCAAGACTATCGCATGAAATGTACTTCTAACGTAATGTTTTGCCACTAGAAAATTTCATGGATCATCCATCAACATGTTCTTCTCTGTTTCAAGTGCTCGATCTTGGTAATATTGTTTTGGAGGTATTATTGTACGTTAAAGCGGTGAAGAAACTTCCGCTTGCCACATTTTCAAACATGGGGATATTTGGTTTCGTATTCGTATGTACATAGACCTAGCATTCAGTCTGTTTATGTCTGACAGTTTATTAATGTTAATACTGTGTTGAGAAACGTCGCGTCGTCAGAAGTACAACTCCTCATCCATTTTTCTATGTTTTAACCACGTGCTAAGCTAACTACGGGAAAACATTTAGCCTAAATGTTCCACCTACAGTTCTCCAAGTGCTTTTTCAACTTCCGTTTTTTCTTGCGTCTTTTCTTTCTATTTGTTTCCTGCATTCCATCAGTGTTCGTACAAAGCATTTCTAGGTTTCTGTGGCCCTTCTTCTTTGCTGCTATCGTCATTTTTAATGCGTCGTAGGTCGTCCAGAAAATTAGTCAAAAGGCAAAGCTTCGGTACACCAAGAATTAACTATGATTCTAATATACACTCAAACAGAAATATTCATAATGTAATTCGTTAAATCGCGACACTCTGGATACTCACGAACTAATAATATGTGACCCTTCATTTTTAAATTTTCGTTATTTATTTTTAACTTTCAACGTATTGTTTTATGAGCAAACGATTGAATTTGGGAAATATTAAAACCAGCATCATTATTGGAATTTGGTTCGTAACAGGTACAACGCAATTATGTGCTGCATCACTAAATTATTCGAAAATGTGGTACCGAATCATAATGTAAACCTGTTAATAAATTCTATTCGAGAGAAGATCAGTCACACAAATTCAATATGGAACTATGTACATATTATCAAGGGGATTTTTATTCTTCTCGGTGCGAATTAATCGTCGTTAAAATTCCCTTATGGGTATTGCGTGATATTTTATGCTGCGTTGATATCGAGCTGCGTAAAGAAATAAGCCCGCAATAGTGTCCGTAAACATCGGGCTCTGTGCAGGTTATATGCTCATAATTTGTGGTTAAATTAAACGCGGCTGGCCAGACTACCGCATTTTTATTTTACGCGGCTTATGAAATACGTTTCTTGGCTATTTCCACCGCGGTTTCAGATTTTAACACATAAACAAGTCCTTTTAAACGCTGAATTAGCGCGTGTAACGTTAATTTGGCCTTCAAGGAAGATTTACACGAAATTTGGAGAACGAACGCAGAATTTTTGCCGCGCCACTTTGTAATTCGAACCTTGATTCCTTGTTTACTTGTAAGGACGTCTAAAAACCGTATCACTGTACTTACATGCAGTTTCTACAATTAGTTATGATCGAAACACCTTCGCAAACTGCTGTAGTACAATTTCGTTGATATGATCGTATTAGCATAATTTTGAAAAATCTATGGTTCATGGCTAAACACTTTTTAATGGAACCTTCAATAGCAACTGCGATTTTCATTGCGAACTAACGGCACGCGACCGTCACTACCAATATGGCGGTGCCCTTACCTGTCAAAAACACTGCAGATTGCTCAAATTTAAGCAAGCATAATTCCTGAACCATTGATCCTACAGGATCGAAAAATCTCGATACAAATCTACTGGATTTATGGGCGAAAGGCACAAATTTTGAGTCCGGTGAAGTAAAGACCAGCCGAAAATCTTAATTGACTTAAATTTACAAGTTAATTTTTCCGATAGTGAATTCGATTTAATATCAAGAACTGTATCAGCTCTGCTTCCAATAAAGCTGGCTGCGGAAGCATTATATGTCGAAAGGATTCCAACTTATTAACAGCGAATGCAGCAATAAATTTTATGTTGCAATCACTTAAAGATCAGGGCACGCCACTGTCTGAGGAATTATACAGTGCATTGGAAATTCGTATACAGGAAAGGCATGGTGAACTAGAAAATATTTTAAGGTATTTACATAATTATATAACGACTTTAAAAAAGAAAACGGAAAGGAAGAAAAGAAGCTAACAAGGTCAAATTTAGTTAAGTTCGTCGTCAATTTCCACAAAAACATTTATGAAAACCGAACACAAATCTATCCAGATGAATTCGTTGAAGATGATGTTGATATCGAAAAAGAATTGTCTCCCGGGAAGAAATCACAATCAGTTATAAATAAAAAAATTGCCACGAACACTAATACAAAAAATAGATTTATCCAAAACCGTCAGACGAGCGACCGAGTTGTTAGAAGATGAAGGACATCGAGGCAAATATTTGGAGAAAGTATATCGCTCATTATTAACAGTACCACCAACCAGCGTGGATGCGGAAAGGGCATTTTCAACTGCAGGTAATTTGTGCAAAAAAATACGTTCAAGGCTTAATGATAGTTCAATAGATGCATTATGTTTTTTACAATCACATTATACCACAGTATATCGGTATTAATACCAGAAAAATACCGAATACCGGTGTTGTATTTTTAGCGCGGTATTGCAATCCCTATTAACAACGCTGTTAGGTATTTTTTACCGTCCGTCGGAGGAAGAAAGCGACGGCAAGGACAAAGCCAACGACGACAACGAAGACAACGAAAACGACGGCGACGACCACGAAGCCGACGACGACGACGACGACGACGACGATGGATAGATCGTTAAGACGCGGCTTAATACGAGAAACGCGTATTATTTTATTTCTCCTTTGGTTCCCCGGTGGACAGGGAACAATTAGAAAGATAATTACAATGAAAGTTGCATCTGCCGGATGGGCGGAGAATCCCTGGTCTATCATTCGCCGGTTTTTCCCCTCCACCGGATCACCATCCCTCCTCTCCCCCTATACCTTTTTAACCGTCGTATTTTTGTAACTTTAATTATCACGTGTTCCCTGCAGTTCCAGGCTACTGGGATTTTCTACCGGCTTGTATATATGTTTACCCATTTACTAGCGAGGCCATTTACTGGCAGCGCACTAAACGTAGTTATTCACGATAGCAGAGGCGCAACGAGCCCGTTCAATCTCCATTGGGAATTTGGTACGACCAGCTAATTTCGGAGTCTGTTATCGACGTCGTAGGATTTTCAGCTCCCATTTATTTCTACGCTCTACTTCGGCGCCGCCACTGCCCCTGGACCTGCTCGAGCTAACGTTAAAAGCTAAAATTCGTCGTGTACGCCGACCCCACAATCACCTCGAAAAAGTTACTCTTTTCCTTCCTCCTTGATATGTAGCTATCTGCTCCCATATATCAGGTTTAAAAAACGATTAGGCTGCGGACTCGTTCGAAGTCGCCGAAAGCCGTTTTGGAGTCGAGTCCTTTAGCTTTAGAATGTAACGTGGTGATGGAATAATAGTTTGATTGTCGGAGATATTCTCTCTGTTTTGAATTTGGATAAATTCAACGAAAACGCCAAAGCTATTTGTCAGTGAAATAATCATTTTTGCAGACCGTGTTCTTCTTTTGGTGTGTTGTGTTCATTTGTGAGACTACAGTGTGCTATTTATTTAATCGCACCCGGTCGGTTGGATTTTTATTGACAACAAAAACAGTTATGTACGTCTTTTAGTATATTCTTTATTATATTATGCTTGCTAGCCCATGTGAATCGTCATCAATTTTCTAATCGACGAATAGTTTGTCTTTTATAGAGATGTATGATATAATTGTTTAGATTTTTCTCAAAATCATTTATCAAAGAGAAGAAATGCACAAGACTGGAGCACTACATCTTAACTATTATCCTACATTTCAGGAGATTATTTTTTCCAACTAATTCTGAAAATAAGTAGGTACACATTACGTGCTAATTAAAAGGAAATTTGTATTTGATTCATGTCGCATCTTAAGATTTTTATTTCCGTATGCAATAAAAGAGCGAATGCTTTAAACGCATCCTACATTAAATATTACTTAACTCCTACTCGTTCGTCTTTCTACATTCTCCGTATTTGAGAATGGCAATCCATTTTACAATTAAAAAGCCAGCCAGAAATTTGTCCAGTAAAGCAATAAATTTTGCCGTGATGCGCCTGCTTTTTTATCACGACCGCTTTAAACGGAAACCAGGACGTCGGCTTTAATGCCTATTAGCCACGCCGGAAATTGGACACACCATAAAAATTTCAGTGCAGAGAAATGACAAGAGGTGAGAGACCACTGGGGTTTCAGAGGATGAGGCAAGGGAGAACGGACGAGGAAAATAATACGGCGGAGAACGATAGGGGGATGGAAGGTGGAATGTGAAAAACTGACGGAAGAAGAACAAACGAGAAAGAAAAAAGCATCTGGATCTCAATAATAAAAGGATTCATATGTTTTATGCATAATAACACACATATATAAAAATGTCAACGTACGACAATTCACAAAGCTTGTAGAAAAATAAGGCCATACGTTGACCGTTAACTTCACAAACAGTTAATCGCTTGGTAGACATTTCATCTGAAATGAAAATATTTTGTATTTCCGTGGCGTTCTGTCAAACAATAAACCACCACCCCTCGCAAAAATATTTGGTCGGAACAGAAAATGAACTTCTTAATATTTCTAACGGTGAAAACGACGATGGAACATCAAAAAATGTTTCGGGGATGATTAAACCCTTACTTAAATTAGAGTCCAATTTGTCTATTTGGTAATACGTTATGAACAAACATATTTATTATTTGATTTATATGTAAAATAAAAATGTTTTGCATTGATTCTGGATAGTAGGAATAATATAAAAATTGATTTCATCCCTTTTAACGACTTCGTTACATTAAAAACAACATCACAGCATTCTTGAACTTTTTAAATCTTTTCCTTTTTTACATTTCACCGAACCAATTTCTTCGATCCGCAGACTAATAACGAGTTTCGTCATTGCACTTGCCTTTATCGTTTCTGATAATACTTTCCGCGTTAGAAATATGAATAATTACTAGACAGCAAAATGTGTAAGCGTAATTTAAAACAATGAAAACATTAGTAGAATTAATAAATACTGTTATATGATTTTCAACCTATTAAACAGATCAAGAGAGCAAACAAATTTCTATTTCGTTCCAGTTTGTTGCAAATCGGGTAGAACATTTTTATTTTGCATAAAGATATCGGCTGTCTAATAATTACAACGATGGACACTTGAATAACTTTTTCCAAGGGTGGTACTTTGAAATCAGGATGCAGTAGTAGAGGAATTCTGAAGTTACATTTGCATAGTGAAAATTATATTGTGCCGAGCTATCGAGAGTTGACGAGGTGAACGAATAAGGATGAAATATTTTTGATCGACGCCGGTACCTCTGGAAATATTCCATGTGCCATCTAAACTGTGGTGCCCAAGGTTGTTCGGAACCCAACTTATAAAAACTGTAGGTCCCGTCGCGAAAAATCCTAACAGGATTAAGTGCGACGTAAAATAACCGATAAAAAAAAGATATTTTTGATCGTATAGATATACATGGAAAATAACGAAAAGCGTCTCCTGTATCCCTGGTTTCCGCCACTTTAGCGGAGGCAAATTGGCAAGTTGCGCTGCATAACAGCTTTCCCAGTGGCCGCTTCAGCATATTCAAAACGCAATGAATTTCTCTAGTGTCGCTGACCGACGCTGCATGCCGGCCTCTGGAAAACTAAATTACTTTTAACCTACGTAGAGGCATATATCGTTCTTGCATTTTTGAGCTTTTTCACTTGATTATTCTAGCACAGAACATTTCCAGACCGCCGAGCCGGGCAAATTTTACCGAATAGAAAAATGTTTGTGAACACGTAAACGTTTTACCTACTAGATGTTCGTGTTATACAACATCATCATTGGATAGAATAGAGGCGTGTAAAAAGAGTGTTCTGTGGTGCATACTGAAAGTTTTGGATCGGTTATACTAGTGTGTCCGAGTAATGTTCATCACTAGACAGCGGATTTTAAGCATTTATGACAAAAAAATGAGTAGGTGTATATTTAAAACAGTAAAAACATTGGAACAATATAAAATTACGTATTATTTTCAGCCTATTAACCCTTTACACTCGGTTGTCCCCTCTGAGACACAAAATATTGTTCACATTATTAAATATATCGATATCTAATCAACTACTAAACATTTAGGCATTGTATGTGGTATTATACCAATTTCATATCCATAAAATTTCAAGAATCATAGGGAATGGAAATATTCTAGATCGGAAGAAATGTTTAAACGCATGAAGTTTAAACGAAAGGGTTAAACGCATTAAGAAAGGGGAAATAAATTTCCATTTCACTCGAGTCTGTAGCGAATCAGGTAAAAAATGTTTATTATGCATAAAGGTCTGTTCATCACATTGGTCGAGAAAAAAAAAACTTTTTACAAACCACGCTTATATTAAAATGCACCGAAAAGGAGAAAATAATATTTTTGGACATTAGCGACTATAAATAAAAGCGTGGAGCGCTAAACGTCTCGAGTCTCTAGCTCTCATCGGGAAGGGATTTAAAATTCGATTGCAATATTTGACGCATACAACAACGACAACGACAACATCGAAAAATACCATTAAATTATCGATAGAAAATTCACAAGATACACGGTTTCATGCATAAATCTCGAGTCTATGCAAAGCTGATGAAAAATGTGGCGAGCAGAGAAAAAGTTCGAAAATGAAGGAAGTCGAAGTCATGGAGATCGCGCTGTTCACTTTCGGCGCGGTTCCTTACCAGACGAATGATTAATTAAAAGTCAGGCACGCGCCTAATGAGTTACAGATAAATGCTCCGTGTTGCGGCCACTGTTTACTTAGTTGAGGTCGGTCATAAATCAGCGTCTTATCGACACGTAAAAAGTTGTAGGTACCGTTAAGAATAGTCACTTTCAAGAACCCGACCGCTTACACGCAGCGATCGTCAGTGATCGATCCTTCTTCGATCGTTCCCTCTGCGAACAGCCTCGAGATAATTCATTCCTCGGTGTATGTACATAGTTAACCAGCGTTGCTCTTTCCCCGCATAAATTTCACGTTGCTCGGAACAACAAAATAATCAGCTCGATGGAGAGAAGATCGACGCGTAATTCGCTTAATTAACTCCACCCTTGATAGTGTACTTTATCTCGGCGAATAGTTTTCTTGGCGTGTACTCCTCCTCTTTTAATGAATCCCATTGTTTCTGGAAACCAGCAAGGCTCGTCCGATCGTGTATTAAGCAATTCGTACAAGTTTTACTTTCATTTTTTGAATCTTTAGTTATATTGATCGATTCACTCTTACGCTGCTTGATAATCAGACTGCGGATCTTTATGCAAAATAAAAATTGTTTACATCAATTGCAAAGAACAGGAGTTGCAAAGAATTTGTCAACTGTGTCAAGTTGCACCTACCCATTTTTGTCATAAATGCATAAAATCCGCAGTCTATCGATAGTTGATAATTGGACAGCGGATTTGATGCATTTATGACAAATATGAGTAGGTGTAATCTAAAACAGTAAAAACATTAGAAGAATTCATAAATACTGTTATATTGTTGATCTCTCTATTGAGCATATTGAGAATGAAAATAATTTTCTATTTTACTCCAGTTTGTGTTGCAATTCAGGTAGACAATTTTTATTTTGCATAAAGATCCGCTGTCTATTGACAATTAACATTATCATGTTTAGAAGAGCAAAACTGTTTCTTTAAAACAAATTTCGGAAGAAGCATGGTCCCAATGGACGTCGTAGTGAAAAATTTAAATAGCTGTGTAAAGGTCTTGTCGATATATCTGAAGGAAAGAAAAACGATTTAAGTGATTTATCGTTTATCGATTTCGATGTTGGGTCATTTTTAGACCTATTTTCTACTTGTGAATGGAGTTCAAAAGGCATAAAATATGGTGTTAACCCTTAGTACTCGTGTGGTGCCTCTGAGGCGCCGCTAAAAATTGCTGTACCATTATTTAAAATATTCTTTACATTATTGGAGATTTTAATTTCATTTTAACACGAAAATTGAACATTTCTTTCGACCTAGAATAATTCCATTCTATATCATTTTAAAAATTTTGTGGATACGCAATTGATATAACACCTTATGCAATACTTAAATGTTTAGTATTTGTTTAAATCCCAACATATTTAATAATGTAAACAATATTTTGAATAATGGCACAGCAATTTTTATTGATGACTGTATTTTTAAAAGTATGTCTGTGTTTCGTTTTCATATGCGAACTCTTTTTGAACAAATGCGAACTTTTCTAGTGAGGATACAGTGGTTTTAGAAATGATCACAAGCAAATTCACATAGTAAGTACATCGATAGACCCGGCACAGGAAAGAAAAATTAGATGGAACATGCCAAACCGGAATTCTTTTCGAATTTATACGAATTTGTCATAGTTGGAAACTTTGAAAATTCTCAGCGTTGAATATAGCTTTCGCACGGTTCAACTTTAGCCGATGACCCGATAGGAATCCTATCATAGGATCAAACGCGCGGAAGCAAAAAATTTGGAGGTCCGCGACGTGCGATACCTCGCAGAAACATGAATGTCGCGCAGGGGAAAGTTTGAACGCGAACGTGTTCATGCGTGTTCACGAGTTTCTGTATATTTCTCTTTGAGCAGATTTATTCCAGGGCATAAATAAACAGAGTCCGTAAGACAGTAAGTCAAACGTTGAAACACGTCGCAGCAGTTTCGTGTATGCCGCGAGAAACTTCCTGAATATCGCGAACGACTGTAAATCGAACGACGAGAAAACTAGACGAACTGTTTCGAGCTTGCATCTGATTTCCTATCGCTGGCATTTTCCCCTTACGTCATGTTAACATTTTCCCAGTCTTCGAACAATACTAAGCGAAACTTG
The DNA here is from genome assembly GCF_051020765.1 of Lasioglossum baleicum. Lineage (NCBI taxonomy): Eukaryota > Metazoa > Arthropoda > Insecta > Hymenoptera > Halictidae > Lasioglossum > Lasioglossum baleicum. The sequence goes on along the minus strand of NW_027469081.1, from coordinate 1,055,856 downwards.
TCGGAGTACCTTCGATGTGTGTTAACGTACATGCTTCCCAAATCGATATATGACGGTAAATATGAAAACATCCAACGGTACTACACACATGCTAATTATACCACAATCAAGTGGTAGCTTTAAAAAAATCGACATTCTTGAGTAAAACCAATAAATAGAATGTAATTTCTATTAGTACACGAGAGAACATGTTATACTCTAAATGGGTATTATAAAAAATTATCGAATTTGGAAACTTCATCATAACCCATTACTGGTTCAGTAATGTCGCGTATTGTTTATGTATCTTAGATGTTTCCATTCGTTAAATTTGCAATAACTTAACAACGATGGGAGCCAGCTGACGAGTAGATATCAGAGCTTCTCGAATGCTTACTTATCGAAATACTAATATCCGCTATACCGCGCTAATAGTAATATCGGTTGATAATGACGGATACGAGGCCGCTTGGAGATTTTGCCACCGCGATATGAAACCGAAACGAGAAGCGTGCACTCTTAGAAATGAATTCGAACGTACAAGAGGGTGAAATCGATCACCGTTAAAACTGTTGACCTCGATAAACGATATACCCCCTGTAATTGTAAAGTAGGACGTGGATATGCAACGGATTTTCATATCTCCGCGCATATTATAAACGTTATCTTATGATTTGAAGATATTGCGCGGCGCAATGAAATTGTTGGGATGTCCCCGCGAACTACATACTACCTAAGTAGCTGTTCCACTGGCAGCATTATTGGCTGCCAAGGGCACGGCTAATTAAGAAACAACGTCGCTATTAGACGAATATCGTGGTAAATTGGTGCAAATTACTTATGCCGCGGTATATGTTGCCGTTTACAGGCGTCTCGTTTTCTGAACCAAAGAATTCTTCGGACATGTGTTTCAGATCCTTAATGCTGGGTTCATACTATCGTTGTAGACCTTGATGGGTGCACGTCAAAATCATAAAATATGTTTGCAGATCTTTTATTTGCGAACGCAAAACGAAATGTTCGAAGTAGACGCGTTTCTGGTAGAATATATTTAACACTAAATTTACCGAGCACTAGAAACGATTAATATTTATTTAGATTTTCTGCAATTTTTATGACAATATGTGCTTGGTTAAAGAAACTTGTCGAATCAATTTCCATGCAAGCAACTTTATAATTTGAATAATTGTAAAACGAAAAATATAAAACTGGTCATTTGACCGGCAGTGGTAAGTTTAGTGTTAATAAGTAGACAGCGGATATTTTATGCAAAATACAAATTTTCTAGCTTCATTGTAACAAAGTGGAGTGAATCAGAAATTTATTTTCTTTCAAAATATGTTTAATAGGTTGAGAACAATAAGTTTAAGTATGATTAAAACGATTTCACTTTATAAATTTGAGATAAAGATTCTGAACAGAGTCTATAATAAATATATGTATGTTATTAATTTCCTTTGAACCGAAATAAAATTCTATTTTGGTTTCGTTAATGTACAGCTATTGGAGAACACGTAGGCATACATTAGATATATAAATGTCCTCCTTCCTTAATCACCGAAACCGTAAAATAAATCGTAGCCCAAGGGGCGGAATTAGTAGAAGTATCGTTTTGAAGGCAGACCACTTGTGAAACTGCTACGTATCCCTGCAGAAGTTCGAAAATCGAGGTAATACGGGATTTCTAGCTAGCATATGTATACCAGTGTCTTATCAGCATGAAAAGCAGGCACAAACCAGTGTCTTATCAGCATGAGAAGCAGGTACAAACCAGTGTGTGGAGGGTGACGAGGGTGCTTCTCTCTTTATCGTCCTGCCTCAAGGAAGCGAGGCACGCGTTTTATCAATTTTTCCCCCTTTAGCTTCTCCCCGGTATATACCTACGGTCGCGAGTTTTCGTGACAAGGGCCGATCTAGACATTGATTGAAAGTTCCGAAGCTTGCTTACTCCTTTCCCACTCGGTAGAGACGCTCGCTGTTATTCCTTCCTTAGGCGTCAATCGCTGCTTGATTAAATTTATGGATGGTAAAAAGCTGTTGTTGGGTAGAAGGCCAACGATGGCGGGGAGTCCTGCTCGTAAACCGCACAACGGTGTCTTACTCGAGCTATTCCACTCGTTTCGCCGGCTGTGCCCTGAGCTTCCTTCTCAAATTAAGGACTGCGGGAGTCTTAACTCGCGTATACGAGGCTTGGAAGGATACTCTAAGCTGTACCGATGTCCTTCGATTTTCCTCGTAACGCTCCGTCTTTCCACGCTACTCGGATAAACCATATCCCTGAATACGAGCTCCGTCGTAAAAGTGGTTGTTGCTCGCCTAACTGTATTACCTTCTCTCTCGTCTGCTTTGTCTCTATTGCGTTAGACCCTCTATTTTCTTCCACTTTCCCTTTCTCTCCATCTTTCTCTCTCTCTTTTTCTATCACCCTCTCTCTCTCTCTCTCTCTCCACTCCGATGCCCTATCCTCACACGTGTGCGTTGTATTACTTTTTATTCTCCTTAGACCTATAAACGCGACTAATAGCCCGATGGCTTTTCGGACGACCATAATCCAGCCGAAGGACCACCTCGCGAATAGAACGACTCCATTGTCATGGTTATCCTTGGTTATCCAATATGTATATACCTACTACACACATATCTCTTTACAGGGTGACAAGAAATAACGGAGTTAATCATTTCTTATTATAATTCTGTCAAATCGACGAATTTTGAAAAACCAAATAATAACAACCACAACATGGACCTTTAGTATTCATATTCTGAATCCGCTCGAAGGGTGGCCACTTCGAAACTTCTTAAATATATGAGTACCAAAGGCCTATGTTATGGTTGTTATCATTTGGTTTTTCAAAATTCGTCGATTTGACAGAATTATAATAAGAAATGTTTAACTCCGTTATTTCTTGTCACCCTGTATACGTATGCGTGTATGTGTGTGCGTGTGATGTATGTATACATATATCTATATCTGTACTTCTATTGAAATTTTACGCGATGCTGCTTTCAATTTCCTGTTTCGATGGCAGGCCGTACAGCCTTTGTTCGCGCGCGATAGCTACTGGGCGCGGCGTAATTCGTTGCACGACAGGATATGCTGGGCTGTTCGCGAGTAAATCGTGTAGCGCGTGGTTTTTCTGCGAAGTTCACTTTTCTTTGTAACAGACGTGGCCGGCCATAATGAATATGATTCGATTAAGACTCGCAACGAGAAGGCGTCACACAATGTCAGCTATAATGCCTCGAAACTTGCTATTAGCGTCGGATCGTTTATAAGGAATTGTCGGGGATCGTAACATTTTCCGGTAACAAGTGACTTCCGATCCATTCTTCCTCGTTAACCGTGACTCTAAATTGCCAGTTGTAGTGCAGGATAAATGTTGAATTAGATTCATCGCATTACGATCCGTATCGAAAGAGTTGAAATATACGAGGGTAACCCGCAAAGTGTAAAACTCTGATTTTTATTATTAGCTCTTTCTATTATTAATTCATTAAACAACAAGTGAGAACTTTTAGCAAAACTTGAATATTGTTTCGTGTACCAAAATGAACCACGTGTGTCTACTTGTAATTACCATTTGCAATTGTAATTTGCAAATTACATCTGAATGTATCGTACGTTGTTATTACTCTGCGCGTATAGCTTCAGCAATCATGTTATCCAATCTTCTGTTAACAAAAGCTCATTTTCTCACCTATGGAGATATACATGCATACACATAGCTTGGAATTGTTAATAATTTGATAACGGAATAAAATCAACCGACGATGCATGTACTTTTATTGGTAGCTACGATAGTGAATAAAAACATCAATTGGGCAACACATGTCCTCCGTATGCTTAAGGGGTAGAGTCGTTTCCAAGATGGGGTTTTTCAGTAGAGAAAGGATGAATCTAGACTGCGATCGCCCTCGAAAGTCCTATTTTTACGTTTACGGGCCGTAATTTGCATTAAAAACGTTTTTTTGATGATTTCAGCGCACTGGTTCGATCAATTGTTATACATAACACGATTTGCAAATTTTCACAATATCTTTATTTCAACGTTTCGATCTTCTTTTAGATCATTCTCAAGAAAATTTTTAAGAATTGCGTCTGTAAATCAGTAATAAATGCTATATTTCAAATTGTGTGAATTTAAGACAAGAGGAACAAATGTTGCTTACTTGCTTAGTGAAATAGAGAATAATTTTTCATAATATAAACTTTAATTTGCATTATATCAAATATAGCTACAGGGACAGAGGTCGCATAGGGAAACTATTTTTTCATGACAGCGTCGACCGCGTCGAAAGTACAAAGGATGCCGAACGTAGAAGGCAGCTCGAGCTTCTTGGTCCCTCGCGGCAATGCCCCCCAGTGGAAGGGGTAGGAGAAGGGACAGTGATCGTGTAGATCCTCAGGGAGCTAGAATCGTGACTTTACTGTACTTGCGCAGCTGTATGCTTCCGAATAATGTAAATTACGCCTCGTAAACGTAAAAATAGGACTTTTGAGGTCGATTATCTAGCGCTTTTGCCATCTTTGCATGATCGAGAAATGGCAAGGCGCGTCTCGCACCCCCGTAACCCTGTAAAAACGAGTCTGCCCCGTTGACGCAGGGTTAATAAGAAAAACAAAGGAAAGTTTGCGCGTCTAATAGAACAGAATCACTAGAGTGTCCCCTTTGTCGAAGCCCCCTATCAACTCCTTATCTGAATTCGTCCAATCTAGCAGGATACTGCGACCGTTCTCAATCTTAAACAAACGCAAAAAGACGATAGACGAATAAACGAATGGAACCGGGGTTCGGTTCATCGATATTCGCAGCAGACGCGTGAGAAACCAAACAGAGACGGTAGAGACGGGAATGGGAGGGAAAAAGGAGGGTTGAAGGTAGATAAAGGAGGAAAGAAGGCAGCAATATCTTCCAAGAAGTAATCCTAGTCATTAGTGTCCCGATCGGTTTGCTCTAATACTGCCAGCTTCGGTATATCCTTCTTCTGGACTTGCTTCTTCCCTGCACGCTTGGAAACCGATCCACCGCCGCCGCGCCGCGCCGTCAGGTGACTAATGGATCCGAGGGCTAGTCCTGATTGTAAATGCAGATGCAGTCGATATACACGGACCTGTACATTCACAGGCACGCGATTACGGATGCGGATGAAAATACGTCTACTTCTTCAATATTAACAACAGCTTCGAAAGGGGAATGAGTTTTTTCCTAGCGAATTTGCATCGTCGATTCGGGGCCAGGAGAAACAGGGGGAGTGATGCAGCAAAAAGGGTTTAGACTGTATACGTAGCTATGTTCTTGGCGAACTGGAGAGAATATCTGAAGTGCATTTTTCTAGGTTTTTTTAGTTGCGACTGTTTCGATCAGAACTCCTGGCCCGATTTCTTGTTTTTCTCAGACCTTTTATTATCCGGAACAGACGTCGGAAAGAATGTGTTTGAATTAAAAATATGTATAGTATACGTTTCGATGGTTGATCTGCTCACATCTTCGATAATGACTACTATAGAAAAGTAACAGTTTTGTAGCCGTTCCTCTTCGATCACATTCTTTGATCCATAACTTGCTTTCATCGTCTCAATATTTCTCATGTTTCGCAAGGTTACGCAAACGCTACTCCGCATAGTAACGAAGTCCGTATATTTATCTTCTAAAAGAAATTAGTTGAGTCTATTAAATGGTGAGCAGAAATGTGTACATGTATGTATCGCAGTTGTGTATTTCGATGTAAAAGAGCAATAAGCGTGCTCCAAACTACACAGCAAATATATTTTTGCGAATATCTTGAAAACTGAAACCGAGGAGCAGTAATCTCATTTTGATGACACGATAATCAGAGAACATGGTTTCGATGTAACACGGTGTAAAATTACGACACATTTCGAAATCATTGAAATCGTTGAAGAGTATCGATTTGCAAGTCATCCGAATCATCACCGATGATTTTAACCAGTGTTTAGGTACGGAAATGAAAAAGGAACACGTTCATTGATCTTAACGAAAGTCGCAATTAATGGAACGGAGGGGATCGAACAAGTCCTCGGTATATCTTTGGCAAAATCCAACCTGCTTCACTTTGCATTTCTCATCACGCGGCTCCTTTACCTTCGCCCTTCCCCGTCGGTTCCCTTCTCCACACGCTCATTCAAAAAGAACTCTCCTCGTTCGCGAGGATCGCCTCCCCCCTACTCTTGTTCCTTCGTTCTCGTAGATCCTTTTCTCGTACCTTTCTTCTCCCTCCTGTTTCTTCCTTCCGTTCTTCTTCTTTCTTTACCCCCATACCGACACCCTCTATCAATTTATTTTTCTCTCTTCGGAGCAGTGGACCGCGTAACGAGCAACGTAAATCAATCGGTTGGCATTGTGGCTTCGTTCCTTCGCCAGCGGTACTCATTCCTACCTTCATAACTCCTCCAGAACATGTAGACCAATGGACTATTTTCATGCACTAACTTCTTGACACAAGTTGGTTTTGCAACGAAACCAGATCTCCAATATTTTTAAAAGATTATCCGAATAGTTGCTCCAAGATTCGAAACAACTATGAAGACATAGTTCCCATTATTTGCTAGCTTTTATAATCTTGAAGCAATTTTTTGTGTAATACTGTAAGGAAAAGCGAAAACAGGTTTATTCATATTAATTATGGCTCGTTTCAATCGTTTCTTTTTGCAATCTGTTGGCGATCGCAGTTTTACAAATTCTTCTGTTATTCCTGATTTTCTATTTTTATAAATTTAGCTGTTAATACATATACACCGTACTTCAACTCTCTAATACCCAGCACAGTTTCGAATATTATTTTGATGATTTCTCGGAGTTTTAAGATTCGCCCGATCCGCGCATCAAATCGTCCCTTGTCTGGTGAATCGACGCGAAACGAAAAACAAGGGAGGGATGCGAGAATGGCTGTCGGAATATGATGAGAATAAAGGTTGGAGGAGGAAGAAGGTGTTGGAGATTTTCTCGTGAGTTCGACCGGGCTGCGGGAAGTTGAGGATCGTTTCACCCCTCTTCGACCACTACGTGCCGAACGCTTTAAGGGGCTTACCTACTTTCAGAGAGAACGCTCGCCGCCTTCTTCCTGCGGAAATCGAATATTTTCAACGGCATTTTCCCTTCTTTCCCGGCGCGGTCAGGAAGAGAGAAAAACTACCGGTGTCACATCTAACCTGTGCGCCGATAGCGACAAACCTCTTCTGCTTCGTGTTTGCGAGTGTTTGGGTCATCGATCGGTACATTTATCAGGCGTGTTTCTCTCTCGATATATTCCACGTTATGTTTACCAGGCCAAGTGAATCGTGAATGAGTTAGGTGTCTGGTTGATGAATCGCGGTCATAAAACATTTTGTTGTCGGTGGTTTTCTTCTCGGTCGCGAAGACGATGTCCACTGACATATCGGCCATATTATTTGGACAATTTCACGTTTCGTGATTTCTTCATGTGTTCGGACATGTTTGTACCAGTGGACATCTTCCTTGATACTTGAGTCAATTTTTCACCTTATATCAAGATTCATTGATCCTTTCATATGTACACTACAGATTTCGTGGGTTACTGTATTTATTTAAGTGCGTTCGCATCTGAAACTTTTGCTATCAAAATATATTGGGTTGGCAAATAAATTAGTTCGGTTTTTTAGAGTGGAATAAATGACGAAAACGGAACGAACTTATTTGCCAACCCAACTTCTCGTCGAGAAGTTAGTTTAAAATCAATTGCACAATTCGTACCGAACAAACAGACAGACAAGAAAGCAAGCTAATAAAATAGGACGTTTTATCTAGCGCTTTTCACTGTTGAAAACACCATCTTTGCTGATGCAAAGATTAATAAGACATTAATAAGAATTTCCCAATTGTTTCCACAGTGCATGAGCTTATGTTGCGCTTTTTCACAATGTCTACCGATTTCACTTTCCCTGAACAGATACGAATCACGTATCGATAAACTACAAGAACAGACAGAGAGTGAAATTCCAGTGTGGACGGAAGAAATTCGAAATTCACAAATATTTTACGCGGACACGGTTTAATATAATATTCGTTCGTGCGGGAGGGAGGAAGAGGGATAACGAGGAAGGGACAGAGGTTGAACGACAGTGACCACCAGGTTGGTTTATGCGAGGTTCATGAGACCAGACCTCGTTTCGCCTTGACTCATATACGCGTCGGGCTACTCGGGCCTCGGTGTCGAAGCCTCAATGCCTTTTTTCCCTGCCCGCCTGCCCTCCTCCCTCTCTTTTTTATCTTTCGGCCCCTTTTTCTTCCCGGCTCTGACTCCCTTTCGCTTCATACGTCCCCGTTCGCGCTCCTTTCGTCACGAGTTTGCATTCACCTTCTATGCGTTGGCCGCTTAATGCGATTTCAGTCTTTCGCAACGATTTTCGCTGGATGCCTCATAAAGGAGGCGCAAGATTCTGATTTACCCAGGCACTCTTCGTCCGTAGACCCTTTGCCACGGAGCAGAAATCGACATAACCGGATACCAGACTTATTTTCAATCATCCCGCGAGAATAAATGTTCTCGTTTCCCTCTGGTGCCTGAAAAGTTTCGCCGAAAAATTTCCTCGTGCTCCGTGTTTCCAGCGTGTGCTCGTTCGAGTAAAACTAATTACTCGCTCTGCGAATCTCGCAAAAACGAAGCCGCAGGAAACGGAATAGGGAATGCAACTTTATGGGTCGGAATCGGAGGAATTTCTGTTTCGGATCATTGTTTCTTTCATTATGTAGTAGGAAAAACTCGATCGCAGTTGGGTTAAGTAGATTCATGCTTCGCATATAAAATCGGAACGTTTTAATGCAGATACGTTTGTTATTCGAATCGAGTTCTTGCAAGTGGAAAGTATGAAGTTATACGCTCAATTAGTGAAGTCCATCTATTGCACCGTGACAGTTGCTTTCTGATTTTATTAATAATTTGACCTGATTCGAAGTTCTCGAGCGAAGATATCGTTCACGTTTAAAGTCTGTGAACATTCGCTTCCTCCCTAAACAATGCAATTAGTGCTCGAGGCGCAATGAAGAAATCGCAGCTTCGACGTTGCACAGGGGAGAATTGAAAAATTCAACCTCCGTCTTGCCCTGAGACACGCCTAAGCCTGGAGGGACAAACGTTATCCCGAAGTACACCGAAATTATGTCCTGGAAGCGTAATAATTCGGTCGGACGAGCAGGCTGAAGATAGCGTCGAGTCTCGACGTGTAATACACGTAAGGCAGGCAGCTTGGCTCCACGCTCGCTTCAGCGATAAGAAAATTTTAACGGGGATGCAGAGGTTATTTCGTGTGATAGGATAAGATGAGGCGGAGGTGTTAAATAGGGCGCGTTATCCGCCATTACTTGCAATTTTCTGTCATTAAACGTCCCTACCGTTCGCCACCCTTGCCCCCCCTTTGCTGCAATTTGTTTCTTGCACCTCGTGCTAGATGTTCGTATCTGTTTTTCTCCGTTTTTCACAGCCATTCTCCGACCCCCTGTTTCCAAACCACCCTGACTCTTTCCTCCTCTCTTTTCCCCTTTCTCTCTTTCTCCCATTCTCGCTCTTCCTCCTTTCGTTTTTTCTCGTGATAGCGGTCTTTCTCCTGGCGGCTCCGCCCTTATTATTTCTTTTTCTTCCTCCCAGTGGCTCTTGATTTGCCCTTGAGACTCGATTTTCGAGCCAAGCCCGCCAATGGTGCCCAATAGGAGGGTTCCAGTCTCCGCGTTGAGGCGTGTTCCACCTCGAACCACTCGCTTTTTCTATTCTCTATTTTGTTATACATATACATGTACATTCGTATGTATGTAGATATTCATATTCATATTTTCCCCATATTTGTTCTGGTACACTCCACCCTTTATTTCAGCTTCCCCACCCCGCTCCTCTTCATCCTATTCTTGTTCAGCATCTCGACCTCCTGTTTCCTTCTCCCTCCGTTGTTCCTTATTTCTTCCAGCCTCGCCAGTCTCGTTCCTGGGTATTCTTCACGTCTGCCGGAACAAATAGGAATTTCAGCGGGCGGTGACGTGCTCGTAAAGCGCAACAAGTTGAGCCCCGACTGAAGGGTGTGTCTCGAAAAAATATTGGGAATTAAGGGAGCGGCCGTCGATGAAAAGATATTTTGCGCCGCGCTTACTTTCCATCCCCTCCTCGCCAGTCTCTATTTAGAATAGGAAATTCGATTTCTTCTTCGGTGATGGATGAGCTGAATTACCAAGAAATTTTAGATTCGTTTCAATCAGAGTTATTCCGTGATAATGTATTTACATCGCATGTCCACGTTGATCCCGTTTTATAATGAATATTTCATTGTCTTAACACTTTCCACTTATTTATAACCATGTCCCTTTTTATGTTTCAGGTAAGCATTACCAAAGTGTCCACTGTTTGAGTCCACCCGCAATGTCTGCAATCCAACTAATTACTCGTTAAGGTAACAACGGTTTTATATGTAGAAATTACAAATTTTCGCAATTACAAGTTTATATTACTTTCCTCAAATTGATTTTCTTTTCGATAAAAAACAATTCAACGCTAGGAAGAAAGACGTATATAGTGGTATTTATTAAACGAAGGAAAGTACTTCTACATAGACAATCTTGAAAATCGCATAACTTTTTTAAAATTTGTCCAAAGGACTTGAATTTTTTAAAGATGTTAGACCGACTAGTTTGCTGGAGAATGAGTTATACAAAAATTTGTTACGATTGCAATTGGTAGGAGTCATGCAAAATTTTAGAAATGATGTTTCGTCAACCTTTTTACCTGAGTCTGTAACGATAATTTAACTTATTGTATGAATAATGAAAATTCCGTCGAAATCGGTGCATGATGCAATGAGCTACAAATGTTTAAAGACGAGGCTGGAAATCTGCGACTTTCATCTTTAAACGTATGTAGCTCATTACAATGTCGACCGATTTTGATAAAACTTTCAGTATGCAGTGTAAATAACCGTTACAAGTTCCGATAAAAAGTTGACAGAACATCATTTCTAAAATTTTGTACGGTCAGTTGCAATCTAAACAAATTTTTGTTCACTCTTCTCTTCTCTGACAAACTAGTCGGTCTAACATTTTAAAAACATTCAAATCCTTTGGACCAATTTTAAAAAAGTTATGCGATTTTTCAGAGTGTCTTAAAAACTTAATATTGTTTCCTACACAATTCCTACACTTAATATTGTTTGACACACGTAAAAAAATGGCAATTTTGAGGCTATGTCATTGAAAAATATGTATGAAGTGCCCCAACACGCACGAAAAGCGTCGCATCTCTGTCTCGCAATTTATCATACTTACCTGAAATTTAAAAGAAGCTTGAACTATTTCGATATAAGTTTTATAGTATTCCTTAAGTTGATATTTCTCGAATGCTGTATTTTTGAGTTGTGTCACATTTCTTGCGGGGGTGCGATATGTATGCTGTGCTCAATATAACAAATAGTTGTTCGATTGTGGATAAAAAGGAGAGAAAACATGGTACACGAGATCGTTGCAGTTTCGATCATGCACAGTGAAATTATTCACGAAAATGCCTGAATATTACCTCGAGCCATACATATATCTAATCGGGCATTGTGAGCCGCGAGTCAAGAGGGTGCAAATTTTAGTGCAAATGCCCGAAGGCGTGTACACGACTAGGGGACCATGAAACAAGCATATAACCCCTTTTTCACCCTTATTCCGTTTCTTTACACCTCCGTGGAATTACTTCGTGGCCTCTTCGATCTTCTTTGAGCGAACATACGAGCTACGACAAACTCTCGACCACTAAAGTATCTCGACGTCGCGCGTAGCGCGTACGACTTACGACGCGACGCGCGACGTCGAGCGCTCGTAAACACTGCAGGAAGTTGCTTGTACTCCGCTTGTAGTAATCTTGCTTGTATCTGGCCTACACGTTTCGTATACATATGTACCTAGCTACATATTATACAATTCAAAGTTAGTCGAGGAAACATTTAACCCTTTGCACTCGGTTGTCCCCTCTAAGGCATCAGTAAAAATTGCTGCACCATTGTTCAAAATATTGTTTCCATTAGTAAATATATCCGATATTTAATCAGTTACTAAACAGTTAGGTATCGTATGAGGTGTTATACCAATTTCGTATCCATAACATTTGAAAAGTCGTAGGGAATTGAAATATTCTAGATCCGAAGAAATGTTTAATTTTCCAGATAAATAACTCCGAGTGCAAAGGATTAACAGCCGGTACGGCTGAGTAGAAGGTTCGAGTTTTCTCAACTTTTTGCACAAATGATGATACGCCATTCTTCATTTTCTGTGAGCGTCATCATCTTTTCGAGTCGTCGCTTGTTACAATTGTTTCCAGCTCGATCGAAATAAGATGTATATTGTGATCATTAGCCTGCGAATCTTTATCTATCTATATCAATAAAAATGTAAATGTTTGTTTGTTCATAATCTAACATCTCCGAAACGGCTGAACGTAGAAGGTTTTAGGATAATCCGCATTCGTAAAAGTCCATTCGTTCAAAAGTTGTGACGTCATTAGTGACGAGACACGACCTTTTCGCCCTCTTTTGGGCACGTTTCTGCTTATAACTTTTAGCTGGTAGCACCAATATTCAATTTGAGATACTCATTGAATTCAGCTCGCCGAGTTCTTCCAAATGGCCACTGATCCGATTCTGTAGGTTGCATAGTTTAGGAGTTACAACACAAAAAGTGGCGTTTTTCTTAAACTTTTTGGTTTACCGACTTTTTAAACAGCTGTAGCTTTAGCTGTAGCTTTAGCTGTAGCTAGCAGTCTGAGCCACAGCAACGCGTGGCCGGGTACACAGCTAGTGCAAAATAAAAATTGTCTGCATCGATTGCAGAAAATAGAAACCGAACTGAATGTTATTTCTTCCCCTAACGATTTTAATAGAAGAAAAATCATACATTGACCTCTTCGATTTTGATAATTCTCCAACAACTTTCAACTTCATCTACTCAATTTTCCTATAAATGCATAAAGATCCGCAGTCTAGTGGTCATATTACCCTTTAACGTATTCAACTCGTTAACTGATTATTTTATGTATGCATAAATATGTGTATCCGTCCTTGGATGTAGCGTTATTACACGATTGCATGTAAGGTATCTTTAAACCATTATTCCACGAGATAACAGTAGTACATAGTAGTAATACTGTATGTATTACACTAAAGAGTAAAAACACTATGGAAATATATTTCAGTGGCGACAGAAATAAAATAATTCAGTGGGAACAACGGAAAGCTACAGTATTATCAATCATTCTTTCAGAGACTTAATTATTCGTGTTGTACTCGCTTGGAAAAAACACAGCACCATTATATTATCTTTGGATACGTGGGTATATACGATACCATTGCAGAAATCACTGTACCGTACGATAATTAATAGAGCTATAAAAACAATAAAAGCTTCCTTGCTTTAAAATCAAGTAAAGTTAGGCACGACTAAGGGTATATACAATTTAAGAGCTGTGTCAGACTTGGTTGTAAATGAAATTTCAAGAGACATACAAGAAAGAAACAAAGAGAGAAGTGATAGGTCGTCTTACACATTGGCGTACTACCATTTTACGAATCCACAAATTGGAATAGGACAGTCGCCGATATACGATAGGAAAAGACACAGGCACGTCATAAATATAAAATGTAATCTTGGCTAACAATTAGTAAATGTTTGAACGTGATTCAAAACCAGCTGACAAATTCTTCAAGTACCGTAATCTTTCATTCTAGATGAACAAATTTTATTGGAGAAACGCCAAGAGATCGCTGGGTTCGCTCTTTCGGCCATTCCGATGCTAAGAAACTGACTTCTAGGTTTCTCGATTAGCATTTCTCCGAGGTACTCGTGTTTATAGGTTACTCTCGTCGTGGAAAATATTTGCTTACCGTTTCTCGATGGAATGAAATCGAAAAGTTTTCGCGAGCGGTCCGCGGAACCTGAATCTAAGATATTTCCAATCTGTCCGCGTTGTCGTTCTTCATCGCGTTTTGTCATTCGCTCGGAAGTTGAAGCTCTTTTCCCGGCTACTAGACTCCCCCAGTTTGTTCGGCGCCGAGTTTTCGAAGTGGATAATTACGTGGTGTGGCTGCTCCACGAGAACGTGCCACTTGGTTTCGTTCCAGCAAGCTCGACTTTCTTCTTATTATCGGGACGGGAGAGGAAGTTGGTGTCCCGGTGGTTCGCTGGTCGCGCCAACGACCCAAAGCTCTCCGCTACGCCAGGAAAATGAATTATGCCGCACGGGGCCACCGTCGCCTGCTCGTCGTCGCCTCAGCGACCTCGAACTTGCTCGATAATCGTATTAATGAAAATGCCTTGCGCACCGATACAGATTTTATTTGATATTATCGATACGTCCTTCCGCGGCCGATTATTCGACGTTTATTACTACCATCGGGAATCATATTTATGGTCACGCGTCAATATTTGCTCGCTCGGCCGCCTTCATCGTCAGGCTCCGCGCGAATTGTTCGCAACTGGCATTTCCGTAATGCTTTCGCTCATTTTTAATTGTCTTCTATTTACACAGTTTGCTTATTTTTCTCATCGATCGATGTTAAGTATTTGATCAATATGTTCAATTTACCTCTTCAGCTTGAAACATTCGCCTCTGAACGGACATCTGGTTAGTATCCAATAAGCTTTTCGATAACAGTGTGAAAGGAAAGAATTATTCTGAGGATATGTTGGAAAGGTGGACACCTGAATTCTCTATTATCAAAATACGTTTCACAATCTCAGGCGATTCATATACGACACGATTCACTGTACAAATCAACCTGCAGTCGATTAATTTGGATAATCGAGATACATTGATTCGTTTATTTCCATTGGAAAGATTCAAATGTACGGATAGTTGTGAAAACATTCAAACATGATATTGTTAAATATACACGGCACACTAATATGTCGTTCTTCAGTCTGCATACCGTTTCCCTCCTATCTTGTTTTACACTTCTAAAAATATCTCGTTACTTCCGAACATTTTTCGTGATTTCCTGAACCTCAAGATCAGCGTGGGAATTATTGGTTTTTGTATTCTTCGTTTCTAATTGCTTGGGCCAACTTGATCAAACCTACTAATCTATGCCTGTCTACAGTCGGTGCACAAAGTATTCGAACGGTTAGTTTACTAGCTAATGTGTAAATAATTTTTTTTGTAATTGTTATTGGTCGCAATTACGAAGGGAACAGTGAAGGCCACGATTTTTAAATTTTTTATCTGTGCCTGTAATGAAAGTAATGAAAATTTTAAACATGTATTTTGTAAATCTAACTATGTTGTATATATGTACAAAGTTTCATTGAAATTGGTTGACGAATAAAAAAGCTATGGGCATTGTAAGATGTAAAAATCTTTGAATTTACGGTTTGCGATTCTTTTAAATCGCAGATTCTTACGATTTTTGCTATTTTCAATCAATTATTTCGTAACATCCTTGGTCGATTTCGATGAAACTTTGTACAAGTATATAACTTACTTGGATTTAAAAAATACATGTTTTAAATTTTCATTACAGGTACAGATAAAAAATTTAAAAAATCGTGACAGAACATCATCTTTTAAAATTTTGTATAATTCCTACCACTTGCAATCGTAATAAATTTTTGTTTACTTATTCTCTAGCGAACTAGCCGGTCTAACATCTTTAAAAAATTCAAGTCCTTCGGATCAATTTCTAAAAAGTTATCCGATTTTTAAAGGTGTCCACTTATTATTGCCGCTGACTGTAAATCAATTGGTAATGCTCTCGGCACGCTGCGAGCTTATTATACATTTTCGGTCCCGTCGTTCTCTAATCCATCTCCGCGAGGAAAAGTAATGGCCGAGGGTGAGCAAAGATATTGGTATTCCCGTCGAAAATATATCGAGGCAGCGAAGTTGTGCGTGGTTGGCGGGAGAAGAGCCTTTAAAGTCGCGAAGTCGCTCGAAACAAATTACACGAGGAGTCGAGGACGTCGCTGCACGTCAAGGCGCGCACACATGCTCGTTCGTACGGGGAAGCGCGTATTTCAAGGTAGCGCTCCGCATACTTCTGTTCGCGAGAGCTACCCTCTTTTGTTATTTTCTCCGTTGGAAAGGAGGAAGCGGCGCGGCGGGCGAACGCGAAAAACTAGGTAGGAGGTTGAAGGTGGCGCGCGGATGTCTGTAGCGAGAGCGCGGGAGAAACATATGCGCGCTAGTTCGCCGAGATACGGTATAAAATATACTTAATCTGTATTCGGGACACGATCCCTGCCCAGCCGGCTGCTGCTGCCTAGCCGGCAGAATACAAAATTCCCGTATTCAGATGCTTTTGCGACAGAAATTGACTTTATTGAGGTTTATTGATCCGCAATATTGTGTTCCGACGCGACGTAGCACAGCGCCAGCCAGCCCGAGCTCGGTCGGGCCTTCGCGTGTCTCTATCCCCTCGAATTCTGCTGCCCCCTCCCTGCGTTCCATCGCCACCCCACTCCTCCCCCTACCGTTGTTGCATCGCCTCCCCTAGATCCACGTCCCTCATCCCTCCACCCAGGGCCCCGCGATTCCCCCCCCCTGCCACCCACACGCGCGCAAAAGTGCGCAATTCTGTTGAATACGTGCACGCGTTCCGACTATTCTTCCGCTACCGTATCCCCCCGAGATACGCTTTACTTCCTCGCGTTGCACAATTTCGGACGGAGGATCGAGGCAGTTTACAGGATTCCCCGGGATTCTGGTATCCATGATGTACAGTCACGGTCAGAAATTAGTGTTGCTTTCGGAACCACGAGATTTGTGTGCTGGTTTCGAGATAAAGTGCTCGGCTTCGCTGTACGTTAACTCGTGGATTTCTACGTGGCACTGGCCCCCACAGCTACATAAGTAATTCCTTTACGTTCAAATGTTCTTGCTTTAACACTAAACTTGTCACGGTCAATTGACCGGTTCTATATTTTCCAATTATCGAAATGATGAAAATCCATTTATGGAAAATAATGGAATAAATCTCCTTGCGCGAGCATCTATTATATCGCGAAATTGCAGACGATTTTCATAAATCTAGCGTTGTGCTTGGCAGGCATGCTTGGCAGGCTCAGTGTTAAAAGTCCGAATAACGTTTAGCCCGGCAAATCAATATTGTAAACGGTAAGGGGGGACCCCGGAATATAATCCTTCTTCGTGAAAATAAGTAGTTAACATTTTTTTTAACCCTCTGCACTCGGAGCTATTTTAACTCGAAAATGAGACATTTCTTCCGACCTAGAATATTTGCATTCAAAATAAATATTTAGTCATTGATTAGATACCGATATATTTAATAATGTAAACAATATTTTGGATCATGGTACAGCAATTTTTAGTGGCGCTTCTCAGAGACACATCACCTCAAACTAATACAATAAAAAGAGTTCACATCCGTCAAAATATTTAATACGTAGCCATTCTGCTTGTTTCTACACTGAGAAAAAAAATCCTGTCGAAACAAAAAAAATATATGTTGATTCAATAAGATGTACTATTGAATAGTGCCAATATCATATGAACTTATTTTAATATTTAATACTATTGAATGTCAATAGCAAAACTCATTTCCGCCAATCATATAAGCGAATAGCCTGACATCAATGTTTTCAAAAAAATAAGATATGGCCTCAAACCAATTCCAGTATAAATCAATACATTTCTCAAATTTGTTTAACAACATATCTGATTGAAGGAGAAAGAGAAATATTACGAATAATAATGTACGGTATTGAATCGAATAATATTTTCAATCATTTCATGATAGACAATTCAAATACATCACGATTTCCTTCTAAATTTCATACTATTGAAAAGAATACATTGATATTCATCGAAGTAAAAAAATTACAATAACACGCGTGTTATTGAAGTAACTACCTTTTTTTCTCAGTGTACAATGCTTTCGGAGATACTGATCCATTAACATCGAAGCGTGGTCACATTACACGGAGTTCAGCATTGTATTGACTGAAAAGATATGGACAACAGTTCTTTCAATTATCATTTCACTTTTGAAATCGATTATGAACAAAAATATTTATTTTCATATGAACATTCTAAACGTAGACAACTGTTGCTACGATCAAGCAAATTTGACTACGGACGTTCAAGATACGGATGTTAGATAATTTTTTCCCGTAGGTATTAGTAATACTTCAACGATCAAACTATTCAATCCGAAAAAAATTCTCCGCAAAGTTTGTCTGCCCAGAGAATTTCGTTCGGAATTGTTGAAAGCTGAAATCCAACGACAATTGTTAACCGGGCTCGAGTTAGAACGAAACGCCGAAAAATGGTTTTATCGTGATGGGGACAATGAGACGGAGAACAAAGGAAGTCGTGGTGCTTAGAATCACGGCGGCATAGGTTGTGCTACGCGGTTGCTGTCGGTCGAACAGGTTTTAGTTCTCACAGTGACGTGGCTGCGTTGCCCAGAATTTCACGGTGATCGAACCTCGGCCCGCCGAATAATCGGACGTTCTACCGAGCCGCGATATATGACCCACGAACACAACCATTATATGTTATAAAATAACCGAAGGCCGAATCGCTCTGCCAACCACGGCTTTGCGCGAACGCCGACCGAATTCAACCAAGAACTATAAGCGGTGATTTTAAGCAAAAATTTCAAGCGGTAAATAGTGTATTTTGTAGAGGGGAATTCTTTTTAAACGCACGCGTTTCCTATCTACAGAATTTTATGGATTTATGATAAGAATGAGTAAGTGTAATTTAAAACAGTAAAAACATAAGACGAATTTCAAAATACTGCTATGTTATTATCAACCTACTGAACATATTAAGAGAGAAAATAGATCTCTATGTCACTCAGGATTGCTGTCATTCAGGTGACACATTTTTATTTCGCATAAAAATCCGCTGTCTAGTGATAACAAACATCTCTATGTGACGACACGATAATTAAGATAACTAGAAGAAACAGTTTCTTTAAAATTTACAATCAGTTTTTATTAATTTGAAGAGTTTTAGCCATTAGTTTCGATATTCATATTATACTGTTTTCAGTAATTTTATATTGAACGCAATTGTGTTGTTTCTTATAGCGTTTGCACATTCATTGCCTCTTAGAATATACCTCCACAAGTCACACTCACCGTCCCTGTGTGTGTGAAACCGATATTTAACACTGAAAAGTTTTTATTGGGTGTTCGAAGAATGAGAGAAACAAATTAAATGTGAATAATCTGAATATTATCAACCTTTCTAATGGACTTGACAGTAGGTACATGTAAACCATAAATCGTTTAAAATTATTCTACTCCATGTTGGCATGTTTTAAGTCCGAGAATGATCAGTATGCTCGGAGGTTGTTGGAGAATCGAACTGATGCTGTTATTTTCTGTGTAAACACATATAGTCTCTTTTAAATAATATTCTTGCTCCGATATCGTTTAAAAAGTAATGAAAGATTCTATGATTACTTCGATTTGTATGCACTTTCCATCTAAAGAAATGCGCCCGCGTCTTAGTCAGCAAACTTTATTCGCGAATGTCGTGTGACCGTACACGTTCTTTCATATATAAATTTAATTTGCTTGTCGGGAGTACGACGAAGGTAGTGCCGCGCACCTCTTTCCATGCAACCTGCGCCCTCTTTTCTTACGTGTCGCGTCGCGTCACGCCGCGCCGCGGAGACACGCGTATCTTCGGTACAGTGGATTCTGGCTTAGTTTTCCAGACTTGTGGAGGAGAATACCGAATAAATATTAGCTATTTATCATTCACAAATTCATTTAAAATACATGCAACATTGCATAAGAAAACAGATCTCGAGTGAAGGGTTTGCGCGTTTCGTTCGCGAGAAAAGATTTCCTTCGTCTTACACGAAGTTGTTAAATCTTGGACTATCTAGTGATTCTAGTCATTGCAACGTTCGAGCGTTGAATAAGTGATAGCTCGGAATTGCTTTCCTCGAAAACCAAAACTCACGGAAATAAGAAACGAATAAGAAAGACTATTTCTGTACAATTCTATCGTCATTTCTCATTAACACTTTGACTGCCATGTTGGATTATTTCTCCAGACTCAGAAATGAATTTCTTCTGTAACTGGTAGAGTGTGCTACATTCGCTTATGGTGTGTGACATGCGTATATAAAAAAAATTGAGAAAGTAATTAATGATTTAACTGATTAAATTATTTTAATTTAACTGATCCCTTGATGGATCCTCTTAAATATCCATAGAAATAATCTGGAATTATTTTAACTTCATTATCAGTAACGTGTAACCAGTTGTACATATAAAAAACGATCTACATTCAGTGTAAAGTGTATAAGTACATATTAGTAATTAATTTGTTGTTTCACGATCGTGAATATTTGATAAGAGTAAATATGCTCACAGCGCACAGTTTCGATCAAAAGAAAAGACAAAGCAAATTTGCAAAAGTTAACCTCTACGTTTCGATCCGGATTTGGATCATTTTCAAGAGAAATTCGTCTGAAAATATATACTGAATTAATATCATTGGTATTTAACACGGAAAGGGACACTGTTTATAAAATGAACCGGATCGAAACGTAGAGGTCAACTTTTGCAAATTTGCTTTGTCTTTTCTTTTGATCGAAACTGTGCGCTGTGAGCATATTTACTCTAAGTAAATATTAGGTTGGCAACTAAATTCGCGACCTTTCGTTTCGCAATTCTTTTATTGTATCATTATAACCTCATTCAGTGACCATTCCTTTTGAACTGTATATCATTGTTTAGAAGCGTAGCTGGTCAAATTGCGGGAGCAACGAGCGCGTGTAAAACGGCGGAATCTTTTGCTCACGAACCAAACAGGACGTAACGCGCGTCGCGTTTTCGGCTCGGTCCAAACGAGAATACACGCTCGCGTGAATAGTTATTTACTAGGGCTCGTATACGGGACGGTTATGTCGTACGTGAGCCGCATTTAATGCCGCGCCGACCAATAGTTTGTAAGTGTTTTACCGTGTAGTTTTACGGCGGTGGCTCGAGTATTTCGAGCCTCCCCTGAAAAACATTCGGAGACGGCACGCGTGGCTGCGTGTGTTCGTGCCCGTGGCCCGTAGCCCGTGTGTCCCGGCCCGGCAATATTCTCGGCCCAATAGAAACCCATTCTAGTCTCTCCCTCGCTCTGTACATACTTCCTCCTTCGTTCTCTCTATCCTCCGCTTCCTCGTTTCCACAGCACCGGTTCCCTTTCGGAAAGAGTTCTAGATTCTAGAGGCTGCTCCTTTTCCGCGCAATTTGCCCGCTCGTTCTTCGACGCGCGCGTCAAATTCTTCGCCGAACACGTAATAGTTTATCATTAGAGAGCGGATGTTTATGAAGACTCGCGATTTCGTCGACTAATTTAGGGAAATGGATACAACGCGGAAATTCATCTAATACAGTCGGACCTCGATAACTCTAATCTCAAGGGAAGAACTAAAACCTTCGAGTTATGGAGGTTCCGACTTGTAAGAGAGGTTTACCCTATGAAAATTCGACTACAGGCGGTTTGTACAAGAATGACTAATTTGCTGATTGTAATGGTTTTATCTATTAATTGTACATCAAAGTGGTACAATTCTGTTGAACAACAAAACTCGTTCTTTAATATCTCCATGGGAGATTATTGAAAAAATCATTTACAGAAAAATGTATTTGCATGGAATATAAAATATTCAGTCAAATAATACAATAATGTGGAACAAATAATTTGTGCGATATATCAGCTCCTCTTACATGTCACAGATTTTAATGAAGATGTGAATATTGGGATACCACATAACACAACATCAATAAAATTGTGGACGTTTCTCGTTGTATGTAAATATTTATAATGGATGCACACAATCAGCAAATTAATGACCATCATTCGCACAATCATGGCCATCGATCGTTACAACAAAATTGGCGAGTGAATTGGTAAGTGGACGGTTTCTGGTTGAATCGCCTCTCAACATTCATTTGTTCAATTATTTAATTATATACATATGTGACTTGCGTGTAAAGACTGGCAAAACAAAAATTAGTTTGATTGAGAAATTAATTCTCTTTTACTCTTTGAACGAATTTAGCTGTATCGTTGATATACGTAGCAGATGATTAACCGTCATGAATCATTCGTGGGAATCACAGACAGAGTCTGTCAGTTCACTGACGGGGTCGTAATTATAAATGTTCTATCCACAATATTGAAAATCTCTCTAACCATAAATTGTCTGATTAATCGCAGAACTTTCCACGCGGTTACCACTCCCGGTGCTGAATCTCGATTAACAAGTTGCATTTGATAGTAGTTTACGTTTTCGATAATATTTTCTTCGTTCTCGGTAGTAGTTTTTGAAAGTTCACAAATGCATGTAACTGTGTTATTCGTGTCGGTACCGTGCCCGTTGCAGATTTCACGATCGGCGATTGTTGGGGGCCAGGTGACGCGCGGCAACGCACCGTGAAGTAAAAGTGACATTTTCGGTCGTATATTATGAAACAAAGGGTTAAGTATCGCGACGAAGGCGGAGGGTGGGAAGGGGAAGGGAGGGGCGCGTTCACGCGGCACCAACTTAATATCGAGATCTCGCCGCGCGATTTATCAGGCAGTGCAGCGCGCGTTGCAGCGCGTACGCAACGTTGTATTTTACTCCGAGTTTTCATTCTACGACGTGCTCATACATTAGCCTGCTCGTAATTCACGCGCTTACGTACGTAACACGCTCTCCACCGGCGCAATATCGCGCAGGACAGCGGGATATGCCGGGCATTCGAGTAAATATGC
The DNA here is from genome assembly GCF_051020765.1 of Lasioglossum baleicum. Classification (NCBI taxonomy): domain Eukaryota; kingdom Metazoa; phylum Arthropoda; class Insecta; order Hymenoptera; family Halictidae; genus Lasioglossum; species Lasioglossum baleicum. The sequence continues at coordinate 1,033,146 of NW_027469081.1, read as the reverse complement.
CGGAAGTTATTCCTCCCAGCGGCGACGCGCTAAGAGGAAACGATAGTTTTGGCAACCGGTGAGTCCCTCCGTAATGTCCTCTCTCTGCCGTGTCACTCTTTCTCCGTTCTGTGCTCTTCGACTCGACTCGACTCCCCTCCTCCCTCGTCCCTCTGTTCCTAGGTATGTACAGCAGCGTAGAACCGAGGCAGAAAGTGCTCCCCGTTACGCGCTCGCGCGCGCTTAACCCGTTTGCCTTCGTGTCTATGTAACCATCCGTAGAAAGAGCAGAAGGTAGGGCAAGGGGCAGGAAGCGAGAAAGAAGATAGAGACGAACGAGGGCGGAACAGAGCGAGAGAGGCGACTCTGGAGAAGTGATCGATGGGGTGGCGTTCAAGCGTGTCTAAATAATTAGCTGTCTCTGTTCCGACCCCACACCGTTTGTAGTGGCCGCCCTATAGATAATACACCGTACACGATGCGTGTATTCACTGACTGCACCCTCACCGAAGGAGGGTGGGCCGCGGAGGGAGAGAAAGACCGATGGAAAGAGGATCGTTTGTAACCGGGAGGGAAAAGGAGAGAGAGACACGTGGTGTGATTTGCTGAGCCGCGTGGAATCGTGAATCATTCGCGTCGCGTATGCAACGTTCACGGAGATTCACGAGGCGATACACAATTTCTAGCTGTTTTCATAACTTTATCGTGAAATTCGATACACGATTGCCGCGGATGGGACCAGGGGTTGTTGACCAACTACTTTTTCAGAGATGGCAAACGAATGACCGTTCGGTATTGTTCCCACAGAACATTTAAGAACCGAGTGTCTGATCAGTTTCAACATGTCGCAGCACTTGTTAATACGTAAAATGATTTGATTAATTGGTTTACCAAGCTAATGCGACAGTAGAACATTGCTGCAGTTTGTAAAGAGAAACTGTTAACTCTCGCACAGCCGCTACATCTGTCGACTGTGCGGCAATGGTGTGACCGGGTCAGTAATACGCCCGCATCTACCCTTTTTATCTTTTTATCGTCTTTTTAACCGTGACGTTTTTTCTCGGAAACGAAATACGGAAACAACCTGGTTTATCGTAATTCTGGGAATTGATCGATAATAGTAGACATATTTATTAATCACTGTGCGTTAAATACGCGTGTACAGAGTAAAAATATGTTTTTACCTTTTCCGGAAATCTGCCACCTCCTCTCGGAAACTCTCTTTCGGAAAAGCTCCCTGAATTTTTGGCAAGATGGGATTCTCATTTCAGACTCGCTGTGCCGAATAAATTTACAACTGTCGTTGTAAATTCGCGCAAGTTTCATTAACAGCACATAAAGAAGGTGAACTGGAGAAAGTTTTCCGGTAGAAAGAAGCCGAGCGAAGTATTTTCAGCGAGCGCGTTTGTTCTCGTGGATGCGTTTAAAATCTCCGGCCGATAATGCGGAGGTTTAATTCGTTCCGTAGAATGGAGTCAGTGTAACGGTGGAACCCGAGTTCTTTTCCTCCCTCGATCAGCTGGTCTACGGCTCCACCTACATCCTCGATACAATCGTATCCGGATGGAATCGGTAATGTCCTAAAGTTCGCGGCTTATACGTCGCACGAGTCGTCGGATAATGTGCAAATCAGGCAACATAATGGGCCATTATGCAGGATCGATGCCATGGAAGGGCTGTTGTGCGCCGCGGGAGCGCAGCTTCACGGACTTGCACACACTCGTGCATATGCAGATAGCGGCGAGGATATGCCCGTGTCACACGTATATACCCACATACAACCGTGTATACCGCGTATACAAACACACGCACACATCGTAGACAGGGCGCGTGTGCACGAGTCTGAACCGACAATGTAGCACGAGAGCCAGACGCTTAGACGGTCGTGTTCGTAGCCGTAACCGAAGACTCGCGCCCCGTGAAATTAAAATCAACCACCTTTAACGGTGCAATCTCCGTCTACGATCCTTTCTCGTCTAGATATTTCTTTTTGTCGCCGCTGACACCCCACGCTCGTGGACAGCGGGAGATTAATGTACGATTTCTGGACCCTGACCGGCCACCGTCGCGGAAGGATATACAGTTACTCCCATTGTACAGTAAGGAGCGAAACTGAACCAATAACCACAAGTTTTATATAAATCATCATTTATTGCTAGGAATATAGAAGAATAACAAAAAATCAACATTATAATTATTTTTATCATAGTTAGAAGTAACTTAAGAAATTTTTTTCGATAATTAATGTCTCCTCGTTTAGCAATGACAACAAAAATAGATTGACTCGGTTTTGCACCACGTCCAATATACTTGGCAATATTTAATATATGTATTATTTATTTTTAATATTTCGTCCATAACCCTTGCGCTTGTAAAACTGCACTAATTCGCTTTGGCATACTTTCCACTAATTTTTTGCAATAATCCGGAGATATTTGTTCCCACTGTACTTGAATTCTATCATACAAATCTGTGATTGAAGTTGGTTGGGAGTCATATGAATCCCCCGAAGTAATTCATATTTTGTTAAAAACTCTTTTACAGAAAACAAACTGGACACCTTCATCCATCCACCCCTTCAATTATCGTAATAAATATATTTTTTGTAATCATTTTTTAATTGATTCTTTAAATTTTTTGTTGTCGTAAAATAAAATTAAAAACTGTTCATTTGTTACTTGGTTAGTAGTTTTCCAGACAATTTAAATCACCGATGTGTCTTTCGTTATCTCTATACGTCTTGATATTTATTCTTCATATTATGAATTTTCCAAAAAAATTCATCAAAAACTTGTGACAATGTCAAATTCGTCTAAATACAAGTTAAAAGGATACTATAATTTAACATGTATAACAAAAAGTTTACAATAGCGCGTCGTCTACTTCTCGCGACAATAAAATTCATGTGTCCGCTGTCGTAACACAGCACCATTTCTAGTTTTCGCTACGACGAAAGTCACGCGTTTTCGTGTCACGACAGTAAAAATCGCATCTCGCTGTCCCGTGAAGATATACTGCAACGACGCAGAGGGTCATAACTCAAACAGAGATATTTTGGAGTTGCCATTACTTATTCTGAGGCCTAATGTTTCGGCGTGCGTAATGGATACAGTGCGACAAACTTTTTGAGACAGCGTAAAAAAAACTAAACGTATAAGGTACTTCTTCGTTTCATAAATTAAGCTGTATCATCTACTTAACCCTAGAACTTCCGAGTCTTCTTTTATTTTAAAAGACGTTATTTCTTTTATTCCAAGTAATTTCATATAATTAATTCCGCTTGTATAAGCATGTACGGTATTCACCTGGAAAAATATAATATGAAGAAATATTTTAGACAAAAGTTGCAGCATATTTTTAATAATATCTTTGTTAATCGAAAATCAGTAATTTAATAGTAATATTGAAGCGGCGATACGTCACTTTATGATATTTTTTGAGATAAGAGAAGTGGTATATTTTTTCGACATTTTCCATCCGGATTAATAATGACTAGACTGCGGATTTTCGTACATTTTTATGCAAAATTTAAGAATATTCCAATGTTGGTTTTAACGCAATCAAGTCATTCAGAAATTAAATCAATTTTTATTTTACTCCTGCTAACCGCAATAAATGCAGAACATTTTTAATATCTAATAATATCTAATAATATCTAATAATGACACAATACATACAGTGACTCCCATTAATATTCGGACGCTCTAAAAAACGCGATAATCTTTTTAATATTGGACTATACGATTCAAACTCTTTTCGGAAGCTAGAGCACTTAGTTCACTACAGGATGTGAAAAGAAATTTTTTCAAAAAATTGCAATTGGTCGGAATTGTAGAGAAAATACTAGAAGATTCATTTTACAACTTTTCTATGTGGGCCTATATCGAAAATTTAAGAAATACGTTTTGTAGATCTGTTTCGATTAAACATATCCTGAAAATTTCGTCAAAATCGGTCGATGTTGCAATGAGCTACAAGCATTTAAAGATGGTAAAAAATGCAGATTTTCGGCCTATAACAGCAGTAAATCTAAGAATTCTTACATCTTTCAATGACTGTCATTTTTCCCCGCATCAACCGATTTCGATGAAACTTTCACAATGCGTATAACCCCCACACAGATCTGCAAAACATATTTTTCAAAATTTCAATATAGGCCCGCATAAAAAAGTTGTAAAATGCAACATTTAGTATTTCCTCTACAATTTCGGTCAAATGCAATTTTTGAAAAAATTTCTTTTCACATCCTCTAGTAAACTAATTGCTCTGGCTTTCCAAAAAAGTTCAAATCGCATAGTCCAATATTTGAAAAGTTACGGCGTTTTTAAGAGTGTCCGAATATTAGTGGCAGTCACTGTATGTACATACCAGAGAAGATACCGGGGCGTTTAGGATCAGAGTAGGGATGCCGATTATTTTCAAAAAGATCGATTTTTCTGAATCGATTATTTATTACTTTTTATTTATTTACTATTATTAACGAGTTTCGTTAGAATCATCATGTGCAGTAGAATGGTCGTGTTTTAGGAAGGAACACTTATATAGTTACTTTTGATGCTAGTTGGATCTCTTATTCTCTTTATACAGTCTCCGCATAAACACTCCACGGTTTCCACGTACAGTCATACAATTTGCCATAACAATCGATTATTTGTACAATGTTAGAATCGATTATTTGTAAAAATCGGATATTGAAGAATCGATTCTAAAAATCGATTTATTTTATGAAAATGATCGATTTTTTAAATAATCGATTAATAATCGGCATCCCTAGATCAGAGTCAGTGTCAGAGTCGGAGTAACGATAATTCTCTGTGGCCCACGCAGGAATCGTCAAAAAGATCGTTTCACCGGTGTCGTGGTACATAACGTGGTGGGCGTTCCGCGTTCTACATGGTTAGGTACGATCGGCGTTAAAGTAATGACGTCTTAAGACGTATGTAAACGTCTCTTATCGAGTGCAGCAGGCGTCGTTGGACTCGCGCCCGCGGCAGTTTACCCGCTGGCTTACCGACGAACTATCCGCCGTATTTCCGTCTCGTTCGCTCCTACGATCTTGGTATCGACAACCATTTATTTTGTATGCGTAACACCGTGCGCGCGGTGTTCATTGTACGTGAGACATTGGCCTTCCCGCGGATTACACGGTCTCCACGTACGGGAAGGAAAAGTCCCCGTGAAAACGCTTCTACTTACGAGCCTGATTACAGCCAGATTACGTAAACATGCTGGGACAAAGTCTTCGTTCGCGGCACACACACACACACACACATCCGTTCTCCCCCTTCTCTTTCCTCGAATCAATAGAATCCGTACACTCTTGTTTGCCCGGGGAATCATAATACATTTCGTCCCATTTTCTTGGGGAACGCAGCTTTCGCTGTCCACTCGCGAAGATCAATGCCGGACCGTCGCGCGTCACGTCGCGTCGCCTCATGTTCCAGGGTACGGATATTTCAGTTTGTAGTTTTCACCAGAATATTTACTGCTCGACCGAGAGGCGACTAAATTAACACGTTGATCGCCACGTCACCCATATCTGGGTGACGGGTATGCTTCCGTGGGGGCCCCGTCACCCAAATATGGGTGACGCTCTTCTTGTTCGAGTTAATTAAAAATAGCATATACAACATGAATTCCTGCTTTTCGCTCTGTTTACGTTGTGTGTACCGACGGTCGAATTTGGGCCCCGCGGGAAACTTAGCCGAATTACGCTGGGCGATCAACGTGATAAGGGGGAAACCCGTTTCCAGGATTGCAAAGGTGCGGGATGCGCGTTCTCGTTTCTCGATAATGCTTTTCTTCGGTAGTCAAAAGCGCTAGATAAAAGATCAATCTAGACCGCGATCGCCCTCGAAAGTCCTATTTTAATGTTGACCAGGTGTAATTTGCAGTATTCATTATTCAATGCTAAAGCTACGAAGCCTCAAATGTAACTGCTACATGTTCCCTTATAAAAATGACAAGAATGTTCGCTTATAAAGATGACAAAGATGTCTATGTATACAATCGTTTCTTAGGAAACCAGTTTTATTACTTTTCCAATTGTAAAATGAAAAACCTGGAACTGGTCATTTTTACCCGTGTTGGTAGGTTTTGTGTTAAAGTATTAGTTTTCTGGGAAGCAGGATCTAGGATCTTAAATGAAAAACGCGTTAGTGAAATTCACTCTTGCAAATGTACTATCTGCCTTATGAAAATCGATTGACTAAACGACTGCAGAGAGGATGTCTCTGCCGACTGCAACGGAAAAGAAAGAAGGCCCAGGTCAGTTGGGCTGAAGGCCCTTAGCTTTATCTGCGTTTCAACAACACATGGCTTTTGGGTGTTTTATGACCGACGTCCTTCGGGTCTAAGGGTGGATTTATAGTGGAGCAGCGAGGTGAGCTGTGCGGTGAAAAAAAGAAAAACAAAGAAAATACGTATGTACTTTTTCATTAGTACGTGTCGAAATGTTGTCACGAATGTTGGTTTCTTTTCACCGCGCGCCGCTATCATCGACGCTCGCAGCTCCACTATAAATCCACCCTTAGAGGCCTGGGTTGGGAAATATACATTTGACCCTCGGTATCTACATTAACATGACTGAACCGATGTGACGCAGTATTAATTTAAAGGATGTGCGGGTCGCGCAACCGGTGTACCGAACCTTTCGGGTTTTTCATATATCGCTCCATTAAGGCATCCTTCGTATCGTCTATTTTGTCTCTCATTATGAAGATAGCTACATGCGCAGCTGTATGCTTCCGAATAATGAAAATTACGCTGCCCAATAATGCAAATTGTAAAAATAGGACTTTCGAGGGCGATCGCGGCCTACATCGACCCTGTATCTAGCGTTTTTTCTACTGAAAACCCCCATCGCATGCATTATCGAGAAATAAGAAGGCGCATCCCGAGTCTATATCCGCCGAAACACTCGTTTCACCGATTCCGATCGCTGACGCTGTTTTGTGCATAGATCTTGTAGAGAGGCACGTCCCAATGAAATTAATAACGTTGTTGTACCTCGAGAAGATATCGAGCGTGTTGCATTAATGGTGGCAACGTTTATGTATTCGCTAAGTGGTTTGTCAGACCTTTCATCGTGTCCTCCGGGATATAGCCTGGTGTCTCGATAGTTGTTGTAAGAGTAGGAACCGAGTCGCGATAATTAGCGAAGCAGCTTTGAGGTGTTGCGGTAGCTATTAATCACGTCTATTCCGCATAATTTCATGGGACTCGACAGATCAATGCTGCAATTGTGCGAGGGGATCTATCTTCGGTTTTGGTCGGTTCGACGTATTCCTGATACATGAAGCGAGCTACTTTCGTCAGGCGAGACCGCAATTGCGTTGGCTCCGCGTACAACAATTCGCGAATAGACCGGCGTCAGGTCTGTTTATTTTCAATGGCCGTTTCTGAATCCGCACGAAGACAGGACGCCATTGTGCTCGCTGAAGTCATAGCTGCCTGGTATCTTCGCCAGCGTGGATTACGCATACCGAGGTTTGGCAAACATTGTATAATCGCAGTTGCTAAAAGTGGCTCTGCACGATGCCTGGGATGACTCCAAGTTTTTCGAACACAATGGCAGACCTTTGTTGCCGCAAAGTAGAATACGAATCCGTTAAATATGAAACAGAGTTTCTTCTCGGGTGTTTGATTGGGAACGAACGCGCGTTGGAACGTCTACAAGTTTTATTTAAACGTGTATAAGTGTTGAAAACAGATCGTGCGTCGTGTAATGGTTGTTAAACGATATTCTACGAGAATCAGTACAAGAAGAAACACATATTTAATCTTCGATTGTTTATTCGATCAGGAAAACAACAATTCTCTTTGTTTGATGTTATATTGTACAATAAAATCTCGACTTTGTGTAAAGTAGAAGTATTTAACAGCGAAACTACAGATCTCATGAAAATTATGGATTATAAAGATGCATTTATGGAGAATTTATCGAAGGAATTCATTTCTTTGGGCATATATGTATGCATTATGATAAACATCGATGAAAGTCTGAATAAATAAATTTTATCTACTGTATTACATAATGTTGTATTATGTAATTTACAGTTTAAATTAAAATAGAAGAAACAATGCGGTCTACTTATGTGTAATTGAATCGTTGCTATACAATCGTATCAGTTAATTTCAAGTATCTAAAGAGATCTATTCGTATTTTGTTCACCGCACGAGCCGTGCGAAACGAATTATCGAGGCGCTCTTTGCATCCGTTCGCTCAACTTTTCCGTGGTACAGCTACTTTTTAATGCATGCTACGAATACAGTTTTCAATAGCCACTTGTGGGTCCCAGACTTTCGTGGGAACCAGATCTTGACGAGGTGTAAATACCCACGTTCCTGATTTTATGGTTCCATTTGTTTGTTTCAATGCTGTGATACTTCCGACCGTGACATTCCCTACAATAGTTTATCAAGCAAGGAATCAAATCTTTTTCCCCAGTAGTAGCGTAGCGCGTATACGTTGTACACGATTTTATATAATAAATATCTTGATGTAATTCTCGCGTCCAGCTTGTGGTACCAATCAAGCAACGTAAGAATGAAAGATAGGAAACCAGGAAATAATGAGAAAATAACATACGGGCAACTTTTCTCTTGCGGAACGTTTTTCGAGTCACGAAGAGGATTCAATAGTCGGTTGGAATTGGCACCAGGAAACTGTAACGTTCAGCCGTGAAAAAGTCGTGCCCCGAAAGCGTAAAGACTTTTGCTCCTGCTGCCATCGTGGTTGTCGTCTTGTTCGTCGTCTTCGTTCCCTTCTCCGTCTTCTTCTGCTTCTTTTTTGGCGCACCAGCAAATTCTCCGTCTCCGACGGTACCTCTACAATTCACCGGACGTACTGGCAGCACCATTGCCTCCTTGGCGTTCTCATAAATAACCTTGGAACGCGCATTATTTCACTTCAACCGCGTCGCGAGTTTTGACTTCGCGACATTAAAATACGGGGACGCCCGTTTGAGACTCTTCCAGGTGCTACCACGGTTCAGTGACGAAAGAACCGTTTGTGCAAGTCCTGCACATAGTTTTTAGGGATTGTAGTGGCTAATGTGGTAGCAGTGGCGGAGGGGCTGCGAGATAATCCTGTACATTATCGTTTTACTGCACATATTTCTTCTCAGGAATAAAGTAGAGTCTGGAATGGAAGGAATAGTAACGTCTCTCTCGCCGCGATTCTTCTTTCCTTTCTCCGAGGACCTCGCCTTATCATTGGTTTTTTCGAATATCTAATATCTAAAAATACCTGGAATTATTTGCGGCACACCTGAATATAAAAAATGTAAAAGTTGTATCATACAAAAAAGAACAAACCAAATTATGTATTTACGAAATTTATTCAATGAAAGGGCTGAGCCTGTTTTCTTGAACAAATTAAATCGAAACGAGGCTCCAAAGTCGCCAGACGAGTTCGAAGTAACAATATCTTTATTATTGTATACCATATATAATTATTCTATTATTATTATAACAATGATACAGCTCGATAGAGTTCAGCATAAATTTCTCAGGTTTTGTTCACATAAGCTAAATAATCCAATGCCATTCTTTGATAATGATTACTCCACAATATTAACCACAATGAACCTAGAATTTATAATCGGGTAATACTTTGATGAAACTGAAATTAACAATAAATTCCACGCCACTCGGTGGTTGTTTATTCTTTATCTTTCATGGCACAGTTCAAGACGAATACATATTTTTCTGGTAGCGCGCGATAGCCAGGAAAAATATGAAAGTCGGGGACACGAGTTTGGAATTCAGTTATCTGCGAAGCGCGCTCCCACGGGCACCGACACGCTCAGGGGCAGTTGTTTCCCGTACGCGAGAACCCAACAAGTCTGACGTGATGTGTTTCGGCGACATCTAAATCAAAAAGACTATTTGCATCGATAAAACTTGCCGAGAATTTGGTTTTCTTTGATGTAAATCCCCGAGAGGCCCACCTGCAGTTGATTTCGTCGCGAAACTTTCTCAGTATGGGCACACCAGGAATATCGCGGTCGTACAACTTTCTCGGATATTATGTAAACCTCTAAATTGCCAAGTTTCGGGTCTCAAAAAATTCCACATTTTTAAATAATTTCTACCGAATGAATTACAGTATCGCAGAGTACACTTTCGTACAAAAATGAATTATGTGTAAGCAAAATTTTTACTGTGAGCAGATTTTGATTCGATTGCGAGAAATATCGTTACTTTTGTTATTTTGTCAAAACAGTACAATTGCAATTAGGTCTTCAATGGACAATATCCAAAGCTTATGGAAAGATTGATTATTGTTGCAGGAAGAATTTTGTAGACAGTATTTTCTCACAGAAGTAAAAATAAATCTGTATTTAAAATTCAATTTATTATACTAATGAGATATTATTTATACAGTAACCTAATCTTAGATCGTATTTAATTGGACCGAACGCTTGAGTTATAAGGCATAATCTATTCGTGAAATTCAGTACCGATAAATGTATCTGTCAAAGGAACAAAGAAGCAACCGGGAGAAGATTCCACAGAAATTATATACAGTAAACGTATTAAATTAGTTGCAGCGGTTCATTCAGAAGCGCAGTCGGTTTAACCACCGCTGATCAAAGGCAGAAAGTTTTCTTTCAATAGTGCTCGGTTTGCCGAAAGTTTCTCATCCCCTTTCGCTCGAGATATCCGTCCATGTGGTCCGACGGCATTTAAACAGGATTCCGATTGTGTTTCCAATTGAATATCAAGAGAATATCAACTACATAACTTCGTCGATGTTTGAAAGCCGCAGATCCAGCAAATCCTGTACATTAGTTGCTTGTAATCGAGATTTTGCAATAGATTTGTCCAAAGTGTTCCTACAATCTCGGTGAATTCAAACTTGCAGCAACCATGATTTTTTCATTTTTGTTACCTTCTATTTGCGCTTCGAATGTCATTCGATGAAAGCTTGCTGTACACAAATTAATGAGATCTCATTCCGAATTAACACTGGACCTACCACACCGATCAGAATGACTGGTTTTATAATTTCATTTTAAAATTTTCTTACTTCATGTTACATTTTTGTCCCGCAATGACGTGATGACTTTTGCAGCGATAACCAAAGGAGTAATATAATGAATTTTATTTTTGCTTAATTTATTCAGAATCAAAATAATTTAGTATCATGGCTACTTATACCAATACCAGTCATTTTGACTGGTACTTTTCTAAGTGGAAAAGTATCCAATAATCTGTTCACCGAACCCGGAATCGTTTATTAGATATTCAGATAGATTTGTTAATGTGTTTTGTTATTAAACTTTATCGCACGCAACGTCTTATTTTGGCGCCACAACGTAAATATAAACATAGCTGCGATGTAACGTAACATATGATAGTTATCGACGTAGCCGCTGAAATAGGACCTAATTCTTTTTTATATAGCGATATATTACTAGCCCTAAAAATGGCAAAACGATTGAAAATCTTTGCATTGTTGCGAAAAGTGAACAATATACCAATGGAATGCTCTGATATTGAAGATGGGGAATTGTATGAGCATGAAAAAAGTAGACCAGAAGAAAATAAAATCGAACTTTATAGTGATAATAGTAATAATGAGATTATAGAGACAAAGAAATTGTTGAGAATTTACGTAAAAGAAGACGTGGTTGTGTGCCTTCAAGTTCTGAAGATGAAAATGGAAGTAACAAGATCATCAAAATGAAATTGCCGCAGACGGAACCAGTTGGGAAAAAATAAAAGAAGGGTCTAAGATTACCATTACATAATATTTTCAAAGACATATTCGGCCCCATATTCCTTTTGTAAGATAGTAATAAATCAATAAATATAAAAATATGTATGTTATTATTACATATTTTTTAAAGACCACTCATTTCGACTGGTTTTAGTAGAAATAGCTTCGGTCTTAACTGTTGGTAGTTTTAGTGTTAATGAGAATCGCAAGGGTGGCTAATCGTAAACAATGATTTATCCAAGTCCTGTTATATATCGGACTGTTCGATATCTTCTTTTCACCAATCAGTCTGCCCTCGGTTGGAACGAAACTTTCACTTGAACGAAAACAGTGGATGCCCCGGTCTAATGACACGTAGATGGTTGCATTCCAAGTTCCCTTCGGCGCAATTCGAAGGAAAGAACTGAATTCCTCGGAGGATTTGCAATCTCTTAGATAAATTGGATAACTCGCAGAAGATTAAGCCGTGGGAAATTTAGGGATAGCTGAAAAGCTGGATCCCCCCCGAAAAAATAGAAGTTATCTGGGGTCTTTTAAAAGTTCCTCTGTCGGTTTATGGCGGCTCTTCCACCGGATACGTTACTGGATGGTCTCTATCAGGCCCGCGGAGAGAAGTTCTTACTCACGGAGAATAACTAAAGGGTGCAAGGGTGAGCGACATCAGAGGGGGGCGGGTGAATGCGGAGGCCAGAAGGTGTCGGTGGGCTAGGTTAACGACTTCCTGATGAGGCAATGTAAACCACAACTTCTTCGTAATGGACTCCCCTGTCCTCCGATATCGTCCTTAAAGTGGCTTTGCAAAGCTGCGCAGCCATCGTACACGGTAGCTGAAACGTTGCTGGAACCTTGTCACGGTTATTAGAGATATCGGCACAATTTGTAGCTCGTCCTCTCTCCGTCTTGTACTCTATCGCTACATACCACAAGCTCGTCTGATTTTATACACTTTCACCGACACTGTCGCTTCAATATGTATACATATAGAAATAAAAGAGCTTTCGTTATAAAAAAAACACCTTTCGTTATAGGTAGCTAAAGCATCTACGGCGAAGTACGGTTAATCGTCGCGTTGTTTGCAGAGTTGATTAACTTTTTATTTCCACCGGTTCTTAGCATTCACGGGATTGCCGAGGCGCGCTTCATATCTCCACTGAATAAACTTTTTGTGCGCCATTTATTCGCTTTGAACTCTATCTTGCCAGCGATCCGGGGGCTGAGCACACTGGAGAATGGTCGCTATAAATTCCGGAACTATAAATTAGCGAACTTACCCGTGCAATACTGTTCCGATTCACGCGGTACATTTCCTCGAAACATGATCTAATGCTATGTATATCACAGATTGCTATATCAGTATCCTATCGCTTTCGTTCGCGCTCTCACACCTGCACCTTGGCACAGATCACCATTGTCAGTAACCGCTTCGCTACAGGCTCGTCTTATGTCCTGATCCACAATATTCCACAAGCGCGTAGATAGTCTGTCAAACATTGTGTACGGGTATTGCATTTCCTAATGCCATTTGTTTATGATATTTTGTATCTTGTACTAAAAATATTCTCCTTTCGATACACAATTTCAGTGATTTTAATGAGTTGAAACGAGCTCGAAGAGTTTCGGGACAGCGATATAATTGCCTTGCAGCAGAGAACGGGAACGGGGAAAATTATACATTCGCAAAAAGCATGGCGAGTTCGCGTTCACTCGTGCCTGGACAGACATTTAACAAGCTAAAGCTCGTAAAACATTCAATTGGACGGACGAGCCTGTAAACGGATACCGCGCCTTTAAGAGTGGTTTCTTACCTGCCGAAACTTGGATCGTATTCGATTTTGTTTCTGCTTGTCAATGAAATGAAATTAACTTCCCTGTGGGCGGAGCAAACTTTCTCGTGCATTGATTCCGCCATGAACTAGAAACAAAGTCAAACTTTGCCGCTCTAGCTGAGCAACCGTCCTCGTGATTGCGGATTTTCTTGCTTTCGAGAAGTCGCGTCGCCGCCGCGTCAAGCAAATTGCAAATTAGAGACGGGAGATATTTTTGCGCGGAATCTTTCAAAAGTTTCTCGTTCAACTCGATAGTTGCTACCGAATATTCTCAAATATCTGTTGTTATCCAAAACATTGTCAATTACATATTACCGGACAGTGGATTTTATGCATTTATGATAGGAATGAGTACATGCCATTTAAAACGGTGGAAACATTAGACGAATTTAAACATACGGTCGCGCTGTTAGTTAATTGTATGTGGTTTATATTGTGTTACTTGCAAAATACGTCAACGCAATCTGTCTGCTTAAAAATCTCTGTGGCAATCCAATGTGAATAATTTGATAAAGTAAAGGAAAATTCAAACGTAACGTTAGGACGTATACGAATGAATGAATCAATCATAAAATATGGTGATACAATTAAAAGAAAATGAATCTACTTAAAAGAATTGGTAACAAAAATGTAGCGTTTCAATATTTTAGAAGAACATTCCGAACTGAATGAATCTAGATAAAAATTCACTGCGCATGTATGCTATCAATTACGGTACTATGCGGTATTAGATAACATTTAATGTAATCGGAGGATCAACCGTTACAATTGAAATATTTAATGACTGATCACAGTAATGGTTAAAACAGGCATTTAATTATGTATTGGATTGACAATCAAATGAGTTATTCAATCGACAATTTGAGTAACGAGTCACTATTAAATTATTACAGGTTTCTGCTGTTCCTCCATTATAATTAAAAAGAAAATAATAAATATAGCATTTCTGTAATATAGCATTCAAACAGAATCTTAATTAAATTCCAAATTAATTCCAACGATTAGTATTTCATAATTAATGTCTTTGATGGATAATTGATCACTAGACTGCGGATTTTATGCATTTATGACAAAAATGGACACGTACAATTTAAAGGAGTGGACGAATTAAGAAGATTTAAGGACATTAGTGTATTAATTTCAGCTTAATAGGATCATTAAAAGAAGAATACAATTTTTATTTGGCTCCTGTGTCCTGAAATCAATGCAAACATTTTTTATTTTGCATGAAGATCCCCAGTCTATTGATCACTGATCATATAATGACTGTAATTAACAATGAACCATTACATTTAGGTTAAGTTTATCGTTGCTTTGGAAAACGACTTAACTCATCATTTGTGTTAACATTGTCGCCTTTCTATAATATATTACTTTCACTTTCTTTTTCATTCAACCAATAATTTTCTTATTTTATAGTATAATAACCGTCATATTGGTGTACATATACCATACATTTACGTTCATCATAACAAGATATTTATTACATCAATTTTATTTGTCTTGTGCCACTTACGTTTTTGTTGCTTCCTAAAATCTCACGCGTCATTTAAATTCATTTGATTTCTTGCTTAAAATGTAGAAAATAAGTCACTTTTGACCTGTTCTGTCTTGTCAGTACTCAATTGCGATTAATTTTTTCTTTTTCAAATACTGAAATAAGGTACGGAAAATAAAAATGGAATATTTTTCATTTTTATCATTAAATAAAGTAAGTTTACGTTATACGTATTTAACACATTACCGACCGGTGATTATTGCGTAATTTTGAAAAATCTATGGTACATGGCTAAACACTTTTTAATGGAACCTTCAATAGCAACAGCAATTTTCATTGTGAACTAACAAGTCACCCTCAATACCGTTATCTAATAGTTTCATTTAAGATTGCAGTGTAAAAGAAAATTCTATGCTTTATTTTGGTACAGCAAAATTATTGAAAATCCTATTAATAGGCTTCCGGTAGGTAAAATGTTAAAAAAAGAACTAATTCAATCCAGATGAAGAATTAGGACGACAGTGAGCAAATTCAGATTAAAAATTCACAATCACGGCGTGAATGAAGTTAAACTTACAACCGTGATCGTGATTCTGCCATCACTGTGTAATTTTGCACGCCATCACTAATTACCACCTCTTCCTCTAATTATTTCTATCTCGTAAAATCCTCTGTAACGTCAACAAGAAAACTAGAACGTAAAGATGGGAATCGGTTATTACGGAGAGACTAATTGCAAAAGTGGAATCGACCAGTTACTCTATTCACTGTGAAATGGCCCCGCGAAGCCTTGAAATTCGGCCTCCGAATAGCTCAGAGGAAAGAAGGATTTGCGAAACGAGGGAGCGAATATATCGTAGCATGAATTATGAAACAACGTGTTTAATGACGCGCTGGATCCAGCCCACTGTAAATTTTCCACGAGGGGTTGAAGTTTTAAACCCTCTCCATGGCTTGTACCATTGTCATTCCTCTCGTACGACTCTCATTCCTGCGCCGCGCCGTCTCGTCGTTCGTGGGAGCCCCTCATTGACTTTCCCCGCACGTTCTTCTCTGCCCGCCGCTCCCGGGATACCAGGACACATTTTTCAGTTATTAGATACTCATTCCTAATTTCCTACGGCTCCCCCCGTTTATTTTCCCGTTTCCTCATCTTCTATTGTTCGCCTCGCCAGAAAGGACTTCGCTCATCCCTCCATGCTTGTCTATCCGACCGACCACCGACGCACCAAGCACTTTTTTTTCTCATCTCCTGTTATTTCGTTTTGGTTTTTTTTTTTATTATTGTTGCCTTTGATATAATTCGACGCGATGTTTAACACTTCATCAGTGGGTTAATCATACTGCTTGCCGTCATTTTTATGATTCCCGAAGGAATATCCTCTTATCGGTATTATATGCCTTCAGCTGTTCTCGATATCCGGCAATATATTTTCTAAAATAACTTTGACAAGTTGGAGAATAATTGTGCAAGACTGCGCAGTGTCTGCACAAGAGAATACAGCAAAGTCGCGTTTACTGTCCGCGATCGAGTACGCGATTACTGTCCAGTGCCTATCCACTCCACTGTCATGCTATCCTTCTCTACGGTCGGCTTTCTTTTAAACTCTCGACGCGGTCGGCGCGGTAGACGCAGTCGTAAAAAGATAATGTCGGTACGCGATCACTGTCCGTGTAGAGCACAGGCTGTTGGACATTGTTTTCAATCAAATCTATTTTGAAAAGCCTTCAAGTCCGCGTGGCTAGGAAGTAGAACCGGTCGGTCGTGTACAGACACGTGAGACAAATAAAATTGATGTAATAAATATCTGGTTATGATGAACGTAAATGTACGGTATATGTACACTAATATGATGGCTATTATATATTACTACAAAATAAGAAAATTATTGGTTGAATGAAAAAAGAAAGTGAAAGTTATATACAGAAAGGCGACAGTTAACACAGAAATTATGAGTTAAGTCGTTTTCCATTTTCTCGAAAATGAAGTCTTAAATGAAAAGCATTTATTCCATATTTTCGACGTATTTTTCAAACATTGTGTACATAGTGAGCGCAATCTCTTTGTTTAAATAGTATAGACTCTTGATCACTTTATGCCTCCCATAATTTTGGTAGTTACATACTATCTTGCATTGTTTAGCTCAAGAGGTTTGTTTATCCGGAGAAACCAATTTTGTATGAAACTGAAGCTCGAAGAAAATTCATCATCTTTCAGAGTGCTAAATTTTCCTTTAGTTCCAATTCGATAACGAACAATTTTTCTAACACCGCACCCGGAAAGTAAGATCCTATATTCTTGAGGGTTCTTCTGTTAAAGAAGCAATTGCAAACGGCAAATAAGTGTATGAAGATATAAAGTTTTTGATTTACTACATTACTAATTTTTTGATCGAAGCAAAAAGGATATTGAATCTTTCTCAGTTTGATTCTTTTCGAAAATATTAAATACATACAAACAACCATGAGAAACGCCGCGCCGCGTCGAGTTGCGTCGTATCCCAAGTGTTTTCTCTTTCAACGAGCAGTTTGATTCGCAGAGAACGATTCGGTACGGCCTGTAATAATGAAAATCGTATTAAAATCATAATGAACCGCGGCGAAAACCTGCTTTCATCTGGACGGAAAGGATTTTTCCTATTAATCGAATCAATTTAAAGAGTATTGAAGATTTAATTAATGGGATCAGTTGCGAGTGGGGCTCCGAGACAAAGCTATTCATCGAAGGATTTCGCTTTATCCCTGATGTATTAGCGGAGCTTCAGGTCGGTCCGTTACACGTCGCTTTATTGCTATATAAAGTTCCCTTATTCAATGCAGAGATTCACGGCGATGTGTTGAATAATAGTATAAAACGCAAAGAACTGTGCAATAAAGAAGTAAAGAATACCCGCCACAGGAATTAAATACATTCATGTTCTTCTCAAAGCTCGAGAACCTGTTCTTTCCTTGATAAAGCTTTTCATCTGGTATGAATGCAATTTTCGACGAATATTTTTTCCTAACACTTGTATAATACAACTATCGGCAGACTTCTTCAACAGGATCTTCCGCGAGGGTGTTCTATACCGTGCTTGGTGTGCACGAAATTACGAATGGCATCAAACTGCAATAAATTATGTTCAGCAAATTTTGATAAATTTTGCGCAGAGGAAAGTTGTCGATAAGAAATCAGTCTTAGCTGAAACGTAATAAGTAGACTGCGGATGTTTATCCATTTCCCAATTTTCGTAGACAAACTTCAAGGAAGTGGAATGAAATGAAATCCTATTTTTAATGGATCTAAAACAAATAAAAATTGTACAAAATTGCATCGAATTTCACAAAGCTGAAAACATTTGTCACGGAATAAACCGTTACTGAAAATTTGCAAGTAGGTGCTTTGTATTACCTAGTCGTAACGTGTTTAACGAAAAGAATGAGAAATAGAGGACAGGAAAAGTAGAAAGTTTTATGAAGAAGAGTTTCATTGTCGCAAATGGTACACTATTTTCAACTGCAATGCGATTCATGTTTCACAGTTTAGAGAAGATGAAACGCGAGAATAGACAAGAGCGTTAAATATTTATGTATATACATCAGCTATGTACGTACGTAAATGATCATAAAAGATGTAATCGGAAGTACTAAAAACGAAAAAATAAATTTGACAGAAAATCGAAGAATGCTACAAGAGGAATTAGGTGCAACTGCTATTATATTTATAACAATTTCCGAGAATGAAAATGTCATTTTTCAACAGGACAATGGTTCGATATTCCTGTTGTCTCGCGATTTAATAAGTCGTGAAATATCTGGTCGTTATACACACACAATGGATGTGATTTATTCGTGTGTGTGTTACGTCTCTGAATATTCGTGAATACTGTACGAGTTTTCCGATATTTACTGCATACTTTTTTCACAAACACGTATCTTTTGTTATATTGATAATACTGTGGTGATACATAGAGAAAGGTGTTGTAAAAAGGTTCAATTTAAAACATGAAAAAGATTAGAAAAATTTAAAGACACTGTTATTTTCAACCTATCAAACACATCAAGAAAGGAAATAAATGTCTATTTCACTCAAATTCGTTGTAATTCACATAAAAAGATTTTATTTGAAGAAAACGTAGAAGATTTCAAATATTATCAACAGTTGTATACATATTTGAACTCCTAAATGAGACTCGTAGAACAGCTTGAAATCAAACGATCATTGATATAATTATACCGTATTGAATAGAATCTGCTGATTCAAAACTGATGCCTACAACGCGACGCGACAGCAAAATGAATCAATAGGGCACGAGTCGTGCTGCCAAGAGCGCGAGCCATGAAATGAAGAACCATGGAATTCCGACGACTAAATAAGAGCCAAGGGAGAAACTGCTTTCAGTGCAAAATGAAGCACCCATTATGTTGTCGGGAGGCTAGCTCGGAGACACGTCTTAAGGCACTACGTGTTGCCTGCTTTACCGCGTACATTGGATTCTACGCCAGTGAAAAAAGTCTTTGAGGCGCTTCTAAATGTGGCTTCGCGCTACTTCTACGTTGAGCTTTGACGGTAGAATGAATTACGGCGAACTTCTACTAAACACAGGAGAAAGGAAATTAATGTAATCTGCTTGCGCCAGACGTTCCATCGGACAAAGTAAGAAATATAATCAAAACTTGAAAAAAGTAAAAAAATTACGCCAGGTACATGAATTGAATTGAGCCGCTAACACGGCATAATAATTATGATCGCAACAAATATGTGAAATCGAAATGAGCTGCAAGTACGTAAACTATAAAGATCTAGACATTTGCCTAGATGTCCGCGGCCTGGAAGTTAAATACTTGGCGTGGCCAGGCAAGGTGAAGGTGTGTCGATGAATAAGAATTATTCATATTATTGGCCACACCAAGTATTTGACTTCCAGGCCGCGGACATCTAGGCAAATGTCTAGATCTTTATATGTAGTTTATGTACTTGCAGCTCATTTCGATTTCACATATTTTTTGTGATCGTAATTATTATGCCGTGTTAGCGGCTCAATTCAATTCATGTACTTGGCGTAATTTTTTTACTTTTTTCAAGTCTCGATTGGGATATCACTTCTTTTTACAAGAATAAAAGTTATTATACTTTCTAGTACACTATTCTATTGTATATAATATTGACACTTGGCAGGTTATGAAAGTTGACACTTGGCAGATTATGAATGAAATGAGAGATCTATTTCGATTGCAACTTTTTCGACTTCCAATGACAGACTAGGAGCCCGAGCTCTGCCGAATGATCCCGAGAGTCGACGAACGAAACACGTGAGTTAGTCCTTTTGGCTGAATGTGTGCGTGTAACGCGTATACGTATTATGTTGACGAAAATTTCTTGAAGAAAAATCCTACCATTTCTGACTGATCCATGACATGATATTACGATATCTCTGTCATACGTGGACCGATTTTATTGAATTTGGTCTTATTCGAAAGCTTATATGCGGTTCACTACAGAAAAATACCTTTCAATTTAGAAAATATTGCAGGCGTGATGAGATATTAACGAAAGAAGTTCCAGGTTAGGTTAGAATGCCCGGTTTACGAGTAAAAGATACGCGGTAGCGGCAGTTGACATCAATACAGGGTGTTTGGTAATTTTTCATGTACTTGGCGTCGAGACGATACCGCGTCTCTACATATGATCGGAACGATTGTTTCGTTGGCAGAACAAAATGTCAATGTATATGTACATGAAGAAATAAAAATAGGTACTGTCGATCTATCGATTTAACACGTTTCTATCGTATATTCGACACATCGAGGCACGCCGTGAGAGGTAGGTTGTTTGGAGAAATCGATTTAGTTTGAGGAAGAATGCTTCGCAAATATTCGAGAATTTTTACGTGGAACTCGGTAGTATTCCAGCTTTCAACATTGACATCTCACGCCGAAATCCGACAAAACGCGTTCACGGCTTGAACAATAGTTGGAGAAATACTGCGCCCAGACTCCGTTCACTATTCGAGAGGAGATCTCGCTCCTTTCTTCTTTCACCTTTCTCCCGTCACATATTTCAAGCGTCGCGCGTCGCTTCCGCCGAAGTAGAAATTTGACGGGCTGAAGATCAAGCGATCCCACGACATTCAGCCATCCTAAAAAATCCTCACGAGCGAACCATCGGTCTGAGGATACGCCAGATGTGCCTGTAAACGAGAACCGTGAAATGACGGGGCATGCACGTGCTTCGTCGTCATCCTGACTGGATATCAGTCAGTGTGGATACCCTCGCTTTGACAGGTTCTTCAATTTAATCGCGAGATTATGGATACCCGGCATGTGTACGGAATCTTTCACGGTGATCCAAGTCTCGTGACAACATTAGCATCGCAGAAACAAGTCCACATGGGTTCAAACAATATTTTTTCACTAGAAGGTGCCAGTAAACGTTTTCAAACGGTATCGTGGTACATCAACGTTCCACAACTTTAACTCTTTGCACACCGAATTATTTGTTTTATTTGAAATTTAAGGGACAATTCCTTAATTCCCAAAACAGTTCCCAGTTGGTAAACAATTCTGTTTACTAATTATAATTATATATTTGTAAAGATAATTCATATTTCCAAAAAATAAGACAACATTAAATAAATAAAGGAAGAACCAAACCTAAAGTTTCATAACACTTTAAAAACGTTTGATTTGATAAAAGATAAACTTGCCTATTTTTACCTAACTATACTTAAAGTTAATCCTTGTGATTAGAGGAAAATTATAAAAGAATGCTTATAAATAAATGATATGCGTTGTTTAAACACTTTCCTTTCTGTGCAGCACAAACAACAAACGGGCTAAAATTTTCAGAACATTTTTCCCCTACCTCTAAAGTAGGTAACAAGGTCTACACTCTGCACCTACAAATTTGTCGAACTCTCGCGGCAGCCTGCGAATAATTTCACGGCAGAAGAAATTGGAATATCACTTCCTCTTCCGCCACACATTAAAAATGTTCATAAATAGACGGCAGAAAGTTGAATGCTAATTAAAGGGTACGCCGAGATACTTTCTTTGAAAGTTTCATCAATGTATGGACCACCAATTATCGATAAAATCGCCGCACACGAATAGAATCGATAGGTCGAGTGCGCCGCGACTCCTGTGAATCGAAAAGACGTTTAAATGCACTCCGGCGTACTCGAGTCACCGCAAACAGCGTCTTGAAAATTTGTGGTAATGCGCCGCCGCCGCGCAGCCGGTTTAATGGAATCACGCCGCGTTCCTCCGTATGTTCCGTCGAGTTCACCGTCGGGAATTGCAGTTAAACTTTACTGGATTCGAGATGTTTTGCTGATGTAAACTTCGCGATACACTTCCACCAGTGTTCGCTGGGTAATCGGATTTTCACTCGATGACCAGCCAGTTGAACCGCTGGAAACGTGACGCGTTCTGTGAAATTTTCACGGGTCAAACAGAACCGAAAGGCACTACTGCTTGGCCAATTAAAATGACTCCCGCTAATATTCGGACACTTAAAAAGACGATAACTTTTTTTAATGTTGGATCCTACGATTTTAACATTTTTGAGAAGTTGGAATAATTAATCGGTTACGTAACGTGAAAAAATTTTGTTAAGAAAATTGCAAGCTGTCGGAATTGCAGAGAAAATAATAAAAGTTGTGTTTTGTAACTTTCTCATGTGGGCTTGTATGGAACATTTAGAAAACACGTTTCGTAGATCTGTATCAATTATATCCTGGAAATTTCATCAAAATAGATCGAGGTTGCAATGAGCTACAAACGTTTAAAGATTGTAAAAATTGCATCTTTTCACGAATTTCAGCCTCTAACTGCAATAAATCTAAGGATTTTTCAAACTTTCACAATGCATATAATTGATACAGGTCCACAAAATGTATTTAAAAAATTTTAAATATATTCAACATTTTTGAAAATATTTCTATTCACATCATGCAGTAAACTAATCGCTCTAGCTTCTCACAAAAGTTCAAATCGTATAGTCCAATATTAAAAATGTTATCGGTTGTTTGAGCGTCCGAATATTAATGGGAGTTACTGTATCAGTCGGCTCGCGTGTTAGTAATGTAATACTATGAAAATTTTTATTGTAAAGGAAAACTTAGAAGTGGAACAATAACGTTTCTTCAGTTTAGAACTAGAAGATGTTGACACAATATTAGTTCTAAATATACAGTTTCTTTTTTATTAATTTTTATATTCCTGCGAGTTCAACACGTTTATTACCTTGCCAGTAACCACTTTAAATTTTATCTAGATTCCAAATATTCATAGAATTTCATATCTTTATAGTCAAGTATGATAAAACGGAAGTGAAACACAGAATTTTACATTTTATGGTAACAGTTTCAGTTGCTTAACAGTTATGCAGAAAAATTGAACAAATGCGTAGCGATTTGTAGATTCATAATTTATCTGGTTGTTGCATAAAACAATCGTTATAAAAATTAAGTAAGAATTATGTCAGTTACGCATAACTCAGTGATGCTTAGTTAGTTAATAAGTTAAGCTAACCTGACCTAGCCTACTCACCGAAAAATCGATGTGGAAACACAGTTCCCAGATTACGTAGAATGCCGTAGAACTAGAAACGCTGGCGCAGCGTATGTTTAACAATTTCCTACTAGCAACAGCGTGGCGTCGGTTTGTCGGTGTACATAGTCGCTACAGCTCATTATCGTGTACTTAATTAGGTTAATGGGTCGGTACCGTAGGATGCGTTAGCTGTATGTCAATTGTTAATGAAAAGGTAAGATCTCATTGTAGCCTTGTCGTTTTCCAATTGCCTCGAATGTTCAATTTGCCTAGGCAACGAGAATATTTGATAGAATAATAATAGGAACGATTTACTTCGAATCGCTTTGGAAATGCTTTGAAAATCGAGAAATTAGGCGATACGAAGCAATAGGAGGTATCGCTTCGCTTCTATTCCCCGATCGCGCGTACGCGTCGCAGCGCGCCGCGCCGAGCTACCTAGCTACGGGTAACCATCGCGTCGCCTTCCACTTCGCCCCTGTTCCTCGCGGTTCTGCCGTCCATGCGGCCCATCCTTGGCTTCTGAAATTAGAAAACTTTTTATGTACGCCAATTTTTAACCACCGGCGCCCTCTTCACCAGTAATTACTTTTTAAGCTTCTCTTTTGCATATTATCTGCGGCGTTTCTGGCCACCGCGCGCCGCGCCGAGCCTCGCTGCACCGTAATTTCAAATTTGTATCGTTCTTGAAATCACCGCTACGCGATATTATACCATCCATCCTATTGGACCACCTCGGTTCATCAACACCGTGATGATCTCTCCAGGATCTTAACCATACCAATTATCAACGATTCTATCACTCGGCTTTCTATTTCCTTGTATTTCCGGTTTCGTACATTCATCGTCATGTACCTCCACGTGTTTCACTTTTAACATTTCGTACACATCTCAGTTTTCATTCGGCAATTTCGATATAAGCACAGAATAACACGTTTGTGTAGTTTATTCCTTCAAAATACAGGGTGTTATAATCGTGGTATAATGGGCCAGGCGGCGGTCCTACGTGCGGAAATAAGTCGAATGAGGGAAATCGCATTTTTTCCTTTGACAAAATGTATATTTTATTTATTATTTATATTTTTCTGAACGATATAAATGTATTTGAACACTAAAACAAGAACACTTGTACTTCAAGACTATCTGTTTACATCTAGAAAAGGCCTAGTTCCATACACCCACTAGTTGTTCTAAAAAAAATTCTTGAAAATCACCTTCTCACTGAAGTTACACAAGCCTCCCTTAAAGTACGTTTCAACACAGAGCTCTGTGAACGACAAATATCGTCTAGTGATAATCAAGTACTACGCAAGTTTCAACGATGAATGTCCACATACTTTTGAGAGGGGGGAGTAGATACCAATAGAGCTCGTGAACTCGACGAATTTCCAAACTCGTTCTTCTTAAACACGTTCGGTCGAACGAAACAGTGTCGTTTCTTTTATCCGACTTGTTTCTGCATGTAGAAACAACCTGTCTACACGTGCGCAATACATTGGCTTATGTCGGTAGCGACAAACTTGCGGCCCGCGGACGACCACACGCGACTCGACTCCCTCTTCCATTTTACCGTTCCGTGGAAACGTAAGCAACACGCCTTTCCGGCCATCTCTCTCTCTCTCTCTATTTCCACAGGTCCAGCAGAGACTTTTGTCCTGTATTTTCCCTGAGCCCGTCCTCCATTGTTCGTCCGATTTCTTCGTAGCATTTATCGGTTTTTACTCGATGGACCCCGGTCAATTCTTTGTTTCCGCGCGAGACATTTTTATAGCACCGAAATTTTTCGTTTGTTCACGCAAAAATACTCAGATTAAAGTCCGGGCGGGCTTTGTGTGCCGGCCACTTTTTGTGGCAGTCTCGCGGGACGAAAAGGAGGAAAAGGCAGAGCAGCGTTTCATTCGTGATTACGTAATTATTCTTCGCGAGGCAGACGTTCCGCCCGGACGACGGTGAAACTGGTTTTTTTTTCACCACGATCTTTTGCCGGTATTTTCACCAGGGAGCAGAAATACATCTTCTAATTTGCATAGTAAATTTGCCCACGACAGCGTAACCTTTCGAGGACTTCGGCCAACGATGTAAGGACATCGTTTGCGAGCTGTTCCGCGTCTACGGTCTGCAACGGAATATTTGTTCGTTTTCCGAAAAACGAAGCCCAAGCGAAGACGTTGTTAAGGCGTACCTTTCCCGTTGAATGTTTAAAGTATATCAGACTCAAGTGCATCCACCAAATTCCCTCTTATTGCATAAAAGTACCGACGAGTCTCTCGTATCCCATTTAATTATCTTGCTACCGTTCAATTTTATTCGAGGAAAATATGCATGCACCTCCGTGCGAAGCTTGTACAATATTTGTTCGACTTGTTACAAATGTAACAATTTTCTTTAGAAATTAAAATTTCTTAAAGTTAGAACTTATTCGTATAGGAAGATCTTCTGTAGGAAGAAGACAGGGCTGATTCTTGGAGTGCTTAATTCCAAGCAACTTTTTCCTTTGCCAATTCGCACCGAAATGCTTCGTTTCCGAAAGCGTCCAAAAAATTTGGACTTTACTTCGGATTATTTACTTCGGTTAAACGTCTGTAGAAGGGGGATGGAGAGAAGGAGAAGAGGGAGGGGGAGATTTTCCCTCTCTGTACGTCCTATCTACTTTATATAAACCCTGTATAGAACTGTGCCTTGAGTTTTGTTGGCATCATCATCATTATGAAGATATCGAGCGTAGATATTTACATAGAATGTATTCAAATGTGTATGTAGCAATGCAAAATACAATAGCTGCTTACTGACTGTCCACATATGCGACAGATAATAGTTACTAGACAGCCAATGGCACGTGCACTCTTACCGCCGCGCCGCGCGCCGCTTGTAAATATGCACGTCGTCGCAACTACATATACGTGACAGAGTAGGAACGCGCGCGTGTACAAGTAATTACGTGCGAGCGAGAGGCGTTCCCAAGTGACAGTTATCTGATGACACTTATCGAGCGGCTACTACATTATATGTAGACTTACAGAATGTCGTACTGCACTATCTATTAATAAAAATATGTACCTTCTCTGTTTTATGCGACGTTGCTTTTGTACTTTGTGACAGAGACAAGTTTTCTTCAGCGAAATTATTCTACACTAGCATTTGCCCGCGGCTTCGCTCGCACAGAAAACCGTTTAATGCCCTCGGAAATTGATATTGTTTCTGCATATAAAACCTTTTAACCCCCCATTCACCCCTATTGAGTTTTAATTTTATGTCATGCCGCAATCTTAGATTTCAAAACCCCTTTTCACCCCCTTAGGGGTTGAATTTTTTAAAATGCCGAAATAGGTGTTTGATTAATTATATCAAAGAGCATTAAGACCAAGTACGAAGTAAATCCGACCACGAACAAAATATTCCTCATACAAACGTTGCAGCCCCTTTTCACCCCCTTGGGGATTGAATTTCAAAATATCCTTTCTTATCCCTTGTATAGATCATAAGGGAAACCTCTGTGCAAAATTTCAGCTTTCTAAGTCCGAGGGTTTAGCCTGGGCGTTGATAGGTGAGTCAGGACTTCGCTTTTATATATATAGATTAAAAATTAGAAATACAATTATATCAGTTAACCCTTTTTTCCACTTCTTTGTCGAGTGTGACTCGACATCAAAGTTTTCATATGTGTTTGGTTCTTCCTTTATGTATTTCGTAAAAGTTCCACAAACATAAATTGCAACAGAGTTTCAGAGCTATATTTAACACTAAAACTGTGTTTTAGCTGATAAAAATGACGAGTCTCTATTTATTTAGATTTCGTGCAATTTTTATTGCAATATGCGCTTGGCTAAAGAAATTTATCGAATCATTTTCCATGTAAGCAACGTCATAATTTCAATAATTATAAAATTAAAAATGTAAGACCGGTGTCATTTCACCGGCAGTGGTAGGTTTAGTGTTAATATAATTAGTAGACAGAATTGCTTAAACTAAGTAGCAGTCAAGGAACTGTCCTTTGAAATAAATTTCAAACAAAACATTTAAAATATTATAGTAGGGATTTGGCAAGAGAATTGAAAAATAATTCGTTTAGATGTAGACCACGACAGCAAGACCTCTATTCGGGTATCAGACGCGCGTGTTTATCTGAATGATTACGACGTTATTATACACCTAGCAGTTATCAATGGTATTTTCTGTTTCATTCACTGAGCAAGAACGATAATCGACGAGGAATTTCTACTCCCTTTGAAATTATTGCTGGTATTGAATTCACGCATCGAAGCACGAACTAGACTCGACTGTAGGCGATTCGTTTCGAGAACAACCGCTTCCGTGTCATTTCGCGTCGACAGCCACGAGCCAGCTATTACGAAACCGGAAACGACCAGTTGCGACGGGACTCAACGCCGCTGCTGATTTTTCATCGCCTCGTCCATTACCTTCTCTGACTGATACCTTTTCTCTACGTTCACCGAATAACATGTTCGTGAAATTGTTTAACTTCACTCAACATGGGAATACTAATTTATTAGTAGACTGCGGATCCTTATGCAAAATAAAAATGTTTCGCATTGATCGCGGGAAGCGGGAATAACATAATAATTGATTTCATCCCTTAACGATTTTGTTACATTAAAAGCAGCATTACAATATTCGCCCAACCAATTTCTTCATAAATGCATAAAAATCCGCGATCTATTTGTTAGGTTAGTTGATGCATCAGGATGATTTTTCTTGGTATAAATTCAATTTAGGATGCCGCGCCTAATTCTACACTGTCTTATGCTATTCCAAATTTTACTAGTTTTGGAGTGATAGAAATATTTTTCTGAAAATTTGTTACGGCTCAAACTGCGAATCAAAATTGCAAAGTAAAGTTAGTACGAACTGGTGCCAGGTGTCGCACTTGCCGGTGTCGTCGTGGCGACTATCGATGTCATGGTCACAGCTACAGTATCTATTATGCAGCGGATTCAATTACATCTTCAAACAATATTTAATATTACCGAGGACGCAAGAGAAGCGGTCACATTCAATTAAATGAATGAGCAGAATTTAGTAACGTGACTGAAATTAATCCGACATAATATTTTATAATATTTACAATATTTTAAAGACAGATAGAGGATAACCGTATTCCTCTCAATTCCCCTGGTCCGGCGACACTGATCCAAACACTGTTTAACACGTTCGCAGCCAGCATTTGTTTCGTTGCTTACCTTCCCTGTATCGAAAGTTTTATTAAACGCAACGTACTCGATTTCTGAATTATTGAAACAGTTTAGCAGAAGGAAGTCACAGATTCTCTGAAAATTATGCACTCTACTATGACTTTGAACAACGAAGTGCATAAAATTAATTTTTTACTGTTTTTTTAAGTGAACTGTGAGATTAAAGAAGTTCTTGTATAAATTCTTTTCTATAAAACGTCCACTGAAATAGACATCTTCTTAAACGAAATGTATAAGTTCGACTAGAATTTGTTTGAAAATAATGTATCATGTAATAAATAAATCAATCTAATTTACCAAAGAAGCATTTGAGTCTACTTTGAATAAATGTTAACGAGAAGTTATTAAATGCAATTCAACTGAATGTTGCAAGTAGAACGACTTCATAGGAAAAGATCCTTTTATTCTATCTAAAGACGCTAGAACTTTTCTCGGAACCCAGTAAATATACATACATACATGTACAGTACCTCCGCGAGCCGGAATATCAATTTCACCGTCAGTTCTTTATGTTCTCTTGGTGCTGTAACTTTTAAGCACAGCGGCGTATTTAAATTACTTTCAGAAAATATCTGCCGGGAGAATGAAAATTGTATATGTACATCCGTGGAAAATTACTACCTGCATGGCGGATCAAAATTCATTCTCCTGTTGCCGTTTAGGCGCTTATTAAGTTTTTCCAGTTTGTTAGTTTTTATTCCAGCTAAGCTCTGTACCTCGCCCTGGCATATCGCATAAGCATGCCGCTTTCGCGTTTCTATTTTCCCGGAAAGTTCACGGTCCAGAAGTCGGTCAACGCTAAGAATATCTTTCCGTTTCGAATTCACGTGATGAAATCGGGGTTATTAATGTTACTGCGCGTTCTAATTTCAAAGGCAGGATGAGAGGAGATACGAGAATGCCACGCGGGTCTTCCTTACAATAGGTGAATTGCCATTCGAAACGTTCGAGTCGAACGCGAAACGGGAAAGGAGAAAACATGCTACACAATGTCGGAGTTATTCGGTTACTTCTGTTAATCGACCAACTGCCTGAAAAAAAAACGCTTCAACCGTTCTCCTCAGAGGTTGTGAAAGATGGTGCTGGAAAAACAAGAGGTAGTTCGACGCCGAACTGCAAATTCCACTTGATCGATCGTCACTTATCCATCTGTCATTGTCACTGTTTGCCAAGTAGTATACACCTACGTATCTTACTAAACAGTATTACCTCAGATAATACAGACGAATGCTCGAAACTGTAGAATTTCTGTTTTGTTTCTTCAAAAAGTGTTTGCGGCCAGCAAACATTACGTAGCTTCTTGTTACTCTGTATGTACATATAGTCCAGTCAACGAAAAGTTGTAGAGGGAAATGGAAGGAACACAATTTTTAACTTTCGGTCTTTCTTTGGACTAGTTAGGAGGTAAACATACTAAGAACGTCCCCCTTTTCGGTTTTCCGCTTATATCTCGAAAATTACGCGTCCTAGCGATAAGACCATTCCATACAAAATTAAAGCTGACAAAATGTGCCACACGATTGATTCGATTCAAGTTTTCGCTATCTCGCATAGTTTGCGAGATATCCGCGCTCAAAGTTCATGAATTGTGAAAAAGAAATGCCTTATTTGACTAGCTAGTTCTTCAGCACAATTAGTGAACTTTGAGCGCGGATATCTCGGAAACTATGCGAGATAGCGAAAAACTGAATCCAATCAATCTTGTGGCACATTTTATCAGCTTTAATTTTGTATAGAATAGTCTTATCGCTAGGACGCATAGTTCCCGAGATATCCGCGCTCAAAGTTCATGAATTGTGAAAAATAAATTACCTTATTTGAGTAGCTAACTCTTCAGCACAATTAATGAACTTTGAGCGCGGATATCTCGGAAACTATGCGAGATAACGGAAAACTGAATCCAGTCAATCTTGTGGCACATTTTGTCAGCTTTAATTTTGTATAGAATAGTCTTATCGCTAGGACGCATAGTTCCCGAGATATCCGCGCTCAAAGTTCATGAATTGTGAAAAAGAAATGCCTTATTTGACTAGCTAGTTCTTCAGCACAATTAATGAACTTTGAGCGCGGATATCTCGGAAACTATGCGAGATAGCGAAAAACTGAATCCAGTCAATCTTGTGGCACATTTTGTCAGCTTTAATTTTGTATAGAATAGTCTTATCGCTAGGACGCATAGTTCCCGAGATATCCGCGCTCAAAGTCCATGAATCGTGAAAAATAAATTTAGTTCAAACAAAGTCCCAAAGTTAAAAATTGTGATCCTTCCATAACATTGGCAGCAATTTCCACTACCCTACTCCCATTTATTCTGAAT
Organism: Lasioglossum baleicum; assembly: GCF_051020765.1. Classification (NCBI taxonomy): domain Eukaryota; kingdom Metazoa; phylum Arthropoda; class Insecta; order Hymenoptera; family Halictidae; genus Lasioglossum; species Lasioglossum baleicum. Next base: position 1,002,053 of record NW_027469081.1, on the reverse strand, counting down.
TGGAAAGATGCTGAACAAAATATCGTAAGAACTGCGATCTTATTTCATAAAACGCTCGTAAGACTCTAAATATACTTCTATTAACGTAATCTTATCTTTCTGTTTCAGGTAAGTCCAGAAATTGCATAAAGCAGCGTATCAATAAGATAGAGAAGAGGACGCAACGAGAGAATTAACGTGAACTCTCATCGCGTCATTACACGATGCGTCCACGTAAACAGGTATAAAAGAACAAAAAGTAGTCGGACAGAACTAGCTTATAAACAGTGGAGAAGCACTTACAAGGTCGACTCGTGTAAACAACGTCAAACGAACAATCGTTAACGACAGTATAAACTCGAGTCTGCAGTAATGGTTTGTACAGCTGCTCTATTTAACGACATCTAGGTAACATTCTAGCGTCGCCAGGTTGCTGCATAGCCATCGTTGTAAATTTAAAAAATCCAATTTTCTTCTATTTTGTTTCTTGAGAACCATCTGGTGTACAGTCTGCGAAAGCAGTAATAGATTTCTTTGCTTCGGCTTCGCTGCGCGTACGAGACTTAAGACGGAATATAGAGTGAAAGTACAATAAAATAAACGCCGGAACAACAATGGGAGCCGGACAAGTCGATCGAAGAAAATACGAAATTTCGAATGTCGATGTTTTACGTAGCACCCAGTTGTAGGGATGATTTCTTCGGGGAACAAAATTCAGATATCCTCTGCAGTCGGAGATATTTTAACTCGAAAATTAAACATTTCTTCCGACCGAGAATAATTCCATTCTACATGATTTTTTTCGTTTTATGGATATGAAATTGATATAATATCTCATGCAGTACTTAAATGTGTAGTAATTGATTAGATACCAACATATTTAATCCTTTGCGCTCCATCGTCGAGTGTGACTCGACATTAGAGAAAGGAAAATCTAAATTGAACAGGTTCTTATATGTATTTTTCAATTGTCTTATTTTTTAGTCAAAAACAAATAGAAGTTACACAAATATACATTACAACATAGTTTGAGAGCTATATCTAATGTAGTTAGTGAACAAAATTGTTTGAAATAAGTAGCTGTAAGAAACTACAGTAGCGTAAGAATTATTTTACTGTAGCTTCCACGATTAAAACAGAAAGATTCTGAATTTGATTTCGTCATTATTTTGTTAGTTGTATAAATGTTAGTGCTGAAAATATACATGTACGTGTCACTTTCCGAGATGGAAATCCATCTGAATGCCGTATATGCTTTGAATTATCGAGTGAAGTTCTTCTTATCGATATCGTAACGATATTTAGGATATTTACCGTGAAAATGTTACCGGTATCAGCATCTATCTGTCCAGCTGAACGGAAACAAGAAGAATCGACTCGCTTAACGATTTCCATACATATTCGTGTGATGTTTGAACGGTGGAGTCAGACGGCACGTGTCGCGTAGGAAAGGCCGCAATGATAATAACGAAGTCAATTTCCCATGTCGGATCGTTAAAACTCCGGCAAACTGTCGAGAACACTTGAAAACGCGCGGCAGTTGTAATTGGGAAAAATTTAAACACAAAACGTTACCACTTTGGCGAGAGGTAACGATCGCGCGTGGAACACACTCATCGCATGGAACATTCGAGGACAAAAAGGGAAGGGTACGTGAACCCGTTTTGTCGGAGGACCCTTCGAAACGTTTATTACGAACTATCGAAGTGTCGACGGGGAAATTCATTTTTCCATCGACCACTACCTCGTTACCGAAATTGAAAATCGTAAGCAGCTTTAATTGAGCGCGCGAACGAGATAACCTGCTCGTTGAAAATCCTCTATGATGCGCGGAATCTCTTCTGGTATGACCTGAAATCATTTCGGAATTGTTCGATTCCTTTTCTTTTTTATCGAAAATTGTGAAACAATTATACAATTCAGAATAGATGATACTTTTCAGTGAGTGTAAAAAGTATTCGTTCGCTGTTTAATATAGAGTAACTTTTTTATAACTGTTCCAAACGACCTGATTTTTTATAATCAATTAGAAGCATTGGTTTACGAAATGATATGCAAAAAAGATTTTTCAAAAATCATAATCTACAAGGTTAAATGCAAAAATAAGAAAGGCCTTTTTTTAGAAGTTTATTTTATTTGAGCCCTTAAAGAAAATTTACAATATTTGTTTTCTAGATCTACATACATACGAGACACAAGCGGTTAAAAATGGTGAAAATCGTAGTTTTACACGACTTGTTGTTAGTTTCTGCGTAAAATCCACAGAATCGTACATCTTTCATTAAGGGCCCAAATAAAAAGTTTTTAAAAAATGCCTCTTTTATTTTTGCATGTAACCTTGTAAATTATAAGTTTTGGAAAATCTTCTTTGCATATCATTTCGTAAACCAATGCTTCTACTCGAATACAATTATTTTTGGTAACGCGTGGTAAGTTTGGTACAATTATAAAAAAGTTATTCTAATTTAAAGGGCGTACGAATACTTTTTACACTCGCTGTATAGTCAAGAGAAAAAATCTTCTGTAATTGTGTAGATGAACCCTTTGCATTCCTTTGTCGAGTGTGCCTCGACATCAGAGAAGGAGGAATGTAAATGAAACGGGTTTTTTAGACAAATACATATTTGTCTTATTTTCTGGTTAAAAACACAAACACAAGAGTTTCACAAATATAAATTACAACAAAGTTTCAGTAATATTTAATATAATTAGTAAACGAAATTGTTTAAAATAAGCAGCAGCGAAGGAACCGTCCTTTGAAGTAAATTTTAATTAAAACACTTGAAATAGTAGGGAGTTGTTGGCAAGATTGAAAATTGAAAAATAATTCGGAGTGCGAAGGGTTAATATCTTAAATTTGTTACGTACTGTCAGTAATCCGGCAAAGAACGACTAGACGTTATTTGCTCCAGAACGAACATTACCGGGAATAGAGGGCATAGTAAGAATTGCCGCGGTCTTTAAGCGTCAGGAAGCGCGGAACTGTTTTAAAAACTCGCTGGAAGTTTTATTCCCCCGGCGCCTTAAACTCCTGCTGTGAAACTTTTGCGCACCTGCACCCCTACAAGGAAACTTCCTTATTGAAAACTATTTGTTGTGTTTTCCGATTCGCGAACTCGTAAATGAAAAATTGTGCCATTCCAGTGAATCACATCCCCACAGTTCTTGCTAAACTTTATTTATCAAGTATCGGTTAATTCATGAGTGACAAATTCTCTTGTAATGTATAAAAACGCGAGACAATTGAGTATCCTGATTCGCTACAAACTACTTGATTTTAACCTTTTGCACTCCGAATTACAATATTTTTCAATTTTGTTGCCAACAACTCCCCGCTATTTTAAGTGTTTTATTTCAAATTTACTTCGACGGACAGTTTCTTGGCTGCTACTTATTTTAAACAATTTATATTCGTTTCTAACCAAAAAATAAATGAAGGAAGAACCAAATACATATAAGAACCCGTTGTATTTACAGTTTTCTGACTCGGATGTTGAGTCACACTCTACAAAGGAATGTAAAGGGTTGATAAGGTGATTCAATTAATCCCTTGCCCTACGATTTATTTTAGGGTTTCGTACAATTTCCTAAAAAAGGAGAAAATTTATATCTACTGTATGCTTACATGTTCTCCAATAGCTGTACATTAACAAATCGAAAGTAGAATTTGATTTCGGTTTAAAGGAAATTAGTTGCATACATATTTATTAGACTCTCTGTTCAGAATCTTCATCACAGTTCAAATACGATATTGTAGAGGTAATAAGGGGTAATAACTACATTACCTCAATATTACAACGTAGGTATTGCCCTCGGAAAGTTAACACATTGAACACCAAAGAAGAAAAATAAGTCTGACCCCTGGGATCATACATTTTTATTTCTGGCAGGGCCCAGTCCATGGCTGGAGTCCTTTTGGTACATGGATTGGGTCTGTAGGCCCCTTGACGAAAATTGTTGTTTATTAACTTCTTGAAAGTACTTGAAATTACGAATGGAAATGCAGGTGAAAGATTGTATGTCAAGGCATTGCGAGGAGTTCTATTCAACCGTGCATTGGAGGGTTGACTCACGACCTCTTGACCAAACACAGCGTGAGTTACTCTATTTGCAGCAGTCCCTATCAGAAATTTCAGCTAGTCCAGTTAACACTTTACCTACCGGAAGCCTATTAATGGGATATTCAATAATTGTGCTGTACCAAAAGAGAGCATAGAAATTTAAATGAAAATTTAAATGAAACTATTAGATGACATTATATTAGGCGACTTGTCAGATTACAATGAAAATTGCTGTTGCTATGGAAGGTTCCATTAAAAAGTGTTTAGCCATGTACCATATACAGGGTGTCCCTAAATTCCTTCAACAGCCGGAAATGGGAGGTTCCTGAGATCATTTGAAGCAATATTTTCCTTTGAAAAAATGTCGTCCGCGGCTCCGTTAACGAGTTATTAACGAAAAACACGGACCAATCAGAGCGCGACCTAGACGCGAGTTGGCACAGTAGTCATGGCGCGCCAACTGTCCAGGTCGCGCTGTGATTGGTCCGTGTTTTTCGTTAATAACTCGTTAACGAAGCCGCGTATAACATTTTTGCAAAGGAAAATGTCGCTTGAAATGATCTCAGGAACCTCCCATTTTCGGCTCTGGACCTAATTTTGAGACACCCTGTATAGATTGTTCAAAATTATGCAATAATCACCGGTCGGTAATGTGTTAAAACCGTGATCTACAATATTCCATAATATTATCGAGGTGTTCACGCAGTTGGTAGTCAGAAATGTTGAATAACATTGTCTCGAGACATTTGATCCTCTACCTTGTATCACGTCTGCGTGCTAACTTAGAAAAGTCAATGTAGAGCTCTAAATAGCTTCATTCTACATCCAAGAATATTCGAGCTCGCTCGCAGAAAGCTCCTCCAGTTTCCTTCAAATGCTACCAGCTCGTGCACCGAGAATTCCTTGCAGCGAGTCGAAATTATCGTTGGGAACGATCGTTCACAGTAGCCAGTTTAGATTCTCTGCAGGGGCCAGCTGAAATTAAGGTTAATATGGAGCTGAGAGTGGCTGGGTGCGAAAGGTGCTATTTGTTCCCCGGGGTCGATAGGAAGAACGAGTGGTTTGGCGCGTTCCGATGCCGTCTAGATATTCCAATACCGTCGACCGAAATAAAATAATGACGGAATCGCATTCAGCACTTTCTTTCTGGGCACTCTACGTGCCGGCCAGATATTGTCGGCTAACTTATGTTGTTTGAAAATTCCGTTGGATAGTGCTTTCGCTAGTACCTACATTCCTATTATGTCTCCCACGTGATTTTCTCTTTGAGGGTGGACCGTAACGTGCACGATTTTACCACTTCGCTTCGTTTCACCGTCGAACGTGAGATCGTGTTCCCGCTCGGGATAAGGGGATCGAAAGCTCCCCGGCTATTTTAATTCGACGGGGAACTTATTTCGACCGATTTCCCGCTTACGAGCTTGCTACAGCTGTGCCGTTATTTATCCTCGCGAAACTGTTCACGAATACGGGGCGATTCAACTTTTACGCTTGTTTCGAATTCGGGTTCGGAGTCGCATTACGAAGATATTACTTCGAATATCCTCGAAAGCTAAAGAAAATTATCCAAATAAAATGTTCGTCGATTTACATACTTTTGCGCCAATCCGTTATCGACCAATATCTATCATTTATGACGAAAACGAGCAGGTGTAATTTAAAACGGTGAATACATTAGAAGAATTTTAACATACATATTATTTTCAACTTATTAAACATATTAAGAAAGACAAGAAATGTCTTGGTCAGTTCTGATTGTTGCAATTCATGTAGAACATTTTTATTTTGCATAAGATCCTGCCTAAAGGTCTGGTCATAGTTGACTTAACGTTCCATAGAGCGTAACACAATATCTGCAGGGTGTCTGTTTTATTTCCATGCGTAGCAATCAATCAGCAAAATGAATTTAATTCTTTCAAATACAATAGAATTGTACGGTGTTCATTTGAAAACTTTCCTGCCGAATATCTCGAAAAGTATGAAAGATGTTAAAAGAAGTGTAAAACACGTGTCCAAGGATTTTGAGGGGGAAAGAGGGCGGCAGTATCAGTTTTTTATGTGGGTGGCGTTTTCAAGATCATTTGAAGGTGAACTTTGTTTTTTCGAATGGAAACCTGCGGATAAAAAAAGTATTCTATGAAAATTGCTGGTCTTTTTACGTACAATAAGATCCCATAATAAAAAATATAGGTTTCCATTTGAGAAAAGTAGATAAATGTATTGACTCGTAAACAATTCTGCGTACGACCCATGTTATAATAAAATCTGAAAATTCTTTGGATCAGAGCACCAAATTATGGAATGAAAAAAGTAATTATTTTACAATTTATCTGTGCTTTAAATACCATCCATATCAATGAAATTTTATTTTAAACGCGTGCAGGTAATGCACATCTGCAACCCAGTAAAACGATTGAATTAGTTTTAAAAATGTTTCTTCCAATTCTCAACAATGATTTGGTCTGATATTAAATTTAAAAAACTGCCCGACGCCATATCTCTCGATTTAAATTATTTCCAACGGGGGTACGTCAGATTTTCTAATTTGGTAAAATTCGAAGAGCGATCCTCCTATCTGCATAAGAGGAGAAGGGTATCCTAGCGGCAGAGACAGTATATCATTCGGGAAGTGAAAAATGTTCCTCTTCTATCCAATTCTCCCTACTTCACGGCTCGCGATAAGAGTATTACTGGATGATATATCGCAGTGCGTGTTTACACGGATATTAAAATAATTTAATAAAAGTAGACGAAGTGCGCACACAGCTACTGTTATTAATATGCGAATAAATAATAAATCGAGGGCTGGGGATGTATGTACGTGTACGTAATTCTGTTTGCGTATCATTATTGTGAGGTATGCGATAACTGTACGAGGAACACTTCATTTCATTCGCTAAACGAACAATTAACGCGATCTGTTATTTGTGAAATCAATCAGCATATGAAAATCACAGAAATACTAAGCTGTCGTTTGATTATACATTTTGTGATTATCAATTATGTACCGATCCCGATATAAAAATAAAGAGAAGGAGATAACGGTCAATTATTCGCTGACGCTTATCACTAGACAGAGACTTTATACAATGCAAATTCAAATTTATAGAAAAGAGATAAAGACATATGAGAATGAAATTTATAACGTCATTTCTATATTCTAAAAATTTATTTCTTATTTTGCATATCGCCTATGCTTTGCATATTTAGTTCAATAAGATGCACGTGCCATTTTTATGAGGCATATTTGTTTCGTCAATTTGGTACGATTATGCTTCGTTCAATTTTTAAAACTAGCACAACACGCAAATATTTACTTTCTCGCATCAAGAGCAAATTGCACAGGAAGCTAATTTACATGAAACCGAAAGTTTCGCAAACGAGGCAACAACTTCAAACAAAAATGAGTTTCGATTCATTTTCGTTGAGAAAAGTCAGCAATTATCGATTGAAAATGTAAAAGAAATGCTTGTCATTTATTGTAATGCACAACATAATAAATCTGTAATGTAACTTAAAATTTTGTACCGGATATATTATCTTTTATTTGCGTGTACGTAAAGCTATTCCGTACGTTGCACAAGAGTTCACAGACTCGTACAAGAATATGAACGCTCTGAATATAACTAATATATTTTTCATATTTTCCGCGCATATTTGCATATTTTGAGTGCATATTTGCTCATTTTTCGTGCATATTTCCATATTTTTTGTGCATAAATTGCATACGCTTTTTGCATATTGTAAGTGCATATACATATGTATGTATATCCGCTGTTTACTTATTACTGATCCAATGACAGCGTCAACTAGAGATATGTTATTATTAGACTGCGGGAGTTTAAATTTTAAGAAAGTGGAATCATGTGAAATCTTATTTTCAATAGTAGTCTTCGTAGTTCTGAGATAAATGAAAATCGTACGAAATTCTATCAAATTTTACATTGCAACGTTTTGTGAACATATCCAGATGCCATAAATGCATATTTTCGTGCGCATGGTTCGTGCGAAATTAGCGATTAAAAATTGCTACATTGCAAAAGTATTTCGTTTATAAGGAAAACATGCTGGGAATTACAAATTAAAAATATGGCAACGAGTTATGTGTTTAAATGCGGAATGAAAGTTGAAAAATTGCTGATAACTCCAGTAAATCTCACCAAACATTACTTCGTGTAAATGAAATGGTTAGGGAGCAAAAAATATTTTTGTTCGAAGTCACCTTCGAGTGAAATAGCAATTTCTAACGCAGCAATCTAATGTTTAACTTCTTTGAATATTTCACGATTGAATTTGCGTTTCCGTTCTACTTTAATGTAATCGAGAGTTTAAACTCCCTTCGAAATTGATTAAAATGTTTGCGCTTTCAATCGTACAGCAATTTTCTGCCCTGTTCGAGGAAAAGTTCTTCAAGCTCGACCAAACAAAAGTCATATTCACATTTATACGGCACAGTTTATACAGTGAAAGTGGAAAATAATGGAAAAATAACGTAGAAATGATTGCTTGCGGTGTTCTTAAATAACAGCATTTTCGTTTAACGCCAGCCATGTTCATGTCCTGTCACTTTGTATTCCGCGCACAATGCGCCTCGGTAATAACAGATCGTTGAGATAACAACGTCTGACAATCGTTGCACTCGTGACATAGTAATTCCCGATGACAAGCACGAACCGACTATCACCGGATAATAAGTGCATCAGGAATGGATGGAAGACGAATGTTGGTTGGATGAGTTAGAGAAATGTGTGATAGAACATGCACGACGTCTGTAGCAGACTTACCGCCGGCTTAGAGGAATTTCATGATCGGGCAAAAAACTCGCCATAATTTCAAATATCGTCACATCATTTAGAAACGATTTGAAAACATATTTTCATCGTTCAAAATGTTTTCGATGTTAGCTCATCGTTTTTCAAATTATGATACATATCACAGTGAAGGTTCGATCTAAGAAAAACCCTCGGGTCCATGCTGTTTCTTAGATCGTACAGTTAGTTCTGCGATCTCGTCGAATATAAAGATAAATAAATACAGTTCAAATCATATCGTGTTTGGTGTCATTTTAATCAGAAAAATGCCACAAATAAGTTCGTCAAAGTCCCATAAAAGAATAAGGAAGTTTTGTAAATGGATCGTTTACTTCTCTTCCGTTCTCGGTTTCGAATAACCAATTCTGCTACGCCATCTTGATGTTTAGTCTCTCAATACTTTATTAACTTCACTCTAAAGCGAGTCTAAACTTCTGATACAGCCCTGTTTCATATTTTTGATAAAAATTCTTCCCTGCAGAGTGCCACGTATGAATAGTTTTACAATTTTTCAAAGCGTTCTAAACATACGATCAAAAAATCAATGGAAGACTCATCAGAGGGTACGTTTTTACGTACGTGTAAACTTCTGGTACGCAGTGTGCATTCATTGGATGAGACCGATGCAAATCAGAGCGAAAAGAAAGGTTGTATGTAATAGTTTTTCGTGGATCGAAGGGATTGGTTCAGCCGGGACCGAGCGGAGCAGCGGCTCTCGTCTCATTTTCGCGTCTGGCATTCGGAACGATCGAGATACCCCGCGGCTCTCGGCCATGTCAACCTACCGAGGGCGCCCCATTGTCCTGTACCTTTCACCGTTGCTAATGAAGTAATGGAAGCGCGCCTTAAACTCCCTTTCCGCCGCAGTACGACGCTCGTTTTATTCCCCACCTCCTACGCTCCTTCTTGCGTCTTTCGCGCTCCTGCCTACTCTTTCTTTTTTCTTTCCTTTTCCGTCTGCAATTACATCGGTTCGACCAAACGCATTAGAACCATTATTACTTTTGCCTCGTAGCTTTATGTCGCGTGGTAAAGGGAATGCCGAAATACACTTTCTGCAACATAGCCATTAGTCCAGTCAACGAAAAGCTGTAGAGGGAAATCGTAGGAACACAATTTTTAACTTTGGGTCTTTGTTTGGACTAGTTAGCAGGTAAACATACTAAGAACGGGTCCCCTTTTGCGGTTTTCCGCTTATATCTCGGAAACTATGCGTCCTAGCGATAAGATCATTGCATACAAAATTAAAGCTGACAGAATATGCCACAAGATTGATTTGATTCAGTTATTCGCTATCTCGCATAGTTTGCGAGATATCCGCGCTCAAAGTTCACTGATTGTGCTGAAGAGTTAACTATGTAGTCAAATAAGGCAAAAATTTCTTTTTCACAATTAGTGAACTTTGAGCGCGAATATCTCGGAGACTATGCGAGATAGCGAAAAACTGAATGTAATCAATCTTGTGGCACATTTTGTCAGCTTTCATTTTGTATAGAATAGTCTTATCGCTGGGACACATAGTTTCCGAGATATAAGCGGAAAACCGGACAAGGGAACCTCCTACGTGCCCCCCTGCACCCCGCTCAACTCCTAGGAGTGGGGACTTTTAGTATGTTTACCTCCTAACTAGTCCAAAAAAAGTCCCAAAATTAAAATTCATTGATTCATTGACTGGATTATATCCCACACGAAACCTACATTTTTTCATGTCGAAACTTCCTCCCCGTTGTGATAGGTACAATCTAATTCGCCGCGCGGGAAATGACACATCAATATTTCGTATCGTGACGTGTCATCCTTAATATGACCTTTATGATACAATAGTTCTCTCGTGGCGTGATTTGTAATAATCAATGCGAATAATACGACGTGGTAAGACGTTTTTTTTTCGTTTCTTCCGGTAATTGTAGAAAGTAGATTGGCTGTCGGACGAGTATCAATTCTGAAGAGAAATGGCTACGACGTTCGTGACACGCAGTCGTTTTTCTGCCAGATGGTAATCTATAATCTGCAGTCTACGTTCTGTATTCTGGTCTGACGTAGCGCACGATGCAATATGCGATATATGTACGACGCATTTATCCTAGATTCTACGTGTTCTACATTGTACTGGGTTCCATGTATACTCTGGGTGGTTCGCCAGATGTGTATTACCACCTCGATTTTATGCATTTATGACAAAAAAAGGGTACGTACAATTTATAGCAGTGGACATGTAAAAAGACATGTAAAAAGACAAGAAATCATTTCAACGAAAACATGATTTCATTAATTTCTTGTCACGAAAATCGATCTCTTGAAAAAACCAGAGGTCGTAGACAAATTTTGAGACCAGATTTGAAATCAGCGTGAGGAAATCTACGGGAAATGATATATATGGCATGTTAAACAAACAAATTTTTCCGCCCGTGGTAACGGAGAAACCGCATTCTCTTGAAATTGTGAAAGTTTAATGAATTTTCTCAAGGTTAAAAACCATTCGTACCGTAATCTACTTATTTTTCCCATATTCTGCAAAGTTTTAACTGTAATTTTAAAAAAAATTCATCGCTCTACCTCATTTCTATCGAAAGTTCTTTGATTTTGAATCGAGTTGAGTGAAAACCCACTGTGCGGCGGTTAGACACAGACTGAATTGAAACGCGAACATTCGTACATCGAAGAAGAGTTTCTCATTGACTCTATAAATTTTCAACAAATAATAATAATGAGAAAAATCTTGGTGAACCAGCCTGTACATATACATACATAGTATATGTACCACGTTCTACGTTCACCGATCATATTAGAACGGTAGTTCATCTGCCGGCGCAGAGCGCGGCGTCGCACACGCTTCTATTTATCTCGTGGCAGTGGAACTTTCTCTGGCTGGAAGGTTCCTTTCTCTGTTGCTCGTCAGACGCTTCCTCGGTCCATCGGGTGACACATTTTCGCTGCGAAGGCTTACAGATACAATAAAATTGTTCCTCGCGACTTCTTGATCTCAAGTCACATGGAATTGCGGCGAGGGGACGGCGGGCGTTGGGGGCGTTTGGGACTCGGACCGGGGGTAAAAGGCTTTCGGAGATTTCGAGTGGTAATTTATTTCCGGCGGTGAGGACCGTCTGGAGTGTGTGGCCAAGCACGACAAAAGAAAACTATCTTCCCGAGTCTCGTCAATGTGTCGTTTTCGTTTCTCCGGGCCCCTCCCGCGTTCACTGGCGCACTGGCTACGTCCTTTTACTAAGCTTCTTCTTCGCTTCTTTCCTTTCGATTTTCTTTCCCCCTTTTCGCTTGCTGGGCCGCGTCGCGTCGCGCCGCACCGCTCCGGGATTCTAAGGAACCTCCGCTTCTGGACTTTGTCACCGCAAATTAGGATGAAAAATCAGCCGACGGTGCACGGTCCATTAAAACTCTCCCGGCCAAGCTTTGAACTTTCGCGCACGCGGCCGAAAGTTATTTCCGTTTGTATTGGTCCGTCGCGCTCTGCCTTCGTGGATTATTCGAGATCTTGTTTTCCGGGTGGCGAACTTTTTCAAATGGTCCTTGGTATCCCAGGATGGAACATCTAGAAGAAAATGTTGAATTCTAACGTATAAGTGAAAAGCAACATAGCAAGTTAACATAAGTATAATTACATCGTTACATAAATCCGGTCATCAAGCAGGTGCGATTTTGTTTTGGGTATTTCAAATCTTGGCCAGACATTTATGACAAAAACTGGCACGTACAATTTCAAGCGGTGAACATGAATGTATTAGTTTCAGTTTAATAGGACAATTAAAAGAAGCACCAAATTTTTATTTGGCTCCCGTGTCCTGCAATCAATGTGAACATGTTTTATTTTCCATAAAGGTCCGCAGTCTAGTCACAAGTTATAATTGCATCTACATACATATACCTACAACTAGTTTCTTAGTGGCCGCAAAAGTATTCATCTTGAGCTTCCGTTTGCAGGATCTTCATTTCTAGCCTCTGCTTCTTGAATGTATTCGTTGTTTATGCTTGTTTACTCTTTCTTTCGAGATATTTATAAATTTCGTTACGTAAATCGACACATCTCGCAATCCTGTTGCATGTCCGACTACAATACACACAGCGATCAATTGTCATACTCGACCAAAAATAGGAAATAACTCTCATTCGAAGGAAAACACATTTATTTCCGACACAGCTGTAACTCTAACTAGAAGCTTTTACGACCACAGCTAACATATTGTGCGACAGTAATCGATCCGCATTCTAACTGCGTATTATTACATATTAAAGAGGTCCGACGAATGTAAAAAGATATATATATATATGTATATATTTGACTATCAGTTGAAAATACGACACATAATTCAACTGAAATGATTGATAAAGGATGGGCTAACGGGACATTCGTTATGTCACATCCAAGCTTCATATACCGGGAATCAGGACCTATAAATTTCGCATTAGCCGACGACTCGCTATATCGTCGCGATCAAGCGTAAGTGGGATTTACAGCCCTGGGAAATTCAACCGTCGAATTATAGTGCACAGAACGTAACAAGGAGTATCGTTATATACGAAATACACGATAAAGATAGAGATTTTGATAAGGATACAACAACTGTAAATCTTGTAAAATTCGATAGCCAGTCCAACGAAAGAAAATGTTTCTTCCTTTTTGTATTTTAATTCGGTTGAATGTGCTGGAACGATGGAAACGTCGATGATACTTGTAGAATAGCCGCATTGTCGCGTTCATTAATTAACATACGAAATGCGTGTCGGCCGACGAGCAATTTATCGAGACAATGAACTAATTACTTTCTGCCATCCAGTGACAATAGCAATAGCCATTCGTTGGTACATTAAGCGACGTATCTGGTCCATTGTACCGCGGCATAATAGATATTATGTCACGCGGAAAATGCCTCCGTGTCGTTTGTCGAGTTTCAACCGTTTCAACGTTCTTTTCCCCGCGCATAGAAGCGTCTTCTGGTCTTATTGTCGGGGACGATCGTCACATTTGCGATTTCATCACCATCACTCACGAGTTCAGCATAATAGTGCAAGCCCAATAAAAATACGCGTTTGCTTTATTTAAACCATTCCATACTTTCGTCGCGATCCTCATTCTTCTCATCCGTTTTTCCAATTTTCAATTTTTCTAGACGAATTTGAAGAAAGTGGAACGAAATAGAATCTTATTTTCCGTGGTAGTAGCCATTTTAGATCTGAAATCAATGAAGATCGTACTAAATTCTGTCATGTTTTATATCCTAGCATTTTTTGCAAATTTTCGGAAGTTATAATCGCATAAAGATCCGCAGTCTACTCATGAATTCGATAACAATTTACACGTATCAGAGCATCGAAAAGTATCAAAAGCAAACGTGTTATAGAAATGATTTGCGCAGACTTTTCCGAACGAGGTTGGTAGATTTTTCTGCAACAATGGAAAGTAGCTAAAAAGTATTATTACTATCGCATTCGCATTGGAATGTCCCCTAAAGCATAAATTCCCTTTTCCGTTTTCATTGTAGTTTTTCATGTTCCTGTTGCGATAGATTAATGACTTGGTCGGAACATCGCGAATATCTCATCCTTGCTTTCAGTTTCCATTAAATCCTCGTGAACGCTCCAACAGGTACGCTCACCGTATCGTAAACGGTCTTCTAATCGTGAAATAGTGGCGCGAGCTTAATTTTTCATCGGGATAGGCGGGAATTTGTCGCGCGAACAGCCGAGTCTGCTCGACAAATACACTTACCTCTCGAAGGCTCCTTTCGAAGGAGAATTTTAACATTGATGCGACATCGTTGGGCGGAACCGTCTGACGATCATCTTCCGCGACACCAGCCAGCCAGCCAGCCAGTTCATGTTCCTTGCTCGTTCTCGGGTATCTCCGTCTTTTCTCTGTCCCTTTCCCTGCTCCGTACCCCCATTCTAGCTCGCAGACACGGCCATAAAGAGCGGTACACGCGAATACGAGTGCCAGAATTGACTCTGTAACGAGTGCTGTAATAACAAACGGGCAACGACGTAAGTCAAACGAATGGCTCTTTTACGAGTTCTAGGGGGTCGACGGTGGTGACTGAGGGGGGTTGGCTATGGACGCGTGGAAAGAGAGAAGGGCAGGGAGAGCAGGGAGAGGGAGAGGGACAGCGCATCGGGACGATGTGTGGAACGATGAGACACGAATGGAACACAAGATACAGTCACATACTACATACGCGTATCGCATTCTCCCATCTTGGTCGAATATGTGACGGTTCATCCATTAAAGGGATATTCCGCACGAATTTTTCGGGATATGTAGTCGGGATTTTCGGAATACGGGAAATTAGTGATTCATTCAAATAACTCCTTCATGTTTCGTTTCTTTTCAACCCGGATAGGGCAATGACCTTCCTTTGACGAGCTGTTTTAAAGGAGTAATACATCGTTCATTAACACGTTCCGTGCCGACCCATTTTTGCTCGACAATTAAGCAAACTTATGTGCTTTCTTTTATACTGCCACCATTTTTATAATGCCACCTTCTTTTGGTGGAAATATATTCTACGGTCTCAAACTTGTTATAAAATGTATGTTTTCAGCACATATAACATCACTCGATAAGTCCCCGGTCTGACACATATATGGCAACATTGTTGACAGACCCACGTGATTTCCGGGTAGTACCAACATCCAAACAGTACGTGTCAAAATTTCATGGCATTCTGACCGTTAGTTTAGAGGTTATAGTCGTTTTAGTGACCCCAGTTTTGTAATTTTCAAGACAATGGATAGAAAGGAATTTCGTGTGTTGATTAAACACTGTTTTTTGATGGGGAAAAATACTGTTGAAGCCAAACAGTGGCTTGATAAGCATTATGGGGACTCTGCACCAGGGAAATCAACTATTATTGACTGGTATGCTGAATTTAAACGCGGTCGTACAAGCACCGATGATGCTGAACGCTCTGGTCGCCCAAAATCGGCATTTGTTCCGGGAAACATAAAAAATGTCCACAAAATAGTTTTAAAAGACCGTAAAATGAAGTTGCGTGAGATAGCTGACACCTTGAAGATATCAGAGGGCAGTGTCTTTATACTTTTATATGAAAATTTGAGCATGCGCAAATTGCTTTCGAAGTGGGTGCCGCGTTTGCTCACACCGGACCAGAAACAACAACGCGTCGACGATTCAGAGCGCTGTTTGAAGCTGTTCAAGCGAGATAAAAAGGATTTCTTGCGTCGGTATGTGACAATAGATGAAACATGGTTCCACCGCTACACGTCTGAATCAAAAAGATCGTCAGCTGAGTGGACAGCAGCCGGTGAAAGTCGAGTCTTAACGTCAGACTGGCCATCTGCAAATGTGTAGATTCTCTCCTAAGATCGAGTAGTAACTCGTAGAGGTCAGATTTGAATAATTTGACAAAAATCAGTTATTTCATAACAATCAAATTATGTTTCCGAGTTGGTAAGCACGTTTTTCGTTCCTTTACGATAGAATATATTTGATGATGAATAACTTGGCAGAGCGACGGTGAAATGCGACAGAAAAATAATGTCACGATAACGAGAAAGATTGTGTTTGCATGGCAGAATCGATTCCAGTAGGCTAATAAGATAACACTGTACCAAGAGAGTGAGAAAGTCGGTGCGTAAGACGGTCTCTGGTGCAGTTTTCCGCGCCGTCAATCAGCTTCCAGGAGAAACTCATCGCGAAGGAGCCGCACGGATAATAACGTCTTCCCAGGAGACCAACCAGTAATAACCGAGTGGCGGCTGGAGATTGGGGGTTGGCGGTTAAGGGTTGAATTAGAGGGGGAAGGCTTCTCGAGAAGTACTAAAAGGGGAGGGCTGTTCGTACTACTCTTACCTCTTGACCCGCCCCTAACCGGACGTACCGCCTGTGAATGTCCTTCCGATTTTCACGCAGTTTTATATTGTATTTCGGACAACTATTTAATACATGTTGGGAATTGGTATCTCAATGATTGAATACGCTAGAGAATTCTTTTCAAAACTGTTTTATTAAACAGCGCGGAAGGACGATCTGGACAGTTCGACTA
This sequence comes from Lasioglossum baleicum, assembly GCF_051020765.1. Taxonomy (NCBI): domain Eukaryota; kingdom Metazoa; phylum Arthropoda; class Insecta; order Hymenoptera; family Halictidae; genus Lasioglossum; species Lasioglossum baleicum. The sequence goes on along the minus strand of NW_027469081.1, from coordinate 985,187 downwards.
GCGGACTCGAAGTGAGGAAGAGAATGTAGCAGGGGCTAAAGAGAAAATCTTTCCCAATCAGGAATTGAGAAGGATCTCAATATAGAGTGTCAATCATCTTTTTACATTGTTTTACCCAATAACGACCGTATAGTATTTTTGTAAACATGTGGATGAACACGACAGGATACATATCTCCGAAGACGATCTCTTATGTTCTATTAGTAATTAGTAGACTGCGGATTTTATGCATTTACAACAACAATTGGTATTTATGTATAACTTAAATCAGTGGACGTACTTAAAAATTTTAAGAACGTCGACGTATTAGTTTCAGTTTAACCAAATAAGTAAAAGAAGAAAGACATTTTCATTTAACCTCTGTGTCTTGGAATCGATGCAGACATTTTTTATTTTGCATAGAGATCCGCAGTCTAGTAATTAGAATTTTGTTGTTCTTTGTTGTTCTGGTTGTTCTTGAAAGAATAAAAAGATTATCTTCAAAGAATTTTCTCGATTTTCACGCGCGTCTCTTACAATACTACTTTATCCTAAGAAGATTTTCATAGGACCGCAAATAAGAAGGATATTTAATATATTTCTATAATAATTTTGCGAAAGAGATTCCTCGAGAACAAAGAGGACGAATATGTCGTTTCTCTCTACAGTGTAAAGAAAGGTATCAACGAAAGACGCGAACAGATATTAGTATTTCTGTAAGTTTTCGGTCCACCCCTCGCCAGATACGTCCCTTTTTCAGCATGGAAGTGTTGGCCCACGTGGTTGGTAGGTTGGTTCGTGGAAGCAAACGACCGCATATTGCCCTCGAAAACTACCACCCTACTAGCACGTTTTTAATAACGCTCTTACGTGACTCCACCTTCCGGTTCTACTCAACCGAGTTAACCCCCCGACCGATACGCCCTCCACCCGGTTATTTTCTACCCCGCGGTTTGCATACAGAGATATTTGATGGATAAAGCCGAGTAAAATCTCGTTCTTCCAGTTACGCTTTAAGGCTGCCCCGCTGTATTTTGTTATTTTCGCGGGAGTTAACGGTCCCGGCATCGTAAAACTCTCCTTCCGTTCCACGTGACGATTCAAATTCGAGCGGGCAACGCGATTATGTCGATTTAACGCGGTTCTCTTTGGGAAACCGTGGCGTGCCGTGGCTCTTTGGGGATCGTAAACAAAGCGCGCGTTAAGTGACTCGCTTAAAGCCGAGGGAAGTGCCAGAAAATCTATATACTACATGTTTTCCGTGAAAACATGGTATGTTAGAGATCCCGTGTTCGCTTCGACGTACCGAAGCGACAATTCTTACGAAACCGGTTCAATGAAACGAATATCAAAGCCACATCCTGACCAGACCGAAGATTCGAAATACGACAACAATTCTCCCAGACACAAAAACCACAAATCGCAACTTGATTTCCATTGATATCAAAGCCACATCCAACAATCAATTCTTATTTAGTCCTGTTTCGCCGGAAAATCCGTCTGATTTTCCAAGAGAATCGCGAACAAGTTTACGAAAAGTCCTGCAGTGATTGTAATACAAATTGTATCGTTTTGACATTTATCGAAAATCGCGTGGGAAGCGTGTGGTTCAACGCTGAAACAACGTTCGCGGGGCATCGCTATAATAACGCATGACTTAGCTGCTCGAATGATTTGAAACGCGCCTCGTACGATTTACATAAACGTATTAAATGCCATTTCAGTATTCCATCCACCTATGTATGTGTTCTCGCTGTAAAATATGCAAAATATTAGCAGCGTGTGACGCAAAACTCGAGACTACCTACACCTTACAGGTAAAAGGCAACAAAAAAAAAAAAATAAACGAAAATTGGAAACTGCGCCGGGATGATTCTTCCGCAAAACCGACGAAGAAGTTTTCCTCGAGGAAAGAAGTGGGCGGAGAGGTGTCGTCGATTCGACCTTAGCGATCGATCCGTCGAGTTTTCGTTTATTTCAACGGCACGGGAACTTTAACGGGCAAAATCTATTCCTGTACGTGCCGCACATAAATAAGAAAGTTGCGGAAGTTAAAAACTCGAAAGCAGCGAACGGCGCGGCGGCCCGGTGGATTTATCACTTCGACGCTTTGGGGGCGGTTCTGAGCAAGGTGTGCCTTCGTTTTCTTTTTAGCTCCCTCCCTCACCCCCTTGTCCCACCACCTACACCTCCTCTTCCCGTTCTTCTTTATTGCCGCTCCGTCAACCGAGCTGCCACTCGATTCTAAGTTACGCGCTGATTTACAAAACCAGCAAACCGGCGCCTGATGCGATTCCAATTTCTCTTTGCCGGCCTGATTTATGTCGGGAATCGTCTTTCTTCGCTCTCGGTCCAATTAGAAGAAAATCACACGAGTCCCTACCGTTTCAGTCCTCGTTTCATCGCGTTCTCATTCTTCAGTCGCGACCTCCGTAAATGTTATTTTATTTATTGCATTGCACGTAGACAGATCTTACACTTCGGGAACGAATAGACAGCACATCTTACGGCATTACTGTATTTGGGCACGCCTCTGTAGGTGAGTCACCGCGTTTCATACACGTGAGGTCACACCAAAATTCGCCGCCCACACTTTTCTACACTCGACGTTATTAACCCTTTGCACTCGAAGCAATTTCAATTCCAAAATCGAGATATTTGTTTCAACCCAGATCATTTTTGTTCCATGTAATCTTTTTTACATTGTGCACATCAAACTGAACCTGTTTTCTTATATGTATAACAGCTGAGCTTTTTACAATTTATAGAATACAGACAAATTTAATAACGTTGAAACTGTTTTGAATAATGGTATGGCAATTTTTAGTGGCGCCTCAGACTCGCCATTCGAGTGCAAACGGTTAATCCTTTGCGCGCGGAGCTATCCTCACCGGAAAATTCAACATTACTTCCGGTCTAGAATATTTCCATTTCCTATGATTTTTTGAAATTTTATGGGTATGAAATTGGCATATCTCATACAGTACCTAAATGTTTAGCAAGTGATTCGATGCCGATTGTATTTAATAATGTAAACGATATTTTGAATAATGGTACAGTAATGAAACGACTGGACAGTTCACGCCTTGCCTGTAAACAGATAAACGTCGTTCGAAAGAACCGGTTTAATTAATTGTTGTTACGTTATAGAAAGCCTTCGTCTCATAAAATCATTAAACGACCTTTGAATCGACAAATATGGGCATCCTATACAGTTTACAATGATCTGGTAAACGAGTGTTAATTCTGCGACAAGTTTTATGGATGTCGGTCTAGCGACGAAAGTGTTGACGCGTTATCGAGGGAAACGAATACCTGTTTGCGTTGTACGGACCGCAGAGATGTTTATCGTGGAATTTGTTAAACGTGAAATGTAATTTTTCCACGTTTTTGCGGGACTTTATCGAGCCGCAGAGCTCTCATTGGCTGGGATACGCGTTGCGGTTGCGGTAGTGGCTGTCGCTTTTTCTCTGGCTTGATGTAAAATGCGACGTCGCGCCGCACCGATGAAAAGTATTGCATCGATATAATTTTCATCCACTATATGCATATGCATATATGTAATATAATATAGTTATTGTCGATAGTTCCGTTTGCACGTCTCTGTTTCTGCATCGAGAAACGATTAAACAGTAGTCCACGGTGTCTTGCATTTAGTTGCAACTATTGTATCGTTGCCCTTGTTTGTCCCCCATCATAGGAAGTAGAAATCTGTAAAAATAATTTTTTTTTCATTTTTTATAACTTGAACACAAACTGACCGTTCTCGTCAATAAATAAGCGATTCGAATGTATCAAATGGTTGTGATTGAAACGGATTAAACCACGTGACTGTGTGCACGTGCAGAAAGATCATTAAGACTAGGCATCCATCAGCGTGAAAGCATCGTTCAAATGAGACTTTCTTGAGTTTAGATGAAGAAAAAAATCGGACGACTCATTCACCATGAGGAAGCGAATTTCTGTTTGTAATGGGAGCATAATATCGGTGAAAGTTCAACGTTCTGCAGCCCGTGCAGAGTACAATTTAGAACGTTCACCTTTCTGACTCATTGCTCGGTGGAGAAAAGTAGAAAGCTTCTCCTTCCGATCGGTCTTCGATACGCACTGTACTGTGGTCTGGTACACATTTCGACATAATATGGAAGCCCTAGATCCTGTTCTTAACAAGATTTTTATGTAATCGCTATTATAAAAACAGATTTCTTATGTGGAATAAGCTTTATAATAATCTTGATCGGTTTCTGGAATAGTTGAAGTTCTGTTCGAGAAATGTACGCTATTCCAAACAATGTGTTCATTCAATTTTATGTGTTCATTCGCTAAAACATAAATCCTTCATACATATATATAATAACTTTATATAATTGGTTATTATATTATAATAAATTTTTACCAACACATTTTATAGGTATGTACAACTATCGCTAACAAACGAGCAAAGTTTCCTTCCGAGGAAGTGAAATTATTACATTAAGGATGTTCTGGAGGCACAATGGGAGACAAAAGTACAAGAAATTCGAAATCCATCAATATTATCAATCAATTATCATCAATTGTAAGAGTTTATAATTGTTTTGCTCTGTAACTGTTTAGTGAATCCTAATAAATTTTGAACATAATTAATTACATAATTTTTACTACACATAAAAAAAAAACTGGAGTTTCTAGTTGCGGTTTTCCAAGGTTTAAGTAGGGTTTGAAGTGGAATTTTATGAATTCTCCATAAGAAGACGTGTTAAAATGTGCAAACTTGAAGTTGCTATAATTCTTAAACGGTGCGGTGAATCGAGCCCAAACATTGGTAATTGCATTAATTTAGTAAGAATTATATCTTGTCAAATTTTCAAAAATTTTCTTGCGTTTTTATATACCTCCAGAACATCCTTAAAAGTTTCTTGATGGTAAAGCATTTACAAGTTGGAATTGCTGAAAATATTCCGCGTGGCAGAAAAACCCATTCATAGGGGTCAGATACGTGAAAACACAGAAGCATGGCAATCTTTACAATGTATACGTCTGTGTGCAGTGTCCGCGTAGACTCTTCAGTAGATAATAGCCGGTGCCCCACAATGATAAACCGATATTCAAGCCAGGGAGATGGTTTCGTAGAAAAATCATCAGTCGGATAGACGAGGCATTCAGTAGGTTCGATTTCCAATCCGGAATATCAGCGTTTATACGCTATATTATTCTGGCTGTTTCGATCCGCTGCTGCCACAATATTCGTTCGTGAAATGCTTCGCACCGCCGCCATGCAGGATGTATCTCAATATTATTTTTTACACATCACAAATTTTGAGAAAATCATCAGGAATTTTACAAATTCCTCTTTTGTAACATTTTGTCATATGTTAAATCGTTTATTGTTCGTAATAATCCCATTTTTATAAAAGTCCATGAGAGAGAGAGAGAGATAGAGAGGGGGGTCTAGTGTTAACTTTTAATTACATACTCGCATATTAGAACTTACAATCTCGAAACTTTAAATGTAGTGTTTCGAGCATAAAAACAGAGCTGCCGACTACGCTAGCAAATATCTATTTTGCATTAAAGTAGTGATTTTATTGAATAAAAATTTATTTATGTTCGAATCATACGAAGTTCCATGTAAACGATTATGTAGAACGTGGCGTGCGAGTAACAGAAGTTTGAAACAAAATCTATGGAGGAAAGAGATTAAATTTTTAATCACAAGTTGCGGTCTACATTTTTGAACATGCAGAATATTCTGTAATGCACTTTTTTCAGCTACTTTCCTTTTCGCGAAGCAATTAGCTCGGCGTACGCAAAGTTTGGCGCGATGCATCCGGCTTATTTTCATACACTCATAACCTTAATTTCTGTGTAGCAGAGTTCGCTGCACAATTCAGTGGCTGCTCGTGGAAGTCCAAAATATGTGTTAAATGCAGCGGTTCGGGCAGCTTACGCTAGATCAGATGTGTCTAAAATTCCCACCACAAGTGTAGGAACGGCGCTCACCTAATGAAATATTAAAGCAAAGTACTTATTTCGGATTCCTTCGGACCACCTGTGCTTTTAAACAGATTATTTCTTCGCACTTATTTACACGATCTTAAGTAATCTTGTAGGACTTAATAGTATATGTACATATCATACGTATACTCTAAATTTTAAAGTGACTATCGAATACATATAAATGAAATATAGTTCGTATTTCATTAAACCGTTCTAACCGAGTAAAATTAACGTTACCGAACATCGGTTACCGTAAAAGTACACAATTTGTACAGTAAACATTTATTTAACATTCTATCCAATAATAATAGAAATGTTTCGGATGAAACAACTCATGTGTACAAGCTAATGACAAATTAAAATAACTAACAAAATATTTATAAACAATTTCACGATTTCGGCGCCACAGGTTCGATCAAATGTGACTCGCTAAGCTATTTTGCAATTTGAGAAATTGCATCGGCAAAATTTCTCTTGAAAATGGTCGACATTTGGATTCGAAACGTCGAGAACAATTTAAATTGCAAAATTGCTTAGTGAGTAACATTTGATCGAACCTGTGGCGCCGAAATCATTAAATTGTTTATTTACACTATCTACGATCGACATAAAGGAGAATTTAAAATTTTTGTCTAACAAATAATTATTCTAATAAATAATTATAATATTAACAAAATTACTAATCTTTCATTTCTAAAATCAGTCTACACGCATTACACTTTATTCCTTCAACGAAAATATATTCTCAGCATTGACAGTCGACAAAGAAACGTTAGCGTACACTCAAAATTTTAAAGCAACGGTTGATAATGTAAGTGGGCAGAAAGCATTAGAGAAAATGGACGTATTTTTAGGTGAACATAATTATTTCATATGCACAAAATTGAGAATCATAATTTCTCAAGTGGCTACTAATTCCCTTGGAACCTATCGTTTTTATCCGCCATCCACTGTTTCCATCGATAATCGAAGGCTAACGGAAAGTGGGAAGAGTGCCGATCGATCGTCGTTGAGCAAGAATCGACAAAGATCAGGATCAAGGTAGACAAACAAACCCCGAGCCAGCAAGACTATGCATTTTTATTTCTTCCATTCGTTCACGGTAGAGCGGACAACGAACAAATGGCCGGGTACGTGTACGCGCGCGACTTCCAGCCGAATTGGCAAACGAATACTTCGCAGCGAATGCAGATTTCGCAAACCATTTGTCAATCGAGTCGCTGGGTCCTGCCCGCTCTTGGACGGGGGACACTTTAATCGACAATCATTTACTATCCGGCTGCACACCAGTGTCCCGTTGGCTCTTTCCTCTTTTTCCCACTTTCCTCTCTTCCTCCCTCTTTTCTATACTGTCTCCCACCCGGCAAAAGTTCGGAGGATCGGGATCCCTACTACCCCTCTATCGGCCCATCACCCTCATCTTTCTTATTCGTCTATGTTTCTCCACCTATCCACCCTCTTGGCCCTTTTTTCTCCGCTGAAGGCAGAGTGTCACGATTAAAACGCCATCTGTTGATAGTCATCCTCCTGTCGAACACAGTTGCACTCCTTCCACCTGGACTTTTAATGTCCCGGCTTTTTCCACGTTATGTTTCTCGCACACCTGTCTCGTTAGGGATTGCTTCTAATTTTGTAGAAATATACCAGGGGGTATAAAATAGAGTATAAAATACAGTAGGGCAATAATCAACTAATATTCAAAAATGACTGATAGTCTTTTTGAATGTTTGTCATAGCAAAATAGTCATTAGTCAAACCTTTTTGATTAGTTAGTGATAATTAGACTGCGGATTTTACGCATTTATGACGAACATGATGAATAGGTCTAATTTAAAATAGCAAAAATATTAGAAAAATTTAAACATACTATTACATTATTCTCAACCTACTAAAAACAATAGGGAAGAAAATCAATTTCTATTTCACTCCAGTTGGGTGCAATTCAGATAAGAAATTTTTATTTTGCATAAAGATCCGTAGTCTAGTGATAACTAAATGGCAAATAGCCACTGTACAACAGCCAAAAAGGATTTCGATTCTCACTATGAAATTCTTATAGAGTTTTTTGCAGTGATTCCGAATCTGTCCTGAATTTTTCTCCTAGACGCACAGTTTTTGAGAAATTTGACTTTGAAAAAATTACCTATTTCCCAACTTTGAACAAATATTGTGATGTTATTGTAAAAGATATTGAATTGATCTTTACAGAAAAAGATTTCCTTAGACTTTCCCGAATACAGTGATATCCAATATTAATACATTATGATTGTTTAAACATGTTTAAACGATCATTAAAGACGGACCACTTTTGCACCAATTTTTGACAATATTTTTGAATTTATCTCAAGAAATAAGGGTCCTGCAGAAAATCGAACTATGTATACCACGCGATAGTGCACACTTTTATCTTGAGAAACCCCCGTTTGAAGTTTGAAACGTCGACGTTTTTACCGAACCAAAAAGCAAAATATCTTCGCCCGTCACGAGCCGCCATAGTAGGTATAATGTATAATATCCTTAATAATATACATGATAAAAGTATGGCGTTAGACGAGAGATTCATTACCGAAAAAGATTCATTAAGATTCATTCATCAGTTTACTAGTTTGAAATTGAAGATTTGGTATTCGACGCGTGCAATTTAAGTCCCAATCAGCCGAATGGTAGGTAAAATGTATAATGAGAAGCAGCGGGTTATTCCCCTAATCGTAGCTTTTCCTCTGTGCGATGAATTAATTTGAATACATGCCTGCCAAGCTTGGCATTACATCCCCGTCGAGCTTTCAAAGAAAATCGCGCATTATTCGGGATAACAAACGAGGGAGAGACAGAGAGGGAGGAAAGAGAGCGCGAAAAGATATGTAATAAGCGTAGGTACATATGTATGTGGATAACAGTGGGCAGGTCAGTTCTGGCGGGAAAACCCGATCAATTCAAGCAAACTGGGCGAGCATTGCTGGCTTCGAGTAAATTCGGGTTTCGAGTCAAATCAAGCCGACAAACTGAATCGCAGCCAGCTTTAAGAGTGGAGCATGCTCGATTTATTCGCCCGTTGCAGAACTATAACTGTTCGTGTGGACTATTCTGGTTGGTCGTGGCTATTACAGGCTGACAAGAAATAACGGAGTTAAACATTTCTTATTATAATTCTGTCAAATCGACGAATTTTGAAAAACCAAATAATAACAACCATAACATAGACCTTTAGTATTCATATATTTAAGAAGATTCGAAGTGGCCACCCTCTGAGCCGATTCAGAGGCTCAAACGTGTTTTGAAATTTTCGGCAATGGGCCGCAGCTCTTCTGACGTCATTCGGTCCCACACCCGGCGCAGAGATTTTTTCAGCGACTCGAAACTTTTATGGGGCTGAGCACAGGCCCTGGCCTCCAAAATCGACCAAACGTTGGAGTTCATAGAGTTGAGATCCGGTGATGAAACCTGGAAAATGGGATTTGCTACGGTTTTCGTGGATCAAGGGGTCAAAATCAAGCAAGAAGTGTATCGACGGGACATTCTCGAAGCCGTCGTACTTCTGTGGGCCCAACAGCACCTCGGCGATCCGGAATGGACGTTACAGCAGGATTCCGCGCCCGCCCACAGGGCGAAAACGATTCAGGAGTGGTGCAAAGCCCATTTTCCAGGTTTCATCACATCTGCGGAATGGCCGCCGTACTCACCGAATCTCAACCCGATGGACTACAGCGTGTGGTCGATTTTGGAGGCCAGGGCCTGTGCTCGGCCCCATAAAAATTTGGAGTTATTGAAAAAATCTCTGTACCAGGAGTGGGGCCGAATGACGCCAGAAGAGCTGCGGCCCATTGCCGAAAATTTCAAGACACGTTTGAGCCTCTGTATCGGCGCAAAAGGTTGTCATTTCGAAACTTCTTAAATATACGAATACTAAAGGTCCATGTTATGGTTGTTATTATTTGGTTTTTCAAAATTCGTCGATTTGACAGAATTATAATGAGAAATGATTAACTCCGTTATTTCTTGTCACCCTGTACATTCACCCGGAACCCTTTTTTTTTTAATTCTAAGCGCTGCTTCGCGAGAACTCGACATTTATCCTATTCGAATGAAACGATATCTTACGTAAGAAGTAATGAATTTCGTGTTTCATATCTAGGCTTCACTCGCGAGACGAACGTGTACAATGCTAAAGATGAGCATGTAGACAATAGAATGAGACAAGCTGTGCTGCGCATCCGCGTGGAAAGTAGCATCTGTGCTGGTAAATGTAGCATAAGTGCCATGAATTGGTAAGGTTAGAATTACCTCATTGTGAGAACCTCCAGAGTGTGACATTAGAGGGGAAATACTGTATGCGCATCTAATAATAAGATTATACCAGCGAATAGTATAACTTGGTGTAGGAAATAACTTAAACGAATTACAAACCACTGAAGTTTTTTATTGTGGTACATAGCTGGCCATTACAAGCTTGGATTATTCTGTGGCTATAAATTGTAGCAATAAGCAACGTTTAGGATATGATTTATATAGCATGCATTCTAAACTGATACTTATTAACCCTCTAATTTCTGGTGGTCTGAAGTTAGAGTTGCCAGATCTTCTATATTTGATACGAGTCTTCTATATTTGAACTTGATCTCCTATATCATATTTGAATTGCATATAATTTTCAAAAATCTTCGTCGATTTCCATCGCATAGAGCACCATTCGATAGAGCACCAAGAAAAAACATACTGTGCAAAATTTCAACCCTGTATCTCGATCTGGTGGGTAGTTATGGGGTAAAATCGAAAAATCAGTTTTTAGCCTATTTTCCCTAGTTAATGACGTTTAGAAATTCTGAGAAAAATCTGACAAATGTCAAGAACCCAAATACATACTTTGCAATTCAGATTTTTTAAATGAAAATCCTGCTTGTAAAAAATCAAAAACCTCAAAAAATCGAAAAAACGCAGATTTCACATGGAAGTTCTAGAATGACAACATTTATATTTTTACAGTAGCGGTATATTGTTATAAGTATTGTTCATGAATTTTTTTCAGATTTTTTGCTTTGGTGCGTCGTCGTTAAAAAAAATAAAAACCGATTTTTTCGACGTTTTTTCCGCGAAGAACTAAGCTAACCTTAAAATTATTACATTCTATTTATTCTGTAAGTCTATCAGGCTCTGATAAACCTTGAGCATTGTACAGAAGTAATTAAAAAATGAAATCAACTTAATTAATATTTCTACAGTGTAAACATTACATCTAGAAATATCCAAATAAATACTTGCTGGTTGAAACTAAACCGGATGGTGACGAGAGCCTGAACGCATTTTCATTTTAACAAGGGTTTGATGGTGTTCTGATAAAGATGCTATAAATATTCTATAGTATGAGACTGATCCCATGTCTCAACATTGTTGCACGATGACAAGTCTCGAACAGCACGTAGAATGAGGTGCGGGCAAGGATATGTTTTTCTATTACGGTCAGTGAAGCGTGAAAGCGATCGAGGTCTGTTCGACGTTTATGCATTCGATCCTGTTTTCGTAGCTAGTAGCTAACAATACGATTTTATTCATTTGTATAGCCAAAGGTATTTCTGATTTTCGAAATTTCAACTCCAGCTGATCATTTATATACGATGTGAATTGATTGCGATACATTTTTGGTGACGTTTTTCAATTTTATGCGAATTTTGGATAAAAATGTGAACCAATGTACACACACTGTCTCTCAAGTTGCACGTTACGAACCCTTAGAACTTAGAATGCATAGCAACAAGCAACACTTTTAAATGTAAAGCAACGAATATCTATTATCTCATTGCAGAGATGGGCAAAAATTTCGAATATAGTGGGTTTGAAACCCAAATACTTTCCTCAACTCTGTTTCATTGTTACGTTGTATGGGAAGAAAACCAGAAACTATGTTGTTCCTATATATCTCTTAAAAGTTTTTACGAAAGCATGAATTTTTTGTTAAATTTGCACATTACGAACCCTTAGAACTTAGAATGCATAGCAACAAGCAACACTTTTAAATGTAAAGCAACGAATATCTATTACATCTCATTGCAGAGATGGGCAAAAATTTCGAATAAAGTGGGTTTGAAACCCAAATACTTTGCCCAACACTGTTTCATTGTTACGTTGTATGGGAAGAAAACCAGAAACTATGTTGTTCCTATATATCTCTTACAAGTTTTTACGAAAGCATGAATTTTTTCTTAAATTTACACGTTAAACATGTTGGCAATGTTTGGCAGGAAAACTAGGATATCACGTATGCATATGTATAGAGGATTGAAATAGACCTGAGGTAACATCCTCAAATAACAATTACTTAACGATCGATGAGCAGAAAAAGGACTCTTATACTTTTGTTTATGTACCTTTTAACGTTTCCTCATTCCATTGTCACCGAGTGGCCTACTTTCCTGGATGTTAATGCCAGTTGAACATCTCTAAGACGATTATTAACGAGAAAGCGATATTCAGTAAAATCACGAAGTAAAACCGCAACCAGAAAACAGGCTAATGCGATGACTCGACGAGAAAGTCGATACGATATGTCTTCCGTCAGTTTTCCGCGCCGCGCCGTCGCGTCGGCCGATTCCCAGGAAAATTCTATCGTAAAAACGGCAACGGGTTTCGTGCCGCGGTAAATTAATACACCAGAAACCTTGCATCGATTTCCTAAGCGAGACCTACGTTTTCCTAGAAATTATACCGTTCTTCTACGAAAAATACACGGCGTCTCCTAATTAAAAGACTAAACTTTTTCACGGTTCCGCGCTTTAAATGGAATTAAGAGAAAGAATTTTCCATCGCATAAGGTGCTGGTTGTAAATTGGTACGGTACCCCATTTTAATTAATCACAAACTAAACGAAGAATGGTTGTTGTTCCGAAACAGATGTTAATTAATTTAAGAATACTTCCTTTCATTTATATATTTTCCGCTATTATAGGATAATTTGTTTTCTGTTGCAGGTAAGCAGTTCGTTGTGATTTTTATCTTTGGGAGATGGATTTCTTATACTTGCAGGTAAATGGTTCCCTTTTACGAACGTGAACATTTACGTATCCGTTAATAGCGGCAACTGTTATTTCGTATGAAAGACTTTTAATAAATTCAAGATGAATCAGCGCCATCCTTTCCTGGTATTTCTTGAGCCATTTGTAAAACACTTCTCTGCTATTCTTTTCTACCAAAAAACTTTCAAAAGGAGATAGTAAAAGCATTGTGTCCCAAATGAAATTTAACCCTTTGCACTCGGAGCTACTTTAAAAGGTAAATAAATAATTTTTCATTTTATTGTTCATTTGATCAAATACTTTTTTAAATAAAAAAAGTCTCAAATACTCTAACTCTATCAATAATTATTTGAGAATATTAGGTTTTAATGAAAGAAATGCAGGATTTTTGTTCCTTTGTTTTAATTGCAATTTTATACCAATAAATGTTTACCTTAACTCAATGACTTATATGCCATTTTAAAGCTTGTTTCACGCTCTATTTAATTATGCTTTTGATATTTAATTTTATTCAAATTTTTATTAAATTATTGATTGATTAGTTTGAACTCATAGAAAAAGATAATGCGAAAATCGCGTTTTGACATCCTGAAATGAAAGCCAAATACTTCAATAAAAATTTGAATAAAATTAAATATCAAAAGCATAATTAAATAGAGCGTGGAACAAGCTTTAAAATGGCATGTAAGTCATTGAATTAAGGTAAACATTTATTGGTATAAAATCGCAATTAAAACAAAGGAACAAAAATCCTGCATTTCTTTCTTTACAACCAAATAATTTATTTGAATTGAACACAAAATGAAAGTAGGTTTTTAATATGTTATTTACCAACTAGAAATAGTAATTCGTTATTTCAAATGATTATTTGTTATCTTATTTCATCAATATTATTTTATTTAATTAGTAAGCGAAGTTTGGAGTTAAAATACCCCGTGCATTTGCACCATACGGTGAACCTTCCTCTTTCGAATGAGCCCTCACCCAGCCCAAAATTTGCTCGTACAAGGACATTAAGCGAAATATCGCAAACCCATATTTTCGACCCAAAATCTAGTAAGATGCTAGTTCCTTTCTAGTTAACTAGAATCTTACTACATTTTGGGTCATATTATTACATATAAACATAGTCTCGTTAACCTCATGACCAGAGCTCCCTGCGGTGAACCTTCCTCTTTCGAATGAGCCCTCACCCAGCCCAAAATTTGCTCGTACAAGGACATTAAGCGAAATATCGCAAACCCATATTTTCGACCCAAAATCTAGTAAGATTCTAGTCCCTTTCTAGTTACAATCCGAGGTTATACTACCGCCTTAAAACAGCAAGTACTCCCTGAAGACTGAAGAACCGAAATTCAACAAGTCTTTAATCTGAATACCGTCAACGGTACATCTTCTCTCGAAAGAGAATTGGTGGAAGAAACGGAATTTTTCGCAGGGTTGTATATTATGCATACATGTATCGCGGATCGGTTCGAAGAGGCTCGGTAGTCGCTCGTGACCGACAGGAAATTCGAGAGAGGCCACGTTCGACGAGTTGTTCGCGAAAGATCGGGAACAAGACAGGAGGCGAGAGTTCTCTCGCCCAGAAGATCTACTATCGCTGTTGAATTATTGAATAGTGCACTCTGCCTTAGCTCGTTCGCATATTCCAACATCTATACCGACTCAATTCTGTCCGGTATTATTGTCTCGGAGTGGGACTGTCGACTGCCGTCGTCTGCGTGCGACGCGACGCGATGTGTCCCCAGGAACCCGGTGTAAATTATTTCACGATTCTTTCTCCGAAGAAAATTCGCGCGCGTGGAATTTGCGTAATGAAATTCCACGGCCCTCCGGCGCGGGTTAATATTTTATCGGTGTTACATCTGATCTCGCAACCCTCTTCGACTCTCCGCGATTCCATCGATCTTTGACAATGCATCATTCCCTCGCGAATGTGAAATATGAAAAGCTGAATAAGTATAAACATCTTGTGAATAATTGAGTGGCTTAGTTTCCGCCAGCACAAGCATGATGAACCGATAGCCCCCGTGACCCTCTCGCGATTCTTTTCCTTATTTTCTTGTTTCGTAGCTGCGTAAGAAAACTAAATAAGATGCGTAGACCCTAACGGGTCTGTCTTTCCTACCAATCTACATCATTTTTTATCGAGCATTATGTATTATGCAGGATGTGCGGGGTGTAGCATTATACCCACGTGGTATATGTATACTGTTACGTATTATACGTATGTGCGTATGTAGATTAGTGGGGGAACACGTGCGCCTTCAAACGAGGACGTTCACGACTCCCCTACGGTGAAGAAACTATTCTCTCTTAATTATTTATTTATTGCATTATTGCATCATGTGTCTAGAGTATTCTCGCCACGTTGACATATCGTTTAACACTTCCAACGTAGTTGTTAGACTGCGGATCTTTATGCAAAATTATATCCGACTTCCATCACTCACAATTGATGAAGAAAGTTTATATTTTATTTTAAAGAATATCCTTCTCTGTTGAATAATTTTAATAAGTGGAATATCATTTATTGTGGAATAGCATAAAATCTGCTGTCTATTTATTAGATGCATTCATGACAAGAATGAGTATATGTAATTTAAAACAGTGAAAACAGAAGAATTTTAAAATACTAAAAAATTTTGAAAAAAAGGAAATAAATTTCTACTTCACTCCAGTCTGTTGCTATTCAGGCAAACAATTTCTATTTTGCATAAAATAACTAATACATGCAAGCGTTCGGTAATGGAGTTTTTTCTATTCTTCAGTTTATTCCCCAGGCCATTTTGCAAAGATGAAGCACCTCTGTTAAGAAGAATTGAAAAGAATAGTCGCGACGTGAATGTCGGTTTTGTCTCTGGCAAGAACTACCTTTTAAAGTTAGAGCTTCTTTGCAACGTTGTCTCGGTAATTTTGTGTACTTCCTAAAACTTTCTCGTGAGAAAATCTCAGAATTTAAAATGTTAAATGCGAAATCGTGAAAAGAGCAAATTCTTCATTTAAAAAATTCTTCATACCGTTCTGAATTTCCTAAGTCTAATTGATTTTTTCGTCGATTCTCAACCACGCGACACATCCAAGGTATTCTCAGAAACTTACTCTTATGTGGCAAAGACAGATATAGAAAGCATTTTAACCCCTTGGGCTTTCTTTGTAGTTCGTAATTTCCTAGAAAAAGGAGAAAATTAATATCTGTTGTATGCCTACATGTTCTCCAATAACTATACGTTAACGAAATCAAAATTGAATTTCATCTCGGTTTAAAAGAAATTAATAACATATGTATACATGTATTTACTAGATTCTATTCAGAATCTTCATCACGTGTCTGACACGATATTGTAGAGCAAGGGGTTAACCGGTAGGCCGACTTTTGAATGCATTCTTCGAAACAGCCGAACAAGATACATCTGATTGTGAGATGGAAATTGTAAGGTACAATTAGGGTTGCCGGAAATGTTTTATCCAAATATAGAAGAAGTAGTGAAAACTGCAATTATGAATACATACAGGGTCTGTCCGGAAAGTAATACGACCACATTTTTTCTTTTTAAATCTATTGAACATATGAGTGCAAACCTTTAAAATTCTTCAAAGTAGGACCCTTGGGCGTTGACACATTTTTTCCAGCGCGATTTCCATGCTTCGTATCCTCCCTAGAAGGCGTTATCTGGAGCCTCTCGTAGTACCCTCGTCGCAGCCTCGTCGAGCACTTCCAGCCACAAATTTTTCGTAGATTACGGGGAAAACAGTAAACGGTACTTCTTAGTTGGATCACAACGCCTCCTCAACCCCCGTACAGTCCTGACTTGTCTCCCGCCGACTTCTTCTGGTTTCCAAAAATGAAAAATGTGCTAAGAGGATGCCATTTTGAAAGCGTGGAACGCGTCAAAGAGGCTGTGACGAGGGTACTGCGAGAGGTTCCAAAAAACGCCTTCCAGGGAGCATACGAAGCATGGAAATCGCGCTGGAAAAAATGTGTCGATGCCCAAGGATCCTACTTTGAAGAAATTTCAAGGTTTGTACCCATATGTTTAATAGATTTTTTTTTAAAAATGTGGTTGCATTACTTTCCGGACAGACCCTGTATATGAGATAGGCTCAAAATATTGGAGTTCAAGTGAAAGAGGTACACAGCACATTTTAAACTTTTTTATTCAAACAAAGATTTTCGAAAATTCAAATATGATATAGGAGATCAAGTTCAAATATGATAAAGACTCGTATCAAATATAGAAGATCTGGCAACCCTAGGTACAATGGACGTAAAGCCCTAAGATTCAGGGGTGTCATTTCTTTATACCCACCACCTACACTATTCAGTTAGAGAGGGAGGAAAAACCGAACAGAGAGGTAATTCAAGTTACACGCTCCGGTGTAATGGGTGGTTTGACCGAGTTGCCGGGTTTCTGGTAGCTAGCAACCGGAGTATGTTGGCGGTTAGAGGTTGCAACGGCTAGGAAAATGGCTAGTGGTGAGAGAAACGTAGAGCGATAGAGAAAGAATGAAGAGAAAAGGGAAAGAGAAGAAGAGAGAGAGAGAGGGGCAGCGGAAGAAGATTGAGATGGAGGATCGGAGGAAGAAAAGGAGGCGGAGAAGGAAGGGGGATGAATGTATGGGCTTCGGTTTGGATGCCGCTGGGATTCCTCCGGGCCCGTAGAAACTTGCTGCTTGCTCATAAAATGCAAACGGGCAGCAAGTTTAAGTTTAGACAGCCCTCCAGCCCTTCAGCCCTCTCCACGCGGCGTTGGCCTCCTACCAGACCCCTGTCAGTCCTCTGAACCACCCCGCGGAGCGTGTCGGTGAGCGGTAGTAGTCACACGGTGTTACCAACCACGGTCGACAATAATGAAATCCATAAATCCGTAAGAGAACCTCGAAGAACCAGAATTCTGCTGTTTGGTCGAGTTCTATGCGTTCATTCGGTTTCTACGGGAATATTCCGATGTCATGGGAGCAGTTGAATACATTTATTTGAAAATACTAAATGAAATTTTCTCGAGAAAAACGAAAGCATTTAATGAAAAGTGCCATTTCCTTTTGTTCGATTTATTCTAACAATTAGTTCAGCTACAACTTGTGTATTTTTTGAAATTTTAGTTATCGCCATGTCAACGTTTGTTTGTTTCTTTACGTTTGTCTTCACTTCAAGTTGGAAGGGAGTGGTATCATATTCTTTATCAATTTTACAAAAAATATTCTTTACAAAATAGAAATGTTATTGACATCACACACCGAAGCTAAACCTTCTGAAATGAACAAGGACAAGCATTCGCAATCTCGTTCGACGGAACACTCAATCAATAATCTTGAAAAATGTATGTTAACCCCTTGCTCTACGATTTATTTTACGGTTTCAGTGATTACAACTTTTTTGTAGTTAAAAGATGTGATAATGCTCTCGGCGCACTGGTTCGATCCAATTTTACCTCGAAGCAATTTTGCAATTTGAATTAAATTAAAGACGTTTTGATCTGTGCTTAGATCATTATCAAGAAAAGTAATAACTGCGTCTGTGAATTATTAAACAGAATAACCAGTATACTAGTTATTAGTAATATTCTACTATACATATTTTATCTATTCTATAGAATACTAGTTATTCTGTTTAATAATTCACAGACGCAGTTATTATTTTTCTTGAGAATGATCTATAAAACACAGATCGAAACGTCGAAAATTTAATTCAAATTGCAAAATTGCTTTGAGATAAAATTGGATCGAACCAGTGCGCCGAGAGCATTGTTACATCTTTCATCAACAATTCCATGATCGATAAAAAAAGGAACATTTTTTGTTGTTGTTCGTAGTTTCCTAAAAAAGGAGAAAATTTATATCTATTGTATGCCTGCATGTTCTCCAATAACTATACATTAACAAAATCAAAATAGAATTTCATCTCGGTTTAAAGGAAATTAATAACTGTACACATTCGTGTTAGAATCTGTGCAAAATCTTCATCACGAGTCGAACAAGATATTGATGATTTTTAGGAAGGATCACGATGAATAAAATGTACATAGGTACATAGTAGTAGTGGTCCACTGTTTTCTTTGCTGATCCCATCTCGCGTTTAACTTCTGCCCGTTCTGGATTTCGCGTTCAATAGAATCGAGCAAAACATGCTAGCCTTTTCTACTCGGTGCAACGCTCGTTTCTATCGGTCGGCCGTCGGCTATGCCTTCAGCCGAAATCTTATTGCGGTGGAAGCGTCTTTACGACTTTCCGTATGCCTCCAGACAGGATTACATATGTATGGCTGGTGTATTGGTAGGACCCGTGTCTACAGAGTCTACACAGGGCCGTATAGGACAGGTATACCTCACGAGAGCAGCACGTAGGTGGACTGAAATATCGATTATCACGTGGTTTCGCGGCTGGGTTCTCTGGCGGCGTTCGAACGTGCCTCTGATTGATTCGACACCGTCCAGCAAGGCATCGGTAGAAGAGAGAATTGTGTCGAGGAGAGTATTGTTATGCTAACTGAATCTCGATGACTTCTCATCGATCGAGCTTACCGATACGGAACATTCGGGAATCACGAATTTTTCCATTCCGGTCCCTCTACGCTTTTCGTATCGTTGATTTTTTGCCCTTTTCCATCCCCCGACCCCCGTCGCGATACAAAAGAATCGATTCGGTACAGAGACCTTGCGTCCAGAGTTTCTCGTTATTAGTTCTTTTTGTATTATATTTCGGTAATATTGCATTCCTCGCTCGAACGTTTCTAAAATCCATGAATGCTGATAGGATAGCCAACAATATCATTTGGATTTTACTGTTTCATTCGATGCGGCAGCAGCGTAGAAAAGCTAACAGTGAACTTTTCTTTCCTACGAATCGAGTTGTATGTACTTGGAACGTTCAGGTTTGTCCGCTTATTTACTAACGTTCTCTTACTGTGCAGTATCTTGTAAAATTATTATTTCATATGTGATACGTCTCCTGGAATGTATGTGTGTTATGTATTCTGAAGCCCCCCCCCCCCCAATGGGTGAACGCCAGAGTTGGGCATTAATCGATTGAAATTTTAATCAAGATTGATTGATTAATGAGTACGATTAAAAATGGTAATCATTGAAAAATGGACGATTGATTCAATCGATTGATGAAGTTAATCGTCAATCGTTGATGGAAAAAAAAATCATCGAAAATCGCCGATTTTTCGACGATTTCTTTTTTTAATCGTATACATTAATCAATCAAGCATGATTACAATTTTAATCGATTAATGCCCAACTCTGCTTTCGACTAATGAATTTGCCGACCACTGTACTAGGCGAACACGTGTCTTAACGTGTCGCGAGATTATGCATCTAAATACTTTCAGCTAGCGTTCGTGTTAACACGTTCATTGGCCCATTTGATATTTGATAGTTAACGTTAAGTTTCGAGCTCGTTAGCAGATTACATGTAAATATAGTTCGGTAACAAAGTCACTGGCAACGCGCTATTTCCTGCAGATTCTCTGTCTCGCTGGTTTTTAGTCGCAATGCTTAGGTATAATTGCATCGGGCGAACATTGTCTTCTATTTGTACGCAATCAGAGACTCAACGCGCAAAAGTGTTTCCACTCGACTAAACCGATACAGTAGCAACGACTAAGTTGGAAGACGAAGGATGATGGGGCGGTTGAAGATTCGTCCGAGGCAGCGCGAAACTTGGTTGAAATTTCGAAAGTTAGGAGAATCCGGTTCTCCCGGCTACTTGGACGAGTGTTTGCGAGGATCAGCTTGTGTAAAGGTAATCTGGAGGGTTGCGCAAGTAGCGCGATAGAGAGGGGGAGGGAGCGAGAGAGAGAGAGAGGGAGAGATCATCCATGTAGATGTCCGCATAAGTGTTGGTTGGTCGGCTGAACATGGAGGGTGTAATTGTTGCCAGGAACTGGAACGTTAATCCCGAAAGAGGCAAGATCGGCGAGTTTACCACTTTCTTTGCTGTTCGCCGCAGCTTCGTGACACGGATGCAGAAACGCTTCTAAAACGTTGTCTTTCGCGGAGAGAATGTCAACAGACGGTTGCGAACAGAGCCAGGGACACCTACTAATTTCTGAGGAGGGGAAACTTGGCTCGCGGAAGTTGGAACCGTGTTTGGGATAAATTATGTGAAAACCGAAATTGAAGGACGCGGCGGGCTTAACTTTCTTCGGGAACTTCGTCCCCTGGAAATCACTGGAACTGTCCCGCTGCGAAACATCGTTGAAACAGAGTTCCTCGATTTGCAGAGAAGAGTTTGCTTCGCTCCGAGACGGAATTAGAAACATCTGGTAGGAATGCTTAAATCGTGCATTACCTTTTTTACTAGTAGCTAATTGTTCCTACTGCAGTTCAGTGGATTGTTCTGAATGTTGTATGACTTTTCAGTTAAGGGAGTAGACTCGTTTCTCCGGGATTGCGATGGTGCGGATGCGCCTTCTCATTTCTCGATAATGCAACGATGGGGTTTTCCAGTAGTCGAAGAGTATTGGGTTGGCAAGAAAGTAATTTCGGTACTTTAAGGTGAAATAGAACTTTTATTCCAGCAATGAAGTTTAATCAATAAAATATTTGAACGAGTCAATATAAAGGCAGACTTTAATATTGGGCCCAGCCAGAAATATGGAAACATCCAGAGGCAGTGGAAATTTTAACTTACTTCTTCATTTTACACAGCCAAATTCACTTCATACGTTTTTGTCTATCATTCATTATATGTTTCTTCCTCATTCGTTTAAACACATATGTACAGCTATGTTCCGTCGCACAGGAATATAATTCGTAGGTTTCCTTCGGACAGGATTTATGATGCGAACGTGCCTAAATATCCTCCTCAAGGATTAAACAAACTAGGGTCATTCGGCGACCAGTCAAGGCATCTGTTTAACGTTCAGTTTTTATACACCCTCGAAATTACACGGTGTCATAAATTTTGTCCCTCCGAAGGACCGTCCGCGACCGTTACGCAGGGTCTCGAATTACCTGGAACCGTCGCGTCGTCGACCGAGTAAGATCTCGCCCCACTCCTCCTTCCCAGGGCTTCATTCAGAGCTACGGGAAGGAGGTCCTAGAAGTCAAAGTGTGTACTGATTGGGAAATGCAACTTTCTGCAGGAACCAATCAGCGCATCTTATTTCATATTCGAGAATCCAACGAGCATCGCGCTAGGACTGGAAGACGAAGTCGCTCAGTTGAGTTTTACGCTCTAACGCCGTGACATTCTTCAGTCCTCGGGTAGACAAGTACAACGCACGAGCCGTTGTCTTGTCAATCGTTCATCACATGTGCAAAGTTAGCATCACGGTAGTTCGTTGTCCAGTGGTCAGGACACCCGACAAACCGGGATCGCGTCGGTCGAAATCCCTCGCGAACCGGATCAAATCAATCGAGATCCCTCGCGTGCGTTCAATCACAAACGGGAATCCTCATATCATCATCTGCGCGCGTATAAGGCAGGACCTGCTAGATCAGCCTTACTGACGAGTCCACTAGCAGGTCCGGGACGAAACGCTTCCATTAACGTATTCATGCGATATCAAGTCAAGCGAATCAATTATTGTCTTTTGCGATCATTCTATCATTTGAACTAGCTGCCCAAGATTAACTTGGCGGGCAGTGATCCGGAACATACGCGAACCCACAGTTCCGCGGCAAAACAAGCTATGTAAAACTTGTCTTTTAGAAAAAGTGTCTGACAAGCATTGCGTATGTCAGGCACCTGAAAAAACTCCTCGACTACCCTGACCGTCTCGTAAGAAATATAGAAAGATTTAACGAACATCGTAATTCTTGGACATGTCGAAATTTTATTTATGGATGACTCAGAAGAGAAGAAGAGAAGAGAAGAGAAGACAGAGTTATGTACGAAGGGACGAGGCTGTTTTGGTCTGAGTAGAAAAGTAACCGGGAGAAAACCACTCGAAGTACAATGTTTCCCCTTGTTGGAGCGGAATTTGCCTCGAAAAATATCGTTTAGATCGGCCGGAGATGGTGTTGGGGGGGGGGGGAGCGTAGTAGGGAAACTACGAGACGGAGAACTGAGAGCGACGAAGTAACGGATCTGCAAGAGATAACCTACTTGTACCGGCTAAATACGAAGGAAGAAGATGGAGACGGTTGAGTCAGACCGTCGGACCAAGTGAAAGTGAGCGAGAGGGTGAATGGTGGTGGTGGTAGTGGTGGTGGTGGTGGGGAAGCAGCAACCCTCGGGTCAGGTAACCCTCAATTGCCCATTTCCAGTTTACTGCTAATTCATTCAAATTGTATTTGTTCCCAAATATACATTCTATTCTCGGGCTCCCCTCCTCCTTTCATTCGTTCCTACGGAGAACTATACAATGTATGTATGTATGTGTGGACGTGCAATGGAATGAAACTGTACACACGTACACAACAAGGCAGGACGGGGGAGAATACACAAAATCGCGTATATTCGCTTCGAATGCGAATAACTCGAACCGCGACGACGAACGTATTCCTGTTCCGCGAGGAAATTGCTCCGACGAATCTCTTTTCGTCCTCGGTCGATCCTCCGCTGGGAAAACAGGACGCCTCGGACGAAGAATATAGATTAAGTAACGCGGGGTATCGCTGAGTGTGTTCCTTTACATTTTAAGAACTCTGTTTCCACAGTGAAGTCTCGACGCATCAGTTTTGCGAATTTTTAAGGAATTTTATAGCATTCATTTCATGGAATTCAAACTCTTGTATGGCTTTAATTTGTTTCAGTACTTTGGTACTTTTATCAGGACATCTCTGGAATGTCTAAAACAATTTAAACATTTTGAAATCTACACAGCTTGAAATGTTATCTCTGCAAATTTTAACCATCAGCAGTGGAATGGTGACTCTAAGAGAGAGACGCCACTAAAAATTGCTGTACCATTATTCAAAATATTGTTTAGATTATTAACCCACGTCCGTTCCTCATTTCACGAACCGAATCTGTCCCTCGGTGTCAAATTGACACAGTGATAAAAAATCAACAAAATAACAAGGCAAAAACAGTTATTTTCCGATGTTTTTTTTAGTCAAGTTGATGACGAGTCAACATCTACGGATAAACTTCCGAAAAGCCCATACCTCCGATTTTTTTATACTCTGGATTCTTACGTATCCTCACGTAATAGTAATGGATAAATCATGCGATCATTGAAATCGAGGGTGGCTCCGTATAAATGAATTACCTATCATTTTTCTCAGAAAGTATTATCTTTATCACAAAAATCAATAGGACATGGAATGTGCACTTTGATGAGACCTACAACTTTTATCGGAAGTATTTTTCAAAATTCCCATTATTTGCAGAAATAAATGGAAAAAACTATGATTTTTATGGTTTTTTCACGGTTTCCGCTATGAAAATAACATTTGCGCCAATTTTCACTATTATATTCGTAACCCACATTTATTTAAGTTTCTCGGTAATGTGTTTCGCATTGAAAAAATGAAAGTCACGAAGTTTTAGGAAAATTTACCTACAAATAACAGAACAGTATAACTTATTTCGAGAATACCGTGTCAGATTGACACGAGGGGCAGATGAGGGTTAAATATATTCGTGTCTCAATCAATTACTAAACATTTAAGTATTGTATGAAGTATTATATCAATTTTATTATTCTAGGCCGGTATAAATGTTTCATTTTCGAGTTAAAGTAGCTCTCCGAAGGGCTAAAATTCTTGAAATTGTTCAAACATACCTGAAAGTTTTATTGTTCTACATATCTTAAAAGATTAGAAACTCTACAGCAGTTCCTAAATGTCAATAAAATCCGGAATTGACGTCTAGTAATGAATTGCAGAAACAATAGGTGAATCGGTCAAGTTGGTAAACCAATTCTTCTAATATTTCACAAAAAGTCAGATCGTCTGATCCGATTATACAAAAGTTATAATGTTTTAAAGTGCGTTCAAATCGTTGTGCATTTCGACATCAACCGATACTGATTAGGATAATGCAAAACGCATTTATTCACGCGACATTCATCCGTGGGAAATATTGTATTTTACGGGCTGCAGTCGTTCGTAGTGTAGAAACCTGTCACGCTCCGTCGCCGTTTGGTTTTTCCTCGTGCCGGCCATATTCAAAGGGGGAACAATTGTTGTAATTTACCGGGCTCGGTGAAAATTCGTGGATTGTCGCGGGAACAGCGGAGCTTCGCGGGATTGGCGAGAAACTCGATTACAATTTTTCCAGCAATTTCTCGTACTTCTACCTGGTCCGGAACTACTCGTTATTAATTCCGGCGATTCGGTTACGTCACGTATCGATTCCGTACACGGAAAGTCTCTCGCCAGCCGGTACGATGATCACCTGGTGGAAGTGGATAATGCGAAGATTGAGTTCAACTTGACTTACGTCCGCTCAGAACTATTTGAAAACTACTTCGAACTGTCAGATTAACTGAAAGTATGTGGCGGTGGGATTTTACTAGAGGGACCGGTTGCATTATTCATAGATTAAGTATTACGAATCTTTCCTGAGAATAATGCAAATGCGTTCGGACGCGAGGCTCTTTCCGCGCAGCTAGGTAGCAGATTAACGGAGAACTTATTGGGCCCCGTGGAAATGAAGATTTTCGGCGCACTTAACCGTCTCATATTTTGTCACCATTTTCTCGACGACACTGCACGATCCCTTGGACGGAATAATTCAATGAATGTAGATAAACGATGTTTAATGTGACGTGTAGACTGCGGATCTGCATGCAATTACGGCTCCTGAAAATTTTCTAAAAGATGTGGAATATAAAATTCGACAGAATTTAGTATAATTCTTATTTTGTTGAGATCTGCAAAGGCTATTATCACTGGAAATAACATTGTGCTTTATTCCACTTCCTTAAAATATCGGCTAAATATTAAACCACCTATTAGGAAACCGTTCAACTGTGATGCATATTTTCTCCTATAAATTCTGAGTACCGAGATATTCTGTTCCTTCGATAAATTTGGTAATTTATTTAACAATGAATGCACTACACGACGGTTAAAAAGGTACAGGACCTTTTTTAAACATTCAAGTTCACATACATGGAAGTATCTAAATATTCTAATTGATCATATTATACACTGTTCGTACAGTTAAATAGATTTCTTCGTGTGATACACAGTAATTTGAGCGATTATTTCGTACAATTAAAACAAGCGACAAGATATTTAGATTTTCTAATTATACAGTATTATTATACAGTATAATGTGCGCAAAGACGAAATAGTAAATCTTGAATCATGAAAGTTAAATGTGTAACTGGCAAATTCTTGTACTCAATTATCTCGAATCCAAAATGTTAAATGAAATACCATTACCCTACATTTCTGATTCGTCTTTTCACACGGAAATCTATTTCGCACTGCTCCGTGTTTTACCACGTCCTTTATAAACGTGCACACGTGCGATTAAGTAAGAATTAATTAACGTATCTTCAAACAACTCATCTAAATTCTAAAGCATTTTAAACATATGAATTTCAGTCCTTCTTTCTACTGCGGATCTTTATGAAAAATAAAAAAATATTCTGCATCGATTCTGGGAAGCAGTAGTCGAATAAAAATTCATTTTGTCGTTTATCCGCCGAGTTAATTTCTTCATGAATGTACAAGAATCCGAAGATCAATTTGTCAAAAATTGGAAAGTTCTATTTTCCACCCCGGTAGTTACGCTCAACATAAATGTTCCAATGCACATGACTGTGCATGCTAACATTACAAAGATAACGTAGAATCTAGGGTTAACAATAAGGTGGAACATTTCCGAATACATACATACAACTCTAAAGGTGCAAACAGTGAGCCTTAAGAAATTAACCCTTTGCACTCGAAGCAATATGAATTCCAACATCGAGATATTTGTTTCAACTCAGATCATTTTTGTTCTATGTAATCTTTTTTACATTGCGCACATCAAATTGAACCTGTTTTCTAATATATAACAGTTGAGCTTTTTACAATTTATAGAATACAGATAAACTTAATAATGTTAAAACTGTTTTGAATAATGGTATGGCAATTTTTAGTGGCGCCTCAGACTCGCCATTCGAGTGCAAAGGGTTAACAGTCTGGTAGTGACGCTGCTAGCATAAATGTTTCTCCGTTCGTCAGTCTTGTCCGCGTATTCATTTCGTGTATTATTCTCGGGTGTTTATTCAACGTACACATGGCACTGATCCCTACCATATGTTCATAAACGGTGAACGATTCTCTATCTGACGATAATTACGCGACCCCATGAAACGTCATAAATTTCCCGTGAAATTTGCCATTTGCGCCTGACCTTATCTCATCGAGCTCTCATATGTTCGTCTGCTCTCTCCCTCCCACGCTGCAGGGGACCTCTCCCCTCGCTCTCCTGTGCTCTCCCACCCCCCGATCCCTACATATCGCGGTTTCCATTTACGTACACACATGTGCAATGTGCACGCGTAATGTGTGCCGATGTTTAAACCACGCGGTAAGCCTCGAGGGTAATTAGACTGCGTCGCGAATGAGACAGTACGGAAAATTGAGGTATCGAACAATACGATGATCACGCCCCGACTTGTCAGTATGTCCGTCCATTTGCGTGTTCATCCGTCTGCTTTGCCCCGTGCAATTTCTCTATTATCACCCGTGCGTCGAAGACGGCTCGAGCGTCAGAATATCACGTGTATATTCATCTTCTGCACGAATCAATAATGCTCGATCGAAGAATTTGCAAACGAAGTGCCTAATGAACCTAACATATCTTTTCTGCCAGGAATTGAAAAACGATTTCTACCGAATCAAGATTTTTGCCCTTAATTTTTCTCCTAGACGAACAGTTCTTGAGAAACAAGACTTCGAGAAGAAAAAATATTTTTCAACTTTAAAGAAATATTGTGATGGTATTATAAAAGATATTGAATTGTTCTTTACAGCAAAAGATTCTGTAGACTTTCCCGAATACAATGATATCCAATATTAATACATTATGATTGTTTAAACATGTTTAAACAATCATTAAAGGCGGAGAGGCATCGCTTTTGTAGACATTTTTGAAACCATGTGAAGTTAGATTGATAAGAGTACAATGTTAGGGTTTTCTCAAATTCGTCTTCCCGGGGTTGGGGGGGGGGGGGGTGTTAGGGGAGTGTGAAAATGTAAGGGATATACATAGTATGTAGATTATATGTAGATATGTTGAAAAACTAAATTTGTGAGCCAAAAACCTGCAATTTCCTCCTGAATGTCACAATGTGTGGCTCAAAATGACATTTTGAGAAACATTTCCTAATTAACGCCTGTCTCTCGGTGCCTATTGGGTCAAAAAAAAGATTGACCAGTGAAATTTGAAGGAAATTTCATGCTCTCTTTCCAAAAATGAAAAACAAAAGTTCTGGGGACCCACAGTTTTTCAGTAATAGGCGAAATACCGAAAACAGGTAACAAAAATCGTGGTTTTTTCCCCCTCCCCAAGTTAGCACAGGGTCCTCGAGGTCGAAAACTGAGATTCGACACCCCAGAGTACCCCTGAATGACGTGTCAAAATTTCATTATGTTCGGAATACTTTCCTATTAAAAGTACCTGGCGACTGGACTAATAAATTTTTCAACAATTTTGAATTTCATCTTCTCAATTTTGCTATAAGTGCATAATGATACGCAGTCTAGTCATAACTATGTTGAATTTGTTGAAGTGGAAAGGAATAATTGTTAGCCAGGAATCGAAGTGGAACCTACTAGGGGTTAATGCGAAAATACCAGTCGAAGCTGTCGTTCTGTAAACAGGAAACTATTTCCAGTTCAAGGCAGACCACAAGTTTCCACCCGTATATTCCGGAGCGCGGCGTGACGCGGCGTATGCGTGGCGTGGCGCGCGGCGCGGGCGTTCTGATCGAAGCTCGTGACCGTCAACTTCTCCACCGCTTTAACGGCCACTCACGGGGGCGAGAGAGAAATACCGGAGACGTCGTGATTACCCGCATGGGGTACAGAACTGCAAGAAAACACAATATTGTCCCGGGGCTACACGTTCCTGTACAACCTTAATGGATACAGCGGCATCGCCGTAGACATGTTTTCCTTCAAACTGTAATGCATTTCTCTTCTCTCCCTTTTCGCAGCTCCCTTCTCTTCGTTTTCGATCGTCTCACTCATTATGCATTAAATTGAGAGAAGGTCGACTTTGGTGTTTTATTGAAGGGAAAATATTTGAAAAAATTAAAACAACATTTTGTCAAACGAAATAAAATGTGTGGAATTGTAAGAAACACATTATTAGTTTACTAGGTATGTACCAGATTTGTTAACCGTATCAGTTAATAATCTATTATTCAATGAAGAAAGATTAATTTTGTTTCTCAACACGCCACAGCACTCGAATCGATTAGGGTAACTGCACCAGTGATTTTAAGTTTTTTTAAGTGATTTTAAGCACCAGTAATTTAAGAAATTGTTCAGGAAGATATTTTATTTAAAAAAAAAAATATGCGAATTAAAGGAATCTCATATATGCCAAACGACTCCCTATACTTCATTTGTCAAAAATAAATGAACACAAATAAAATGAAATTATGTATTACTATTTTTCTTTATTAAACGTTAAATAAAAAATATAAAAAATACCAATCAATGAACACTAGATTCTAGTAATTGAACAATGATGGTCCATGATCCACGTCATGAGACCACGTTTGCTATAGAATTGTTCTATTAGGGGAAAAGAAAGGTGGTGTTTCGTCCTAGACTCATCGGTAAGGCTATCTAGCGGGCCCTGCCTTAGACACAACTGTCTGAAGACTTTTTGTGAGGAACGTTATTAATAGACTAATTGGTGACAGTTTAGTAACTTGCGAGAAAGTTATTCGACGTAGAAATTGATCGAACCTGGCGCCGATAACATTATTCCAAGTTTATTCAAACATTTCGATCGAGAAGAATCCTCATTTGTCCATAGAATCGTTTGAAAAATTCAAAGGCAGGCTCCAGATTGCGGAAACTCCTCTGTTAATCGTCTGCATTCGCATAGACTGGCATGAAGAAGCGTGGGCACATGTCCCGGAGTGATGCAGGCAGGAATAGACAGGCACGTAAGCGAGGTAGCTGTGTCATCAGATGCGTGCCGCAGCGATGCATCACGGAATGATGGGAATCACGGTGAAGCGGTTCAGCCGCTCACAAATCACATCGCGCCTCTTGTTACGGGCTTGGACTCGTTGGTCCGTGCTCACGTATACGCCAGACCCTCTTTACCTGACCGCTGCGCTGACGCCTCCGGCCATCGGATCGCATCGTTTCGATAAAAACGTGATGCCGTTGCTCCGACGACCGTTCGAATTCCGTGCCCTCTGCGAAAATAATATACCCGGTCAGCTGCGGGCTGCAACCACGATACAAACCGATAAAGTTATCCCCATTGCCTGTGCATCTTTTTCCGTTTCTTTTGCTTCCATGTTGTTTCCAGGCCCAACTTTTTCTACCGGCTACACATGCAGGCTGCTGCCGTGCAACCTTGCACGAGAGCATGTCGCTTGATTCTTTTAGAGTTTCAGGAACGAACGATTTTACCTTTTGGCTTTATAAATTCGCCAGACTGATATTATTGTTGTATATACAACACAATGTATACATATTGCATATTAAGTGCATACTTATCGAAGTATTGTAGAATATATTGCGGCTCAATACCGCATCGAACCATCCGCTCGATTTGCATGAACATCGATTTACTCTACCGGAAGGACCTTCAGGCTCTTTTGGCTAATGCAATAACAGTTTCGGATACCTTGTTCCAGTAGTTTACTATGATATATGTAGCTGCAAGATTGCACTATGCTAAGTATCTAACCTCGCCCGTACTCCTAACATACATAAATATACTCCGCTCTTTACAGTTCAATTATTAATTGATTATATCTGGATCGAAAATTCATTTAACCGTCATTAAAAGTTAGAATATTGTTTCTCCGTCAGTCATGAACTTGTAAGATATTTTAAGAGCGTTCAAAGAATCTCGATAATTCGTCGGTGAAATTGGAACACGGATCAATCATTTTGCGATAACTAATCAGTTAACTGCGGATCTTTATGCATTCATGGCTTCTGAAACGGTTCAGAAAATGCTAGAGCCTCAAATTTGACAGAATTTAATACGATTTTTATTTACCCCCGACCTGCAAAGGCTACTGCCACTGAAAATAAGATTTCGTTTGATTCCACTTTCTTAAAATTCGTCTACAAAAATTACAAACTGCATAAACATCCGCAGTGTACTAATCACTAATCATAACTCAGCATTTCTAAAATGAACTGTACGTAAGCTGTGTATTTCACTTTTTTCGGTTTTTTGATATAGACACATGCTAGGTTCCTATATGCTCTTAAAATACAACCAGCTTACCTGTTTTTTGCCATAAAACGCCCGATTTTAAAAATATTTGAGACCATTTGTCTCTGCGAAGTGCGCCATCATTGAAAATTTTACAGAGTGAAACTCCGTGTCTACGGTACTCTGTACTCTACAGTTCTAGTCCAATAGGAATTGACACATGATAAATCTTCAAAAGCGATAGGGTAGTTCATGTAGAAAGTTCGATAGGCACGCGATCCCCTAAAGCCCCATGCTTCTTCGGGCCACTTAAAAAATCAGTTTTACTGTAGTGTACTACCTCCACTTTGAGTTAATTCACGAGTAAAGATACAGTATCCTCATTCTCTGAAGCACTACATAACGAGAGGTTTGTTGGAAGAGTACTGATAAATAGACAGCGGATTGTTATGCATTTATAACAAAATTGAGCAAGTGCTCAATTAGACGGGTCGCAGCGCCCGAGTGTTAAAAATTGGAAAATACTGGAAAATACTTTCGTTTCTTTCGTGTCTTCGGGAACCACTCTTTTCGAAATTGGACAGGACTAGGAGTTAACATGATCCCACGTACACACGAATTCAGGCGAACGTATGGTTATCCCGCGTCGACTCGAATTATATTTTCCTGGTTCCCGCCGGAAAGCGGAACGTACAGCCGGCGCGGCGGTGCGCGATAAACTTATTTCTTTCTTTGTTTGCTTCTTTCTGCGTGGCCTTCGTGATTTCTCCGGCGAACACGGACGAGCGTGCTGGGACTGCCGAGTCACCTAGCGATACACGAAGATCGTTTTTCGCGCGATACTGCGTCCTGACTTTCAATGTTCCCTTCTTACCTTCCGTGGCCCCGAAGAAATTCGCCTGGAACTGTAAATTGCTCTGTGAGATGAATTATTACGTTTCTTTGAATAATCCATGACGTCGTAGAACTTAAAATTAAATCGGATATTTACTAACGCCACGGGAACTAAGTTAATATCTGTATCACGCTATTTTTAATACAGTAGCGAAGATTTGTGTACAAAAATTTTGTTGGAATCACTAGAGACAGAAACCATTATACATATCTGTTACTATCGCCTTTTCCTCTCTTAAGGAAATTTATCATTGAAACACATTTTTCCTTTTCTGTTTCAGGTAAGAATTTTGGAAATACCTCTGGTACATCTTAACAGCAGACTGGTTTAAGCAATCACTATGTAACACAGGTCAGATATAAATTTTGTATAGAAGAATTCCTCGGTCATTGTTGGGTTACAAGTTCTTCCATTTACATATATTGTTTGGAAATGTTTCAGTAATAAACTGATCCACTTTTGACATAGTGAGAAAAACAATGATCATCAATGCATTGTGGAATAGTTATAGAGAAATATGATCCCACGAATGGAAATGGAATCGAGTAAAAAATTCCAAATAAAGTGGGGGGACACTTCCAGCGCTGTTGATATTTTTTATTCAAATATTGATCGTAGCGGGCAAATTCTCCGGATTCCGAGTCAGCGTCAGATCCGCATAACATTCAAACCAGAATAAAAAGACCGACGCGACGGTTCAAATAAAAAAAGTCCTGAAAGATAATGACTTCGCGATTTGTAAGAAGATCGTGGGAAGGCTTATGAGTAGGCGGCGTTCACGATTCGCGTTATCTGGTTCTATCGGGTCGTCCTTTCGAGCACGACCCTTGGAGAGAACCTTCCCAAATTAGGCGCCGAATTCTCACCCGGCCGGCACCTCGGTACCCTTTCTGCTCCCGTGCACGTGGAGCAGAGTCAACGGCCCGTTATCGTCCGCAGAAATCGAGGGGCAGACGTTGCCCGAGACCACCTACACTTCCCACGCCTCGCTCGTTCGCTTTGCCTCCTTTCCTTCTTGCCTCTTTGCCTCCTCGCCTCCACATCTCCTTGTCTCTCGGGCAGAGCGCGAACCGAGTGTACCGAGGGATTGAGAAACCGGGGGGGAGGCATCGAGAAATCGAGGCATCGGAGACTGCGTTCGACTGCAACCTTTCGCGAAATCCATTCGATCCGGGATTTATCAGCGTTACCTTTACACAATTTATCTGCACACCACTAGTAGATTTTTACTTTCGATACTGTGGCCGACACCGATAAATCTTTTGTTTCAAACTTATTTTATTTATTTTTTGAGCTTTCTTAAAATTGGAGCAAACGGCACGAGTTCTTTCGAGATGTTAAAGGGATTCGTTTTTTGTTTAATTGCTATTGGTCACCATTCTGGGGCTACCTGTTACGTTTTAACTAGATCTTTTCACGTACTAAACAGAATCAGGCTAAAATTACTGGTTTGCACACATTGAGTGCTGAAGCTGAAAGACTGGGCTGCAAAGACAATTAAAACATTTGTAAAGTGTACTGCTGGAGTTATGGTAGCCATTTTGTTACCTTATTGTCATGGAGATATTTAATATTTTACAGAAAGTTCAATTTTGATTTTCTTTCTGTTTAACAGTTTCCGAACACTGCTCGGTATACGTCAAATAATATGTTGACATTTCTCCTCGAAAAGTTAAACTGTCTCAACGAATTCTATAATAAAAGAGACTGTAGTTTTATGATAATAAAATCTTAAAGTTCATGCCTAGAATGAACGCGTTGTAGACAAGAATATCGTTTAAGTTAACACTATGGGCTTTTCGAACCATACAAAGTATCTCTCTCTCATCTAATTAACAATCACTTCGTAGAACTACAATAAATATCAGAATTTTAAAATCAGTCGATTACCACAAGCAATTGTCAGTAAAAAAACCTACTGTACTATAATCAATAGACAGTGGATTCTCCGCTTCATGACAAAAATGAGTAGGTGTCATTTAAATCAGTAAAAACATTAGAATAATTTTAAAATACTATTACATTCTTTTCTTTGTTTCTTTACATTATTATTAAGAAAGAAAATAAACTCCTGTTTCGCTCCATTTTGTTGCAGTTCAGGTAGGAAATTCGTATTTTGCATAAAGATCCGCTGTCTAGCAATACATACAATACCAATTCACGCAAAATGTATTACCCTTGCTTGTAGAGTGCAGATTTTCGAAAAGGTAGAGCGTTCGAGTTAATTCAGAATTGACCGTGCTTTTCCTCTGGACAGGTTCTAAAATTCTGGAACTAGAAGTTCGTCAGCGAGGATGAGCCAGTTTAATCATTCCTTGAAATAAAAAATATCGATTTCTCGGTATAATGCAGGACCAAACAAAGCCCTCGTTAACGTCTATTTACCTGGCTACTCGTTTGTTTTCATTCTTACCCCGTACCTCGTCCTTCCTTATTTAATTAAGCTCCGATTAGCTGCACAGTTTTGTGCAAATACTTCTTCGGGAACGCGCTAAAAACGCTCATTAAGAGACGGCTATCGAGTTACCGTACTGGTAACGAGTCCCGATTGTTTACGATCTTCAAGCAATTCTATCGTCGCGTCGCGTCGGCTGTATGTTCAGCAAGACGATGATAGCAGCAGCCGATAATTGTACGCTTCTCACCCGCGCCTCCTTGCCTGTCCTCATCTGTTCTTGTTTCTGGTTCCTGACGATGTTATCTACGCCACTCGCATTCCAATCGAATTAATAATTCACTTAGACGCGGAAATTTAAAACGAACACATTTCTGCAGTTGTGTGTCTCGAAGAATAACTCGGAGTGCTGTCGCGCATACTTTACTATAGGTTTCGCACTCCAAATTCACACCTTTTTGCAAATCAATTCACCCTTTTGCAATCCAAATTCAATCTTTTGCAAATTAAATTCTCACTCATGAAGAATAGTGAAAATCAATTATTTATTTATTTAGATTAAATTATATATGATATTTGTTGAGACACACGTGAACCGCGGGGGAGAAATAAAACTTGTGAAAATGTTGAAAATGTACTTTCAAAAATGAAGTTTGCTACTCAGAAAATGTGTTTGTTCCTCACATTACAAAGTTAATGAATTGGTAATTACTTTGAAATAAGCATTTGACGTACTTCTTTGCAATAAATAAAATTTTGAATTTCTCAACAATTAATTCACATTTGATTTGATTTATTTTACTTAAAAATACTGTGTTTGTGGAAGATTGAAATTGATTTGCAGAAAGGTGAAATCGATTCGCGAAAGGGTGAAATTGATTTGTAAAAGGGTTTATTTGACTTGCAAAACCTGTACGGTATTGCAAAACATTTTGAAGAAGCGTAATATAGCAAGCATAATTCTCTGCACAATTCTGTTATTACCTGAAATATCGATCACACAACTATCACGACAGTGTCCATGTTGTTTCGTTGAAAAGTAACAATTGATAATCATCAAATTAAAAGAGTACCTGTATCGAGACCACGACAGTGTCCATGTTGTTTCGTTGAAAAGTAAAAATTGATAATCATCAAATTGAAAGAGTACCTGTATCAAGAGTACAAGAATATTAAGTTTCCACCCACGTGTAACCACAGCCGTCAATTACTTGATCACTCATTAATGGTTTTCTACCCGGCCGTGTACATTGCATTCGATCGAGTCGAAAAATTGTTGTAAAACTCTCTTCTAACAAAATTCTTTGAGCTGATGAATCGCGTACTGACAAAGCTACGACTGTCATTTAGACACATATCACTGGCAACACGAATTTCCGTTTATTATTCAACCGAACTGTAATTCAGCAGCTACCTGGTGACCCAGAAAGGAGAAACACAGTAATTCCAGTTTCTAGTCGAGTCTCGGACACTCTTGATAAAGTATTATGTTTCGTCGGAGAGGGTTGAATGAAACGGGAACGGGGTGGATGTAAATGGTGCGCGAACGGACGAATTGAGCCGAAATAAGAAATTAAAAATGTAAAATGAATTTTTCCCGGAGAATTAGCAGCCGGGCAGAGCTTGAATTTGCTATCCAGATTAAATGGGCACCCTCGCTTAATTCAAAATCTTGGCCAGCGTCTGATTAAATTGCCAGTCATTCACTCCGCTTGATTATTTACTCTTCTTAACCGAGATTAGTCGCTCTCTTATTACTATCCAGTTTACCACCAGTCTTCCCTTCTCTTCGCCGTTCTCTTCTCACCCCGCACTGTCGTTATTTTCTTTGGCTTATAAGTTGCGAATTGTAAGCTGCGAGAGTTCGAGGGCGAGACTTTTAGCGACGGTATCGCGCTCCTGAACGCAATCTTCGGACGATACAAATTTTCCAGATAATGACAAGCGAGAATAAGTTGAAGAATGAACGTTGTTACTAATCTTGTTAACAAAAGTTTCCGAATCTTCAACAGTTACAGTAGTAGCCATGCGTGTATAAATTACTTGCTCCGTGAATAATCAATTCGGAATTCTCTCTCTTTCCTCCATTTCAAATTATCCCTTTGCTCTCCTTTGTCGAGTGACTCTCCACATCAGAGAAAGAAAAATGTAAATAAAACGGGTTCTTATATGTATTTGGTTCTTCCTTTATTTATTAAATTGTCTTATCTTTTTAGTTATAAATAAACATAAGTTCCACAAACATAAATTACAACGAATTTCGAGAGCTATATCTATAGCAGTGGACAAAAGTTTAAGGACGCTCTAAAGAAGACGATAACTATTTTAATATTGTACTATGCGATTTGAACTTTTTTGGGAAGCTAGAGCAATTAGTTTACTAAAGGATGTGAAAAGAAATTTTTTTAAAAATTGCAATTGATCGGAATTGTTGAAAAAATACGAGAAGTTGCATTTTCAATTTTTTTATGTGAGCTCATATTGAAAATTTAGAAAATACGTTTTGTAGATCTTTTGTTAACAAAATGGGGCAAACCGGTTCTTCGATTTTCCCCGTAACTACCCTTACACAGGTATCGGGCTGAAAGTTGGCGGGAAGGTTTCTTCTTTTGGAAGGCCATCGACTGGTCGAAATTCGATTAAAATCGGCCCGGGAGCGATTTTTCGCTCCAAACCCGTGCATGGCCTTTTTCGAAAAGAGAATCGCTGATGACCGCTAAACACCGTGCCTGGATCGATGAGTAATGAAACGAAACATATGAATGGTTCTCGATAGTTTTATCGTGAAAATTGGGTTAGAAGTGGCAAAGTCGGGTAACGAGGAGGTACTCTCTTTGTGTGTGCGGAGAAACGCTTTTGATTGCGAAGGGAACGTGTGTGCCTTGCCTCTCGTGGGTCGCGTAGTCGCGTGTTCAAACCGCGTCGCGCGTTTCGTGAAAACTCGGCTCTCTAGGTGCAGCGGGGTCGGGCTTTATCGATGGTGCAGGAGGGTCGAGAGATCGAGGCGCGATACAAATGTCGGTCGAGCGCGTTGAGCGCTTTATTCTTTGCCGCCGCGTATTAGGCCAGATATTAACTTTGCTTTCGCAGTGTGCAATTTTACGTT